>NW_004955499.1:3365832-3483809 GCF_000276665.1 Chinchilla lanigera | reverse complement strand
TGATTTTTCTCCGGTACCGGGAACCGAACTCACGACCTTGTGCTTGCCAGGAAGGCGCTTTTGCCGCTGAGCTAAATCCCCAGCCCCTCTTCTTTTCTATTTCTTCCTTATCCTTTCTTTTCTTCCTTTCTCCTTTTCCTACCTACCCCTTCTTCTCCCTCCTTCTCTTTGTTCTCCTCCTGTTCATTTGTCTCTTCCTCCTCCTTCTTCTTCTACTTTGACTTCTGGTTGCTCTGAAGTGAGTCTCCTCTGTCTACAGCCATACCACACTGAACACACCCGATCTTGTTTCATCTGAAATGAGTCTTCTTGTTCTCCTCCACCTTCATTCTGACTCCCTGTCCCTTCACAAGCCCATCAGCCATGGAACCAGCTATTTACTGAAATCTCTGAAGCTATGAGCTAAAGTGAAATACATCCCCGACACACTTAAACTTGTTCTCCTGGAAATTTGATTACAGCAACAGAAAGCTGCTTCACCCACCAACTACGAGCTCTACACATAATACAAAAGCAAATCTCTATTCATTTAAATCGTGGTACCACCATGTCTATAAATGTAACCAAATCCAGGGACCTCCGAGACATAGAATTGTAACAGATTGCTCATCTTGAGACTGATCATTACATTTATGAAATCAATGAGGTTCATCTCTGGCACAGTATGCATCAGATTGTTTTTCTTTTGAGGAGAAAAACAGGAAGTGCAGTCCATGGTTGGCTGCACCATGAAATATTTAAGTTTGTGTGTCTGATTTATTTCACTTAGCATCCTAGTCTCAAGGTACATCTACTTTCTTACAAATGACTGGAGTTCATCCTTATTTATGACAGAGTAGAGAGAACTATTCATCTGTTGATGGACATATAGGCTTCTTCCAAGATGCTACAATGAATTTGTGCTGCTATGCTGGTGGATGTGCATGGATCATGACATTATGATCTCCTGTGTGTTTAAGGGTAATCATGTTAATTTTATTGACTTTGCAGTCTCTTAGGGAATTTGGATAGAAAACCTACGGGTATGTTTGGGTGGGCCATCAAAACGTGACCACAGGTGGTATAACTGGGCCCTGATCCTTTCCTTCCTGACACTTTCCCTGCTCTTCCTGCTCACCACCATGAACTAAGGATCTCTCCACTGTACACTCCCACCATGATGTTCCTGCCTGGAGCCAGCCAACCATGGACTGCGCTCTCTCAAATGCTGCACCAAACTAAAGTTCTTGTCCTTTCATCTCTTTTGTTTTTTGGTTTTTTCTTCAGTACCGGGAACTGAACTCACGACCTTGTGCTTGCCAGGCAGGCGCTTTGCCGCTGAGCTAAATCCCCAGCCTCCGAGTTCTTGTCCTTTCACTTGCGATTGCCAGGGATTATATCCCAGGAACAGCACCATGGCTGATAGATATGGAGTTATATTCTTCTCAATGAACGAACCACATCTGTTCATCTGTTCATCCCCTGATAGACACTCGGATTCCTTCCAGCTCGTGTCAAGAAGAAAGCTGTTGTTCCAAGCCTTCAGGAGCTGTTCTATTGTGCCTGCAGTTAATTCTTTTCAGTATGTCCTAAATGGGACTGCTGGCTTATATGGTAATTATATATGTCATATATTTGGACAGCTCACTTTAGCTCACATTTCCTTTGGTTTGAAGAAACACAGTTTATTCGGGGAACTCAAATCAGGTTTTCAGGGAACATACTCTTTGTCATAACTTCTGACCACTGCCTTAGAAGCATAAAAACAACCACAGACACTACGAAATTAATTTAAATGGGAGTATACTAATAAAACATTACTAGAAATGAAATTGTGGGCTATATTTGGCCCCTAGAACAGATTGAACTCAGAGACCACCAACTGTTCACTTCTGAGGCCCTGGAGATATTCAAGAAAAGAGAAGAAGTCTTTGTCATCATGGAAAGGTGACCTACTCAGAGGGGGAAATGATAAGAAATTCCATGAGACTACTGAATAATCTGGTGAATCACATGTTTTTAATTCAAGCATGTCTTGTATTAGTCTTTTGCCAATGAAAAGATTTTGGGCTAAGTCTCTAAACCTGTTTAAGTGCCTGTCCCTGGCCCTATCTTATTTTGTCTTGAATCACATCAGAGGAGGTGGCAGAGGAGACCAGATTTCCAACTTCATCTTCAGTCCTTTTCTATCTCCGTTCCTTTCATTCCCTCCCATTTACTACCTCTCTTGATCCTGTCCACATTCAGTCTAGCTCCCTACTTCTCTTATCTGTCTGCCATTTTGTTTTTAGCTGTACTTTAATTTTCTCACATAAGAGAAACCATGAAATATTTAAGTTTACGTGTCTGATTTATTTCACTTAGCATTATAGCCTCAGGCTACATCTACTTTCTTACAAATGCCTCAAGTTCATCCTTCTTTATGACGTACTCCACTGTGTTTCAATAACTCTTTTTTTTTTTAATCTATTCATTTGTTGATGGACATGCATGCTGCTTCCAAGATGCTATCATGAATTCGTGCTTTATGCACATGGGTGTGCGTAGATCACTGCATTATGATCTCCTTAACTGTCAGGGAAATACCTACAAAGAGAATAGCTGGGTCCAATGGCACTTCTAGGTTCAATTTCTTGAGGAATTTCCATACTGTTCTCTGTAGTTGTTGTACTAGTTTACATTCACACCACTGTTGAAGTGTTTGATTTTCCCCATAGCCTTCAGAATTCATCAGTATTTAATTTCTTCATTGTGTCCATTCTTTCTGGGGTAAAATGTAATCTCACCATTGCTTCAGTTTGGATTTCTGTTACAGCCAGTGAAGATGAGTATTTCCACCTATATTTATTCAGTCTTTGTACTTCTGAGAAGTGTCAATTCATTCCACTTGACTATTTTTTGATTGGATCTTTTATTTTTGATTTTGGGAGTTTAAGTTTTTAAAAATTCTGTGCATGTTCTAAATGGTACTCTTGTGAACTGAAGTTATTATTCCGAGCTTTCAGGATAAACAGAACCAAGGAAATGTACACAGAGAAATTTTGTGTAAGGATTTACTCACTTGATTATGGAATGTGGATAGTTACAGAATTTGGAATGTATGCTGAACCCGAGAGTAAAAGTTTTGAGTCGGGGTGCAAATCCAACAGCAAAGGAAAACCAGCGATGGACCAGTTCTGATGCAAGCACAAGAGCAAATTTTCCATTCACCTTTTTTTCAGTGTGAGTCTCCAGAAAAGAAAGACTTACTTACATTAAGAAGAGCAATTAGTCTTATTGAGTCAAGTGCTAATCTCAGCCGGAAAGACCATCACAGACACACCCAAAATAAGGTCTAGCCAAAGATCTGCTCCCCAACTGCCTGTAAATTTGGTATGCAAAATCACCCAATATATCCTGGCATGTACATCAGAGAAAATGAACGAGACAAGACTCCCACTACACTAGACTGTATCCTAAACTGGAGTTCACCTTTCTCACCTGTCTTTACTACCGCTGCTAATATGTGGCTTAACATGAATAAATATGTGAAATGTCATAGATGATGCAAGCACATAGTAATGCATCTGTGGTAATGGTCCCATGCTTCTAACAGTTATACTTATACATCTCTCCCTTTTTACCTGTTTATTTTTTTAAAATTACATTTCTTTTTTCTTACTGTCTCCCTCCCTCCTTGTATCCTTTCCTCCCTCCCTCCCTCCACCCTTTTCTCCCTCCCTCTCTCCTTTCCTTCCTTTTTTCCTTCCTTATTTCCTTCCTTATTTCATTTCTTGCTTCCTCTTTCCCTTTTTCTCCCTCATTGCTCTGTATCTCCCTTCTCACTTTCTCCTTCTTCATTTCCTACCGTCCTTTTTCTTCTTTCATATATTTTGTGCTCCACACTCTCAGTGCTATGCATTTATTTTCCTGCCCTTTACTGGCATTTTGTTGCCAGCATTGAGCTAATTTATTTCCTGGCTTCCCTGATTTCTAACATTTATTCCAGTGGTATTTATCTTTTTCTTTGATAATTGCCAGGAGTTTGAAAGGATGGCTTTCTTGTACCCTCATTTAAAACTAATTATAAGCTGTTTTAATAATGTTTTAATTACATTTTGTCCTTAGCTTTAAATAAGGCATTTATGATTTCTAAATTATGAAATATATCTGTGGAGTGTATTCTTATTGTTGTTTATAATTTACAATAATTGATGCAAATATCTGTTTTAATGGGTCTATTAGCTACTATGATATCTTTCCTGCTATTTTCTCTCATTTATAAAAAGAGTAAAAATTGTCAGCCAAAATGTGCACTAGGTAATTGTCTCACATATGAAGGATGACTGAGTTTATTTCAACTCTTTTAGTAGATTTCACTCAAATTGCAATAGTACACAAGATTTCCAGACTGAGAAGTCCAAAGATACCAGGTTCCATCTGCTCTGCATACTTCTAAAGCCGATAGCCACGCATCGGGTTGTGCTAAAGGGCTCCACCAGAAGACAAAAATTTAAACATCATGATTGCCTTTCATTGTCTTATTCTGGCTAGATAACTTTAGTGTTGTCTATCCATAAATATTTTGGATTAATTTCACAGAAGTAAATTTTAAATCAGATGATAGCCGTCAAAATACAGGCTTTTTTAAAGGCGAGTGAGTTGGATTGATATCTCAATTACTTAGCTCACATAGGTAACAAACAACAAGAAATCACATTTAAACTATTCAGAGACCGGGTATTTCTTGCTTTCTAGATTACTAGGACAATTAAACAATGTAGTGTTTAAATAAAGTTTCTCTCTCCAAGAAGAAATTAAATGGCACTCCCTGAAATAAAATTAAAATGTGCTCATGGCATCATTTTATACAAAAAAGTTTTGAAGTGCATTCATCTCTATCCATGTGACTTAAATAACATGCAGCAAACTGAAATGTTTATGTTGCTCAATGTGAATGTTCTTTTTGATGATCTCAATCTAGTCAAAGAAATGAATTTTCCTCATCTCATTGCTTCATTTTAACATTCTTCAAGTCTTTCTATCTCTTCCCTCTCTTCCATTACCTCTGTTATCATTTTTAAAACATTTCACAAAGCTGCATTTGAACCATGGATCTGGACACTTTCTAAGGGAAAAATAATAGGCATGATTCATATTTTACAGACCAGATATATTTATAAAGCTGAAGTGAGGCTGTGGGGAATTCTACAATAAAATAAAACAGAAGAATAAAACAAGATTATCAACAATCAAGTTGTAATCATTCTTAGGGTCATACCCGTGAGGAAAGTCATTTTATATCTATATAAGATATAGATATAGTCAAGCTTGTATCTATATTGTCACCTCAAATTCTAGTGAAGGGGATTAGACCTTGGGGGCTTCGTAGTCCTCGGTTCTCTGATGGTATGAATGGGTTAATTTATTGATAGATTTATAGATGAATGGTCTATCAAGAGGAGGTGAAACTTTAGGAGATGCAACCTAGCAGAAGCAACTGGGGGTCCCTGAAAATGTGACCTTGAACTCAACTCTCTCCTTTTTTTTTGTACCGGGAATCAAACTGAGGACCTTGCACTTGGCAGGCAGACACTTGTGCCGCTGACACAACTCTCTTCTGATTGTTCTTCCTCTTCTTTATTTATGGTTCAAGAATTTATTTTTATTTTAAAAAGAGTTATTTTTTATTCTAAAAAAAAGAACAATAGCAAACTATCAATATCACAGGCAAAAATAAAACAAAGCAAAAACATTAAAAAAGATACAGGGTTTCAAAACAAAATGATAGGAATTAACAATGGCTGTTATATTACATATTGTTATCTTCAACAATGTTGCTCAGATTACCAAATGTAAAAATGCAATGATTGATCAAACCACTAAAGAGAATAAAAAAATAATTAAAAAAGCATTAGACATGATGCAGAGTTGCACTAGACAAGATGGCAGGAACTCACCAATGGCTGTTCTATTGCATATTGTTCTCTTCAAATCTGTTGCACAGATTACCAGATATAAGCATGCAAAATTGGTCATAATAAAAAAATGAAGCATTGACTGTTCCTTTCAATAAACTGCCATCAGCAGTACAGTGATCCCAGATCTATCTATCTATTTATCTATCTATCTATCTATCATCATCTATTTCTCTATATCTATCAATTCATTATCTATCTATTTTCTATCTATCTAATCTACTTATTTCTCTATGTCTAATCTATCTATCATCTATGTAATCTATCATCATCATAATTATCTATATATTTATCAATATCTATTATCTATCTAATCTATCTATCATCATCATCATCTATTTCTCTATATCTATCCATCCATTTTCTATCTATCTAATTTATCATCTATTTATCTAATCTATCTATCTAATCTATAATCATCATATATTTCTCTATATCTATCTATCCATCTATTATCTATCTATCTGTGTATCTCTCTGTCATCTATCTAATCTATCATAGTCATCATCATCTATCTATATCTCTATATCTATCTATCCATCCATTATCTAGCTATCCATCCATCGACCCATCTGTCTGTTTATCTATCATCTACCTATCGCATCTAACATAATCATATATTTCTCTATATCTATCTATCTATCCATTATCTATCTATGTGTCATCTATCTGTCTATCATCTATCTATCTAATCTATCCATTTATCTACTATCATCATCTATGTATTTCTTTTTGTCTATCCATCCATTATCTATGCATCTAAGTAGCTATGTGTCTATGTATCTATGTATCTTTTATCTATCTAATCTGTCTGTATTTATCCATCTCTCAATCATCATCTATTTCTCTATGTCTATCTATCCATCCATTATCTATCTATCCCTCTATCTATCATCTATTTATCTTATCTATCTATTGAATGTATCTATCATCATCATATATTTCTCTATATGTTTCTATCCATCTATTATCTATCTATCTATGCATCTTTCTGTCATCTATCTAATCTATCATAGTCATCATCATCTATCTATTTCTCTATATCTATCTATCCATCCATTATCTAGCTATCTATCATCTATGTATATAGTCTATCATCTATCATCATTATTTATCTATCTTTCTAAGCTTCCATCTTTCTCACATTTTCTTCTTTCCTAGAAGAATTGAAAACATCATACCACAGAGATATATGTGCACCCATGTTTATAGCAGCACAATTTGTCATACCTAAATCTTGGAAACAACCCAAATGCACATCAACTAAGGGATGGATAAAAAGGATGTGTTTTTTTTTATACAATGGAGTACTACTCAACTATAAATAAACTCAAGACTTTATAGGTAAATGCATGCAACTAGAGACCATACTCATCAATGAAATAAATCAGACCCCCATTTGTAAACATCATATTGTATCCATTATTGTTAAGATTCTGAAAGAGTAAATAAAATTCAAAATGTACAATAGATAACATGAAGGGGAAAGAAATTCTTCTTACAAAATCACCAGGATTCAATCATGGGCATTGTATGGGGAGGGTATTTTTTCAATGTATATATCCCTCCACAGCCTCAAGATACCTATGTTTAGAAGGTGGAGCTTCTGAGAAGTGATTGGATCATGAGTTAACAGGGATCTTCCCTGGTGAGACCATGATTTGATGTTTTGACTGAGAATTAATGGAGACAGGAAGTGGGACCCTATTAAGAGGAGTGATTCACTACATTGTGGCTTGATAACCATACTTGCTTTCTGGCCTCTGCCCCCCATATGCTTCCTGGCTGTCAGGAATTGATCAGCTTTATTCCACCCCGTCATCTCCCGTGATGTCTGTGCCTCATCACTGGCCTGAACGCAGTAGAGCCAACTGACCGTGGACTGAAACTTGTGAAACTGTGAAGCCAAATTGTCCTTCCTATGTTGATTTTCTCAGGTGCTCTGTAACAGCTCCCAAAAGCTGACTTACACATGCCCTCCGAATTTTGGAAGCTGGAAGCCTAAGACCAAACATCCTAACACACGTGGTTTGCTTCTGGTGAGAACTTCTGGGTTCCATTACAACACGGCATCAGGCCACATGACAGAGGTATGTGTACAAAGGAGAGATCACATGTCAGAGATGTTAGGAATTACACTCACTTTTATAACAATCCAGTCTTAGGGGAACTAACTAACCCTATAAGGCTAGGTCGATTCCTTCTCAGTGCAGCACTCACAGCCATATATTTTTTTGCACTCATACACAGCTGAAGGATCCCCTCAGCCCCTAGCATGCAGTCCTGAAATCCAAGCTTCTGAAATCTGACCCTTGAGGGATGACATTTCTAAATCTTTGCATCTAGACATCAAACATGTATACACTACCTCTACCTTCTAGGGAGATGAACTACATAAATATTTTGGGAAAAATTAGTACAGAAGGTGTGATCCCCTATGACTCTGTAATATATGCAGACATATGAATTCTCCAAAGAGAATGATCTACCAACCATCTGGATGGACCAGGTCAGGTAGAAAACTTGGCATAGAAAGGTAAATGCTCTTTGAGAAGGACTGATCACTCAACTTGATATTTCAAACAGGGAACTTCAAAAGCATATCTTCCACCCCGTGCAAACTCCTACCATCCTTGGAAATCTTACTAGATTTCCATGGTCAGTTGGCTCTATTGCATTCAGACCAGTGATGAGGCACAGATGTCATGGCAGAAGATTGGGTAGAACAAAGCTCATCAATTCCTGACAGCCAGGAAGGACATGGATAGCAGAGGCAAGTTAAACTTGCATGGAAGGTACAAGATAACAAGGATCATGGGGTGCTCGCTTCAGCAGCACGTATACAAGGCTCATGGGTATGCAAAACCTCAAAAGATAAACAAGAGTGGCACATCCTCTAAAACAGACACTAAAATTAATGTCCTCTCATTCCATTTACACTCTTGACATTTGCATATATGTTTTCAAAAGATATTTTAATATTTAGCAGCATAAGGATTGAAGGATATTCTACAGACTCTGGTCTTTTTTATTAGTCTAGAAAGAAATCCTTATCATTTCTTTCCTGCCTACTTTGGCCTCAAATCATCCTACTCCTTTAAACCTTTATGTATTTTCTGTATCATTTAGTTGTCACTCAAGGTAAACCATGGCATCCTTTTAGTCTAATTGTATATAGTGAAGAAAAGTTTAACATCTGTTAACTTGCCTGTAAATCCGTGTGGTCCTGATTTTATCTGTCTGACCCAATGGTTTAAATGTCTTCAATTGGGTATCAGCCGATCCTGGGTCTGTCACTTTTGCAGTAGCTTGCCACGTTAAGTAAATTACTGACTTGTCTCCAGATCTGTGATTTCTGGAGTGAGACAACAGTAACATTAATGTTATGAAATTGCATACAATACACAATTATGTATTGATATATTCTGAATGTGTGGGATTTAGGCTTGATTGTCAATTTAAACAGATTAAGAGAATCCTGGAGAGGTGATTGGTTTGTCAGGGTACTAATGTTTTGTATGGTTTAATCGATTGATAAGTTCATAGCTGAAAAGATCTCTTAGGAGGTCAACTTTACTTGGTCAAGTGGACCATGAATGTTTGGCTATGTGGATTATAGTTGTCTCTATTTCCCTCTTCTCTATATGTTCCCCTAATTTTGCTTGCTAAGGCCCATGAGCTAAGCTGCTTCTCTCGGCCACACACACCCGCCATGATATTTCTATCTTGTAGCCAGCCAAGCACATACTAAATCCTTGACAACAATAAGCCATTATAAATCTTTCCTCCACTAAGTGCAGAAGTTAGGTATTTTGCCCCGTTAATGGAAAAGTAACTCATACAGCATGCAAACTCCTGAAATTCATTGTTTAAAGATATAATTAAGTAGGTCATGGTGTAAGAAAGAGGGGCCATGGGGAAATAATTAGATCACAAGGGCAAAACCTTCACAAGTGGGATAACTTCTTTGACAAATGAGGACCTGAAAGTTTTGGTGTGTGGCCCAAGGGACTTCTTTGTTGTCTTGCATGTGAAGATAAAATAATAAGGTACATCTTGTGAAACAGGAAGCAGATTCTCAATGGACAACTCATCTGCTTTTACACTGGACTCCAGCTTTCAGACCTGAGATCGGCAGCTTTCTATCATTTATGACCCACTTCTACTAGTGCTTACAGCAGCTTCAAGACTAAGAGATGTATGTGTGTGTATATATATATATATTTAGAGTATGTGATGTTGATGAACACTTAATAAATTTAAAGCCAATGGATACTGCCAACAAGGTGGTCTTACCCTTAGAACTACATTAATAGTTCCTTATTAAATGCTAAATTTAAACTCCATTTTCTAAGTTAGATTTTCCCTCTCACAATTTTGTCAAGTTTTCCAAATATACGGCCATGGAGGGTAGGACAGCAGACCTGGACTGTTCAAACCTTGCACATTTCAAGGTCTTTAAGGCCAGTTCCCCATCAGCTCTTAAGAGACGATGTTTAAATGCTTCGAATACTTCCTGCTGAGGGTTATTTTGATTTACTTGGAGCCCTGAGCCACAGTAGAAGCTTAACTCTAGCAATATAGTTAATTGGAGCTTCTTTTATGATCTAAGAATTTGAGCCATATATTATCAGATTTAATTCTAAAGAGGTTAGAGCCTAAGGAACCAAAACAATAAGCAAAAGTTTCATACTTTTATGGCTGATACTGCAAGAAATTTCTGGTACTACAACTCAGGCAAGTATCTCTCGTTTACAATATGGTAAAAATTGCCATCACATGGTGATGATAGTATGATGCCTCTAACACACACACACACACACCCACACACACACAAACATACACATACACACAATCATTGCTTACTTCTCCTGGACACTGTCTATCACAACTTTCTCTTTTATTTTTTGTAATTTTTTTTAATTTTAAAAATAAAAGGAGGAAAAGATTAACAGACAGACAACCTTTTACAAAATAGCAAAAGAACAATACAGACAATACAAAGTTAGAAACAAAGTGGTAGGAAACTAACAATGCCTGTTGTGTTACATATTGATATCTTCAAAGTGGATTCTCATGAAAACAGATATAAACATGCAATATTGATCAATCAAGGAATCACTGACAGTTTCTTTCAGCAAAGAAATAGAAGACAGTAGAAAAACTATGTTAACTATCCTGTATATATATACATACAAAATTTCTCCTTCTTTCCCTTCTATTTTCCCACATCCCACTTTCTCTTTACCCTTGAGTGTTCTCCTATCATTTCATAATGTCTATCATACCTCCGAGTTTAAATTAACTCTTTCAGGTTTTACACTAGTGAAACAATGCGTTTTTTGTTTTTTCCCAGTACCAGGAATCGAACTCAAGCCCTTGCACTTGCCAAGCAGGCGCTGTGCTGCTGAGCTAAATCCCCAGCCATCTTTCTCTTTCATTGATTCTCCTCTGCATCCATTCATTGTAAAGAGACCATAGCTGTGAGTAGAATAGTTCTTCTGAGTCTCTAGAAACCTAATGAAAATACTGAAAACCGAGACTGCTCTTAACTGCTACCTAGCACCACAACCTCCTTTAGAGCTTTTAAAATTCACTACAATTTCTAATGATCTTTATTAAAACAAGGCATTGACTTTAGAAAAAAAAAATCACTTAAAGAATTATTCTTTTTATAGCATTCCATTTATACATTCACTTTAACGTGAGGTTCCTTTTGAATATTTGACATATTTCAGTGAGGAAACTAGAATTAATCCTCATGAATTCCATTGACAAAGTTATATTGACCTGTATTTGTATAGCATTCAAGGAAGTCCTCTAAATAAAATAGAAAATCCACTGTGTAGGTATATGGTTTCAATCCATTCTATGTAAAACATAGTGAGTACTTTTCCATACACATTTATCTAAATTGTCAACCTGTGCTTACAGTCCATGTGATGTTTTTGTTACTGGTTAAGAAAAAAGAAAGTCAGGGGCTGGGGATTTAGCTCAGCGGCAAAAGCGCCTGCCTGGCAAGTGCAAGGTCGTGAGTTCGGTTCCCGGTACCGGAGAAAAACCGAAAAAAAAAACCAAAACAAAAGAAAAAAGAAAGTCTATATTTTTAACAATTGGATGTTTTAATCAGTGTTGTTTCTTTTCTTATGTAACCACTTACTGGCCCAATTATTTAAATGTAGTAGGACTAAAAATTTGCATATTTTTCATTACTTTTTATAAGTAACTCTAACAGGAAATCTAAAAATGGCAAGTTTAGCAAATTTATTCAATTGCACATTTTAATTAGTACAACTCTTTAATTAATGTAATTTTGTGACCACACATTCTTATATGCAGTCACAGGTATTATTTTAGAACTTCTTCTTTTTTTTTTTTTTTTTTGGTTTTTTTTGTTTTTCTCCCGTACCAGGAACCGAACTCACAACCTTGCGCTTGCCAGGCAGGCGCTTCTGCCGCTGAGCTAAATCCCCAGTCCTATTTTAGAACTTCTTGATACCATATTTTGTCACATCGTCTATTTCTAACTTGGAATATTTGTATAATTATGGCATGTGGAGTTATTTTCTCTCTTCTGTCAATCATCTATGGTACAAGTTGTATATCGTTTATATAAAAAATGGGACCGGAGCACTTGGAATTTTGGATTTTTTGTGGGACATGGGAGTATTTGTGTATCTATAATAAAATGCCTTGGGGATAAAGCACAATTCTAAGCACAAAATTCATTTAGGCCTCCTGCACATCTTGTCCTCAAACCTTGAAGATAATTTTAGATAACATTTTCAGTAACTCTGTACAATAAAGTGGAGGCTCACAGTATAGAATTTTCCACCCTTACCACATAGACACTCAAAAACTTTTGGAATGTGGAGCATTTTGGATTTTAAATGTTCAGATTAAGGAAGCTGAATATTAGTCAAATTTCCTGTCACTGAGGCAATATACTTGACATTTGTGAAATAAAAAGAGAGAGATTTACTGCTGATCATGTTTCAAAGGGTTCAGTTCATGGTATGGTGGCTCCAAGGCAGAAACAATATGGCGGAAACCATGTGTGGGAAATCCGCTCACATCATGGCAGCCAGGAAGCAGAGAAAGAATAGAGGATCCCAGAATGAGAGAGGTGCCTTTCAAAGGCAGGCCCCCAGTAGTGTACCCAGTCCAGAGAAGGTAATCTTCAAGCAACACAGGGAGCTAGGAACTCGCCAAAGGATCAACCCACTGATTAGCACAATGTCTCGTGATCCAGTCAAGTTCCTTCCGAAGTCTCACCTCTGAATACATTAGACTTTTGGAGAATATTTAAATAACACTGTGTTAACCTGTAGCACTTAAATTCCATAAAGTATTATACATTTCAATGAACACTTGTATCATAAATTTATATAATATAATTTATAATATGCAATGCTTCATGGACCTTTTTGCAAAATGTTAGATTTCCATTTGCTTTTGAAATGAATGTCATAAAACAAATACTATGTAATTCCCCTAAATCTTTCTTTTTCCCTGAAATTGTAACTGGCCTCATTTAAGAAAGCCTAAATCGCTGCTCATTTACATGTTCCAAGGTGAAAATTACTCTACATTGACTTCCCAAGGCAAGCAATTGATGTGTATAAATGAAATCCACAACATGTATAGACATTTGTTTTTTAAACTATCTACAGGCAGAATTCATAAACACAAGAAGAGTGTTAAATCAATCCCGGTTTTGTTTGCATATTTCATGGAAGTCGTTTTCTATTAGAAGGTTGAAATAAGATTGTCTGGCATTGTGTCAGCTAACTTGAAAATTAGCTCACTAAAGACAGGAACTAAAGCTAAGCATGATTAATAAAGGGTGCAAAGGAAATGACAACAGCTTTACTTTAAAAAAATATAATCGCAGTGAGGGGGAATGCCACTACACTTGTAAATGTGACAGAAAAGTGTTTTGAAATATCTAATGGGATCATGAAATAACTGAGATCAATTTAAATTTTCCACACTGAGAGCAAATCTAATTTCTCAGGTCTAGGTCTTACCCATTCTATAAAGAGAAAATAATAGCTACTTTAGGGAAAAAAAATATATATATGTAAAATGAATATATTCTCTTATACTATAAAGAACATAAATACCAAGATTTTTACTGAGAAATTGATAGTACAGAATATGAGTACATATAATGGATTCAAATACATATACCATATATATGTATATATATAATACTTATAAGTCTGGCAAGACTGCCATAACAAAATAGCAGCTTGATTCTCTTAAACAGCAGATATTTATTCTTTCCTAGACATGCAGTTGGGGTTCTGAGGCTTAGGTGTGAGTAGGATTGGTCCTTAATGAAACTTCCCTCCTTTGCTAGTAGGAGTTTCTGTCTTCCCTCTGTATGCCACCCTGGACTTCCATCTCTGTGCTCTACGTTACTGACTGTTCTTCCAACAAAGACACTCATTTCCCTTTATCACCTATATCAAAGTCATACCTCCAAAGAAAGTTGCATAGGGCCTTAGGATTTAAATACGTTTGTTTTTGCTTTGTTTTGCAGAAATAAAAAAAAATCCATTACCATGGGTAAGACACTTTGGCATCACCTCCCAAATTAAAATCTGTTCCCTCACATAGTGGGCATTGAGGTAAACATATATTATCTTTTAAAATTATAAGATTGTAAGCAACAGCTAATGCTTAATTTTTTTAATCAGTTTTGCATGCCTATATGTGATAATCTGAACAAGTACTTTGAAGATAACAATACACAATATAACAACCATTGTTGATTTCTTATCACCTTGTTTTGAAATTCTGTATCATTTTCAATTTTTTTCTTAAATTTTTTATTCTCTTTAAAATAAAAAGAAATATATTTTAAACCTACAAGAACTGGGCATGGTGGCAGATGCCTGTAATCCCAGCACTTGGGAGGCTGAGGCAGGAGGATCATTGCAAGTTTGAGACCAAGTTTGAGACCAGCCTGGGCTACAAAGTGAGCTCAATGCCAGCCTGAACTGCATTGCGAGACCCTGTCTCAAAAATTGGGTTTTGAGTACAATTCATATCAGAAATATTATTTCACCATTTGTTTATTTGGAAGTGTTGGGGATTCAACTCAAGGCCTCACACTAGCTAGTCAAAGTCTATACCACTGAGCTGCATCTCTGGCTCTTACAATTTTGCTTATCAAACCAAAGAACCAGGAATTTCTTACATATTATACTAAATCAGAAAATATTTTATGAAGTGTGCCTAAAGTTGGACCCACAAATTTTTTTTTTTTTTGTACCAGGAATCAAACTCAGGACCTTGCACTTGCCAGGCAGGAGCTTATGCCACTGAGCTATATCCTCGGCCCCCACACAACACCTTCTGTAGCTAGATTAATAGCCTTCCTGCCTGCCTGCCTTCCTTCCTCCTTCCTTCCTTCCTTCCTTCCTTCCTTCCTTCCTTCCTTCCTTCCTTCCTTCCTTCCTTCTTTCCTTCCTTCCATTGTACACTGGTACAGGGGCTTAAGGCTAGGGTTTTCTGACGCTTCCCAAGTGCTGTACTACTAAACAGCCCTCAGCCTGATCAATAAACGCTTGATAGCCCACAAGTATGACCTACCACTTAGAGAGCTGAGGCTGCAACAAGTTTGTCTTCCAAATCATTGCAGTTATCAACTCAGTTCTGTCCCTCAGATGATGCCTGCAGGCACTTCTGATTGTAAAATCTGGGGCATGGTCCTCCAAGTGGATAGGAGACAAATACTATAAAGCACAAAGAAAGCAAAAAACAACCCTAGCTTCATTAAGTCTCTGGTGCTAATGGTCAAGAGATTGAGAAATTCTATTAGAATCTCCGTCTTTACTACAGCATTATTTCTGTTCTGTTCTTTTCACAGACACTTCAAATAACCTATGACAAATATCCCCTTTTCTTCATTGGAGCATTTCCATAAATTGCTCAATCCGAGTTTGACCTGGATCTTCCCCAGGAATACCAATGATCAAACAGAGCAGAAGAAAGAGCTTTCTATTCTGCCCTCCTCACTTTTACTTCTGATTAATTGGTTCAGTTTTCTGACATGCTCCCTGCCTCAGCAGAACCATTGTTCTCCAGGCTGGACAGCCTGGGACATGTGTCCTAAAATTCGGCAGTGAACTATTGTTCTCCACCATTTTACACAGAAGTTGAACAAATTTAAATGCCGGTTGGTATCACTGCTATTACGGGTGGATTGCATTTCAAAATTACTCTTGCTGTTATATTTTAAATAATGTAAAAGGAAAGGAGTTTAAATGTGTCCTGTAAAATTGCATAGAAGAAAATGTCTATTCCCTCTTGCCCTATTATTACAATGATTTATAGTGAGGACAAAGATCTAATGAATGGAAAATGGCTCCACTAAAACTTCATGTTAATTAAAAACTGGGGTTTAAGCGCAGCTGGAAATAAAAGAGGGACTGTGGAAAAGCCTTCCTAATGATTAACTCTATTTTCAACATCAACTTGTCTGAGTTATGCTAATAAATAAATTGTGCTCTTGTCATTTATTAGACCAAGTGTTATTAAAAGTTACTATACTTTTGGAGAGCCCTTTTAGTCTTCTTTTTTATTTCTTTTGAAATGTGGTTACATCTCATGGTTAAATAAACTCCATGATGAGTTTGTGTGTTGTATACAGTGAAAAAAAAGATGAATTCTTGACAATATAGTTATTTTCTAACTTTCTGACCACTATGTATAAAAGGATATTGCTAAAAACAAGTATAAATATGCTCAAGACATATTTCTGTCTCACTTTTACTATAAAACTATTTTTCAATTTCAAAACGTGGCAACAGTTCATCATGCAATCAATGCCATCTTACAAATGAATGAAATATCTGTATATTTTATTTCATTTTATTTTCACTACTGAGAATCGAACTCAGGACCTTGCGCTTGCTAAGCAGGTGCTTGTGCTGCTGAGCTATATCCCCAGCCATATCTGTATATTTTAGATAGGATAAATCCCCAATACTTTTCCACCTTGTTTAATTATCTCTTTCCTTTCATACTGTATGAAATGGCTCAAGTTTCACCTGAGTGTCTATAGGATTTAGTGTACATTGGAAAACAGCTAAGGAATACTTTAAACACAATCGTAAGAGCCGCTAACTACCATGTGTAATTCTTACTTTTCGAGTATTTTGTTCAGAATCTGGGGAACACTATTCAGTACTCATGCAGTTCTCCAGTTTCACTTGAGTGAATAAAAAATTCATAAAATAACAGGGGCAGTGATTATTCAGTACTAAATCTTGGGGCATGAGTAGGGCGATACACTATGAAAAATTGTGTTGGATTGTTTGACACAGTGGAAATAAAACATTACATTGGAATTAGATTATGAAGAACTAGTAACAACGGAGAGAATGGAAAAGAGAACCTGAATGATCCAAAGTGTTTATTATTTTGTTTGGTCCTCAAGCGGGTAGAGTGTGTAGGCCTATAGCACATATTTCATTTTCCTTCTCTCTATATTATATGCTTTACACAAGTTCCCCAATGACTAGTGTTTGATGCTGGACATCTTATTGCCCATGGACTCAACTTGTAGTATTTCTACTCATCGTAAAAATATTACAGGCTCCATTGCTAAGCCAAATGTCTAGAAGGGGGTGAAGGAATACAGTATCATTCCCAAGAAAGGTTAATGCATCTTCCAGCAAATATGACTAATCTGAATTACTGTTGCTGCCATTAAAAATTACCTCTTATGGTAAGGCATTACTGCTAGAGTTTCTTATTTCCTCACACTATAAATCTGTCTCAGTGGATCCTAATTGATAGCCATTGCAGACAGTAAAGGCATTCTTATCATGATATTATCAAAACACTCAATGATATACAGATATTTTTGAGGGATATCTCAAGAGCTTCTCATGATCTGCAAGCCCAAATTAAGATATATCGTCTTCTCCAAAGACTCCCAGGAAGGCACGCTCTTCATTTAAGATCCCCGAGTCTGCATTGTACAGAACGTTCATGATGCCAGGGTATCATGTCCATTTGCCTGGTTTGCTCCAAGGCGAAAACATCATGGCAGAAAGATATGGCAGAGGAGGGCTTCTCACCACCTCTCATTGGGAAGCAGAGAGTGAAGCAAGAGCCCAAGAGAGAGAAACAGGCCCTTCAGCTGGTAGAGTTCCCAGACAGCACACCAGCTTGATCAGCCTGGGCTTTGCTTCCTAACTTTCGGTTATGAATTCATCAATGAATTAATCCATTCATGTCATCAAAGCCCTGATGACCGTACCATCTCTTTAGGCTCCAGCCCTAAAAAATGCTGCATTTGAGATCAAGTCCTCTACACACGAGTATTTGAGGGACACTTCCTATTTGAACCCTAACAAGTAGTTTTTGCCAGCTTGCTTTTAGGTTAATTTACCTTGTTCTTTCTGAGGAGTCAGTGCATTGTCGCGTGGTTCCCCAGGCAGAAATATCATGGCAAAAGCGCCTTGCAGAGCAAAAATGTAATTTCATGGTGACCAGGAAGCAGAATAAAGCAAGAGCATCAGAAAGGACAGGGCTAGGGACTAAATGTAGATCCCAAAGTCACATCCATGACCCACTCAGACACACCCAGAAGGGTGGTTTCCTAATCATCCACGTGCTTCCCAAGATAATCAAATCAATACAGGTAAGCTAAACCATCTCAATAATTGAAGAGGATACTTTTGCTCCTTTTGTCAGAATGGAGATATATTCTGGATCAGATATCCAAGGGATAGAAATGCATATGGAAACAAAACTCTTCAAGTCTTCCTCATGTGAGCTAAAACTGCTGCAACTTCTGAACAGAACATGTCTCTGGATAGTATTGTCTATATAAATGAACATATTTTACACATCTGCCCTAACACCACATTGAACTCTTAAGTCATCTAGACTCATTTATCCCTTTCAGAATGTCCTCCAGGTGGTCTAGTTGTAAACATAATTATAAAAATAAACTCCTGGAGACTTTGGTACCATTGGAAATTGAACAGTTTCAGTGTTATAAGTTTCTTTATTTCGAGTGTTAAATGGAATTTTTAGTGTCAAATATTTGATTCTTTGGGTCTCAAGCCCATTTTCCAATGAAGCTCTCTGTCCGTTGAACTGAAGCTTATTATTCAAAAATTCAGTATTTGCAAATGGTTAGCTGGTAACATTTCTTTGCAATCCTCAAATTGACATCTGTATTGCTTTCTTGAAACCCTGGTAAATGCATGGGCAGACTTGGAAAAGGTTGGAGAATGTACACATTCCTAGCTGAAGCAGTGAAGTATCATGATCTACCTTCCTTCAACCCTCTTGGGGGTGAAAAACGTGTCATTTACTTGGTCTGTTTAATGCTGTACTTCTTCTTATTTTTGGTCTTGGTGATTTAAATCACTCTCCAGTGTAGCACTGTGATGTTACCTAGTGCTCCTAAACACGTGGAATGTGTTTCATGAACGGATGATAATGAAATGACCAGAGGCTTAATTATATACTTCTGTATGCTTCGGATTATGTTTAATTGTTTGATCAATCTTGTATGCCTATATATTTGTTCATCTGAATAACAAATTTGAAGATCACAATATGTAATACAACAACCATTGTTAATTTCCTACTAATTTCTGAAATTCCATATTGCTTTTATTGTTTATGCTGTGTGTCTGTTAATATGTTTTCACTCTTTTATCTTTAAAATAAAAAAACTTTCCTTGGATGTAAACAAATTCAGATTTTTGAAAAGTCTGAACAATATTTAGTCTATGTGGTATATGTATAAACAGTTCTCTTAAAAAAAAAAAACATTTTTCTAGTCATTGTTCCTTGAACAATGTAGTATATAACATTTACAGTGCATTAGCTATTAGGAGCATTTTATAGCAGTTTTAATAAGTAGGAAAAAGTGTGTAGGTTCCATGCAAAGACTACACAGTTTTGTATGGATTTTGCTCAGGACATGGAACCAATTGCTCTTGGGAACTGAATGATGAAAATAACACTTTTGCAACAAAGTGTTCAAGTTTTGTCAGTTCTTTTTTCCTGCTGATGTCAATGTAAATATCACAAATAGGTGTATCAGTTCTACGTGATTATTCAACATACTTTCCTAAAGACTATATCGGTTAGTTTAGGAGGATCACCCGGGTCTTCTTCCATGTCTCCACACATTGGTCCCTCTGTGTGTGTCTGTATCCTGCTCTCTTCTTTTTAGACGGACCCCAGGACTGTTGGATCAGCACCCATCCTAGTGACTTCATTTTACCTCACCTGCTTCTTAGGAGGTGCTATCTGTAAAGAGTCACATCCTGAGGTTCTGAGGATCAAGCCATCAGTATAGGTATTTAAGGGGGTACACAGTTCAGCACATAATAACCTAAAGTTGGTGATCATGACATTCTTGGAAATAGTCTTGGCAGAAGTAATTCACTAGGGATTATGAAGTCACTCTGGATTAGGGTCATTCAAAATCCTATGACGATGTCACTAGAACCAATAGAAGAGGCAGATAGAGAAGAAGACATGTGAAATGGAGACAGAGACGGGATGGTGGGGCTACAACCAAGGGACACCTGGAGGCCCAGGAGGTGATAGAGGAAGGAAGGATTGATTCTACATTGATCTGTTGAGACTTCCATAACTGAATTCCATGAACAGAGAACTTAAATAATTAACTTTTATTATCTCTCAGTCCTATAGGTAGGAAGCCCAAGGTCAAGACATGGGCAGGGATAGTTCCTCAAAAGACGTTGCTCCTTGGCTTGGAGACACTATCTTGTCCTCATGTCCTCATCACAGCATGGTCATCCTTCTGTGTTCGCCTATGTCCTACTCTGCTCTTTTTAGAACACCAGTTCCAGTGGATGAGAGCTCTCTCTGTCAGCCTGATTTGATATTCAACACTTCTCTAGAGAACCCGTCTCCCTTGAGCATTTACTTTCTGCAGTGCTGGGACTCAGAGCTTTAGGATATACAATTTAAAAGGTCATAAATTCATCCATGTAGTAGTGAGTAGAATTTTGTGTTTCTTGGGGTTCACATTAGTATTTGTAGTTTTCTGAGAAAGATAGTATGTACCAAGAATTTTGTATTGGTTAGGCTTCTCTTGACCAGCAGAATCAATGGAGTATACTTTGTCTCTCTCTCTGTCTATTTATCTATCATATGTCTATTTATCATTATCATCATCTTTTCCTTATCTATCTATCAGTTATCTATCTACCTATCATCTATGGTCTATCTATCTATGTATCTCTCATCTCTTTATGTGTCTATCATGTAGCTGTCTATCTATCATCTATCTCTTTATCTCTCTATCATCTATCTATATATCTTTCTATGTATCTATTTACCATCCATCTATGTATCTATCAGCTATGTACCAATTAAAAAAGTTGAGGTTTCATATGCACATGGGATATCAATGGCAAAGCCTCCCATGTAGGGTTAAACTCTTCAAGTACTGGGAGACTTAGGATAGAACCCAGGGCCTTCTCAGCAAGCTATAGCCCCAACCCTTTTTTATTTATATTATTATTTTTAAATTTTGAGACAGGGCCTCATTAAGTTGCTAATCCCATGATGGGCTTGAACTTGGGATACTCCTGCCTCAGCCTCCCAGAGTGCTGGGTGTAAAAGCACACACCACTCTGCCCTGGGAAATAGAACCTGTATCAATATCTCATGATGCCTCTTACAAGAAGCTGAAGTCAAAGCAACTATGCAGCCAGAACAGAAACCAGATCCTATCCCAAGATGAACATTTTACCATGGGAATGGGACACTGAATCATCAAACATCCATTTTGCTGATCTTGGAATAAAAATCTTCTGAACTCCCCAACCAGTAATGAAAATGTTTTATCATATATTGCTGCTTCCCTGTAGAGACAATTATTGCCAGAGCTCATTGGTGCCATGTTTATAAAATTCGATTGTGAAACAAGAGTTTTTTGAGTAAAGGGAACAACAATGACTCTGTCAGCTGTTTTTGCCAGGAGCCTTAAAAATTCACTCTTTTATTTTATTTTATTTTTGTTTTTCTTCCGGTACCAGGAATCGAACTCACAACCTTGTGCTTGCCAGGCAGGCACTTTTGCGGCTGAGCTAAATCCCCAGCCCCAAACTAAGGAGGCTAAAATTCACTCTTTTATACGCCTACTAGCCTTATGGCATTATAAGTAAGAATCTGTTTTTCCAAAGTCCACTGAAACACTAAAAAGAAGTGAACCTAGAAACTGTTTAAAACATTGGAAAAGGTGGGATTCAGTTTGGGTACAGCTGAAGGTAATAAAGATTATAAAATCACCATCTGCAGTCCACTGACATTCAAGTCAATGTCTTGACATTTTGAACATGCAGGTAAAGTCGAGGTCTGCTTTTAAAATGTGCAAGTGTGAAGACAGAAGAGAAACTGATTTCCTTTGTTTTAGACTCGAGGGTGGATTTTCTAAATACAATATCCAGTGTCACTCAGCTGCCAATTATTGGATAGGTTCACAGTATTCAAAACTCTTTATTGATGAGGAATCTTGTTGTTAAGTGAAATTGGGGTTCACATACTGTGTGTGTGTCTTTGTGTGTCTGTATGTGTGTTTGCGTGTATTTGCGTGTGTGTGTGTGTGTGTGTCTGTGTCTGTGTGTGTATGTGTGTGTGTGTTTCCTTTCATTGGATGATTCCATTTATAGTTTTTCTACAACACATCAATCCTAGGAAGGCTGTGTACTTTTTAATAAATTAATCTGTGTGTTCAATGATGTGTTCTGCTGAGAAATGATTGCAACATTCCATGGAGTCCATGACTGAGAAACAGTAGCACGGTTGTAAGCAATGTAAAGGCATTTTGTCAAATATCTTATTGAGACCTTCCAATGTCTATAATTAAATTTAATTCTAATTTTTAAGAATTGAATGTAAAAGACCTTCTTTTTCTGTCTCTTTGTCCACCTTACTTTGTGTGTAATTATATTCCCAAGGCTTGAAATGAGTATTTCCGGAGACGGTTTTCCAGCCCTAATTTGGAGTTTCCAGCCATATTACCTTCTGGATAGGAAATAGAAACAGATCTACCTCACCACAAGCCCAACTAGCTGGGTGGCATTCACACTATTTTACGGCTTCCCATTGAAATACTTGGTGTATTTCTACATACTCTTTTTGTCATAATATTAAGATTTGTTCTAAGAAATCTTAGAACAAGGATTTTTCAGTGTTAGCATTTTTGCCTAGCTGTGGTGTGTTTGAACTCCAGCACTGCACATAAATAAATTAATATATTTGAAAATCTAAGCATCTCTCAAAAGCACATGTTCCACGGCATGATGCGACCTATAATGTCTGCGAATCTACTGTTTGCGCAGTGAATGCAAATTCTCCTGGAGGCCCAATTTCAAGTCACCTCGGTGTTTTACAAAAATAATTTCCATAAATCAAGATATGCATGCTTCACACAAACAAGCATATATGCACAGAGTGACTTAAAAGTATGTCTGCTGTTATATAGCTTTTCCTGAGGAAGCACATAGGAAACATAATTAAAAGAGAAAAATTCTAATGTTTAAGCATATACTATGTGTCACCAGATACTAATTTCCATTCTAATGTTGTTTCTCTTCCTGAAAAACATTAAGTAAAGCAATCACATTTGCAAGAAAACAATCACCCTTGCATAAAAAAAAGCTTTTTAAAAATAACATGTCACCTTGAAGAATGAGTTCAACAAGAGAGAAGGCAATTAGCAAATTAATTGAATGACAAACAGTGACTGCTCCAGTGTGAAGGAAGAAATATCGCCTAAGGCTTATTCCTTTACTTTTCCCAGAACTGACTGTCTTTCTGTGGAATCATCCACACTGGGTCAACAGTCACATCCCTGAAACATGTCCGGCAATTATAAGAGTTTGCCTTAAGTTAAAAATCAAAACAAAACACGCTCTTGCTTGTCAGTGGAAGGAGGGACATCATACATTGGTTTCTTCCTACTCCTCGTCATTAAACCTGCTGACACAATTCCCTGCAGCCGGAATTATCGTTCAGAGCGAAAAGGTGGATCTAAGCAATCACCATGGAATGACTTGCGATCATCAGGCTAAGCGAAATGGTTAAATATCCCATGGTTTCACTCCTGTGAGAAACCAAATTGTACATTAAGCCAAGAGTGATACAAAGGAGAGATGAAGACAACCAGAAGACAGATTTTTGGAGACAGGGAAGAAAATAAGAAGAGAGGAGAAGTAAGAAGCACCAGAGAGAGGTGCTGAAAATAATCGAGGTACATACGCAGATCAAAATATACCCATGCACCCTCAACTTTGTAGTGCAGCAAGTGACGGTGTTTTGAAGCTTCCTCAACATTCTCCCCCTCACTGCAAACACACGAACTCCACTTTCTTGGAGTTTTCTTTCTTTTTGTCTTTTTGAGACAGGGTCTCACTCTGCAATTCAGGCTGCCCTTGAGCCCATTTTGTAGCCCAGGCTGCTCTTGAACTCACAGCAATCCTCTTGCCTCAGCCTCCCGCGTGCTGGGATGACAGGCATGCGCCACCATGCCCACCTTTGCCTGGGATTTTCTGAAGCAGTTCTGGACTCCTCCTGCCTTAGTAGCTTTAGTTGCCTTTTCTTGGCTGACTTGATGTCCTAAATAGATTAAAATCTTTGGCTATTCATAGTCATTTGGATTTTGAGGAAGAGCCAGAGGTCGCACAGTGCCAGATCTGTTGAATGAAGTGGATGAGGACCTAGTGTCATATTTTTACGAGCTGCCTTTTCAGTGGGTGGTGCTCAGCAGCAGCATTCTCTGAAATTTTGATCACAACTCATGAGATACCCACAAAAGAGGAATTTTAGAACTGCTTGAGAAAGGTGAAAAGTGATAGGTTGAGTACTGTCAAAGTTTGGGGGAAGATTTTGAGGGGGTTAAATGCAATTACCTTTTATGGTAAATTTATTTAAAAAATCCTAACATTTGAATATTTTCGCAATCTCATCTCATATATGCACGTAAATTTTCTCCCAAATGATCATCACTGGTATGTATTGAAAACACAAGTAAAAGAAAGCAAACTTGGACATCACTAAAATATACTCCTGTTTTAAAAGTCTCCAAATAATTGATTTGAGGAAATATTGAAAGCATTTTGTAACTGGTCAGAAAAGTACAGCAAGTAGTGCAAACAGTTCCTTTGAATTAGTTCCGTTCTGCACAGCCGGAGAAAGAAAGTACCTTGTGGAAAATAAAGCCTTTGTCTCTATGCTTGCTGTCACTTGACTTATCCAGAGTTTTAATGGATTAAAGATTTAAGTGTCAAAAAAGCAAAATGCTTCAAGGTCATGATCCTAGAACTCGCACACATATAAACTTTCCTTTCCCTTTCAAACTACATTGGAGTGGTCAAAATAAAGATGGACATTCTTTATCAATAACATGGCCCGAAGGTGATTACATCCTCGTAAAGTAGAGCTTAGTGGATATAACTTAGAATAAAGGAGCTTCGGTGAGAAGTAGTCAAAAACATCATAATCCCGTGGGTCACCACAGCCTTTTTGACAAATGCAACTGAAATTGTTATTCCTTTATTATTCCAGTTTTCTAAATTTCTTAGTTATGTACAGTTGCCTGGCATAGCATTGAAATTCATCAAACTATCCGTAATAGTTTTTCTACTCAATCAAAAATACTACTCAAACCACAGTGATTGCAGATTCAGCCAATCCTTCATATTTCTTTCCACGTTGGCTTTTGTGTTTTGCTGGTCACTTACTGGTCCTTAGAGCTGACTACATTTTCTTGATACTCTGAGCAGTGGCGGCCATGATTCTGGTCATATTTCTTGACAAAATTAGAAGTGGAAGTGTCTTGTTTTGATATAGAAATCTCACTCTTTTTTCCTATAGTATTATGTGGGTATCCCAAGAGTCTTTGTAATGGTTTTCCCATTACGGACTGTACATCCACCGTTCTTATTCTGCAGATTCTCTGTGAAAAGATATGGAATTAGCTTTACCAAACTGAGTGAGAGATTTCTATGGTGGAAGGGAGGGTGGGCTCTAGTTTGTACAGAATGCCACAGGTTGGTGAGTTGACATAGCATAAATAGCAAAAAATTGTCATTTGCTATTGGAAAGGTCTACTGAGATATTTGCAAAGAGCTTTAGTTACCACATGAACTTCTTTCTTTTTTTCTGAGTTTCAGAATCTCCTTTGTCTACAAGAAATCTTTTTCCCATGGGGTGCTAAAGCAACTTCATTTCATTCAAGAAATTCTTAAGAGAATGATGGCAAACCATTTAGAAACCAGCACCCAAGCTGCAAGCCCAAGTCCACTTATTTATGGAAAAGTGCCAACACCGCAATTAAACCTGAATATGTACTGAGATTATAGCTTGGAAAAAGCAACTCATACATTAACATCTTTCATCTGAAAAGAAAAAGAAAATAACACACGTGTTAAAGGCTCAGTACCACTGCCTTAAGGAATGCCCCATTGAATAAATAGAAATAAGCAATAATATATTTCAGGAGGTTAAGACAATACTGTATGTAAGAAGGATTTCCATCCCAGCACTGGGAAGGCTGAGGCAGGAGAATCATTGCGACTTTGAGACCAAGCTAGGCTACAAAGTGAGCTCAAGGTCAGCCTGAACTGCGTAATGAGACCCTGTCTCAAAGAGATTAAAAAAAAAAATAAAGAAAAAGATTTCCAAGTCACACACAGAAGTGTAATAAACACACAGTGGAATGCATTGAAATGGATAATTTCCATTCACAGAAACACTCCTCTAATCTAGTTGTTAAATTCTAACTTGCTGCAGTTGTTTGTTGTAGACTAGTTAAGCACTTTCGGCTGACGTTTCCCACAGGGCTGACTCTGATGACCATTTCCACTGCATTTTAATCTACAAGGCAAGGTTCACTCACAGCGGGAAAGACGGTTTGCTAAAGCAAACCATACTTCTCTGCCTTGTGATATTATGGGATTTGAGAAACTAAAGTAAGCTCAGATCATTTCATTCAATACCTTTATCTTCTAATTAAAGGGCTATCATCTTGATTCACGCAGACTAATGAATTTTGGTTGAGTCATTAGTATAATACTCAAGTCTGCACAATGAAGTCAATATATTTTATACTCAGATATTCCCAATAATTGTAATACCTATAAATATGACACTAGGATTGTGTAACTGCTGGGGAAAAATGCAGAGGCATTTAAAAATCTATCATAACTTCAAATTAATTTTTAAGAGTGTTAAAAACCCTTGAGTTTTCTCTTTGAGAGCTTATTTTTATGGAATGCCTTTGTGATTTTAAATTACTAAGCAACTTGATCATCATATTAATCAATTTTATTTGCTGTGGTCTGATTCCAATACGTGAAAAATGACTTGCTAGTAGGGGAGAAACAAGATTGCACGTTAAGTTTCGAAGGATTTGTTTGGAATTATTACTTATTTTTGTCAATAACTATTCATTTTCTGAGCCATTTAATGCAGAATGGCATTAGTTTGTTGAACGGACTAATGCCACTTGCCAAGCACTTGAAAATCTAAATTAATTCACACTCCACAGAAATCCATCTTTACAAGGCTAGTGTGTGTTTTAGCCAACAGCTAATTTTTATTGCTCAAAAGTGTTCACTAAATCGTTTGTACCCACAGAAGGTACTAAAACCTGGACTTTTATTTTTTTTCCATTAGCAGACCTATTTTCCAAGGAACTTAAGTAACTAAATCCAAGAGGCAGATGGCCATTATGTTCCGACCCTTAAGAGAAGAGATAGGAAAACGCCCAGATGCCTGTTACCACCGGTGTTATTTTTGAAGCAGCTTAGACTTTTTATCAAGCTGTAGAAGTAGAGCTAGAAAACATGCCAAATAGAACAGTCAGTTTGCTCTGCTATATTAATGAAGGCCACAGACAAGGGGCACTGAAGAGCATTTGGAGAACGGGAACTTCGTGGCGTGTTTCTACCCGGCACGCGCGCTTGCCAAGGTACGCAAAGGGTCACGACTCAGAGACAAGCCAAAGGGGCCTCTTTAAGAGATCTCTCAGCTTTTGCATCCAGTCTTAGCCAAACCGTGATTTTCCTTGTGACTCTGAACACATTGTTACTCACCAATGCACAGAGACATGCAAATACACACACACAAACACACACACACACACTCACTCCACTAAAAGAAAACCAAACACACCATATTCTGCAATCCCTGCTCATCAGCACCTAATTTAATTGATGCTTATTTGGCGTGTGATAATTTTTGATAATTGGGTTGAAGATTTCCATGAGCTCACCACACGTGTAAAGACGAACGGAACTGTTCGGATCAGCTTACACGTTTGCAACGTTTAAGCCGGATTATGTCAAAGCAATTGGTTTGGCAGTGCTCGGAGGACTGGGAGAGAACACTTCCGGCTTTGTTTCATTTGATTTTGTTCTGTTTCGCTGCGTTCTGTTCTGAGATAGGATCTTGCTATGCACTTCAGGCTGGCCTCGAACTCATTATTTAGACCCGCCTGGACTTGAACTGTGGCTATCCTTCTGCCTCGGCCCGCAGGTGCTGGGATTGAAGGGAAGTGACAAAATACCTAGTTCCAACCTCCCCTCCGTTAAATTGTGGGAGTAGGGTGTTTTTCTGAGAAAAAAAAAATTGAAATATACATTTGTGTACACTCGGAGTTTTCTGCAGAGACAGAGCCAATTGACACATACACACATGATAGATAGATAGACAGACGGAGGACAGAAGATAGATGATTGGATAATAAGTTGATAGGTGATAGAAAGATGACAGATGATACATTAATACATGATAAGTAACAGATGACAAGTTGATAGATGGTAGAGATTATAGGTCTTATGCAGACAGACAAGAGATATAGAGCTGTTTATTAGAAAAATCGGTTCATGAATTATGGATGCTGAATCTAGGTGTAGACTCACCATCACAGATTTATCCCAAAGTAATGCTTCACCAGCTACTAAGGTCACATAGAAAGCGAATGGTCACCAGTCTGTAACAATTATGCAGCATCTTTTACTGTTCATGTGACATATCTGTAAAATATCTTGGCATTACTTATTGCACACCTATAATCTCAGTTCCTTGCGAAGCTGAGATAGGAGAGTTGCAATTCATACAAATACCAGGACAACTTAGTACCTTCTCATGACCCTGTCTCCAAAAAACACATAGAGGTTAAGAATTCCCAGGATGGAGCTTCTGCAACCTGTACAGGCTTAGTAGCATGAGATTTCAGTAGCAAGGTTCTACCTGTACCCAATGACCTCTAAACCAGGGAAACTGAAGTTGTAACTCTCATGATGGGAAATTCTTGAAAAGTCAGGACATCATTTGGTGGGATTCCAGAGTCCAAACAACACACAGCTAAAGTGCTGGTGTTCCGGGGCAGAGGAAGAAGCGTGTCTCAACTCCATAAGAGAGTGCAAGCAATTTTACCTCTCCTCTCTATTTTAGTAATTTTTGGACCCTCAGCCCATTGAATGTGACCATCTTCACTTGTAAAAGGAAGATATTCCCTATTTAGTCTAGTGATGTAAAAGTCAGTCCATCTCACAAACACCCTCACAGATTTATTCACCAGCTACTGAAGTCATACAGGTTCCTAATATTAAACAGTCATGGAGATAGCTAATATCAAACATTGCACACCAGAACACAGTGCAATGCAGAGGGCAGACAAAACCCAGGCCTTTCTTCCCCTGGTTTTAGATACGCAGTATTGGCTATCTTCTTCCAGTTTACCCACTTCTCCCTCAGGAGTGGACAAAATCAAACATTACCTAGTTTATATCTATTGTTTAGGTAGACTTATTCTATCTGAACTACCAAGATCTATCATGGAGCAGAGATGTGATCTTGTCTGCACTTTTACAAATTCCCAGGGCATATTTTCTCTGGATTGACAGTGCATGCCACCCTAATGCAGGTTTTCATCTCAGCAAACTAGAGCTGTCCTCATTAAAAAGAATTAACACATGTATTTTCTGTCTCTAAATATTATTTGGCATTTTTTACAGTTTGTGAGACAAATCTGTAAAACATCTTAGCATTAATTATTGGGCTCGTTAGATATTCATCATACTTTTTTTTCAGAAGTCTAACTCTATTGGTAAAATGAACTGAAAAATATGCTGTTATTTCTTTAACTTATAAGGCAGTGATCATCAGTCTAGAAGACAACTTTCACTGGGAAAAACATCTCAAATTGTACTTATTATACTCAAGTGAGAAAGCAACTTACTATGTTTATATTGTTATGTGATAGATTTAACAATTGCTTCTAATCTTGAATTGATGAAGGGGAAAATATGGTTACCATGACTGCAGACCATCTTAATGGAGTCACTTGCCTAAACACTTCAATAATATTAAAAACAAACAGTAAATCATTTTAGGCAATTTTTATCCATAGTGATGTTTCATCTGTCCTTGGTTTAATGGAACAAATCTTTTCAGGAAGATGGATTTCACTACCGTGCATGGTTTTGGGATGACTCAGAAAGCAATTTTCTTGACTGGTAAATATCTAAACAGTAAACAGTCAAAGTCAAATTTTTCACATTTGTTAGTTGCACTCACTTTTATCATCTCCTATTCATTTTTACAAAAATACCACATTTTAATTCCATCATGTTGTATTGGACTTTTTCTATTGTGGAAGGAAATCAAGTTGAATATTTGTTAATATAGTTCACCTATAAAATTATTCCCAGATCAGTTTTGCACTTTATCTAAATAGAATTATCATATTTGCCAAATAACTCTTGTGCATAATGACTTTTTTATCTACATATTGTATTCTAATATCCATTCATTTCTTGAAGCGTAAACAATGTCAAGCAATGTTGATGGGACATTGGAATACAAATTCAGACACCTGGTGATCTGATAAATATATATATACATATATGCAAGCCTCTAAATTCACTTCTTTTTAGAATTCTGGAAATATCCCACCATCTATAATATGACTGTCTCTAAATTCCACTGAAGCAAGGTAATCCCAATAATCAGTCCTGCTAAATAAACCTCTTTGTGCACAAATTTGAAGCTATTTTTTATGAAAGCAATAGCTGTCCAATAATTATTTGTATTATTGTTTTTTATAGACAAAACAAGCTGTTATTTATAAATAAAAACAAATTATTTATAAACAAAACAAGAAGTACTCTCTATGACAGTTAGTACACAAACTTCCACACACATATTACTTTCTTCCAAATTTCGCATTACTATTAAAGAAACACATTACTATTACCCACTGGAAGATACTGAGATTCACAGAGGTGAAAAAGTTAGGCCAGAAGTATCTGAATACAATGAAAAGCAGGGAAAATGTAAACCCAAGCCATTCCCTTTGGTAAGTTAACATAGACACGAGGCATGCTGAAGGCTCTAAATGCTGAGTTATGACGATAATCTGGAGAATCAAACCAAATATAAATGTAGCAAAATGGATGAACCTGGAGCCGTAATGCTGAGTGAAATAAATCAGGCACAAGATTCAACATGGCATGGTTTATCTCAGATGAGACAACCGAAGTATAACGAAGTGAAAGAGCAAAATAAAAGACGGAGGGTAGGAAATGGAGGTAGATGCTGTGGAGACGGGATGGAAATGAGGATGGAGAGCGGGTGAAGGTGCAGGGAGGCGGATCGGAGGGAAACGGAAAAGGACCAAGATCAACACCTACACACCCGTTCCCACCGTGAGTGTGTTTATTCTCAATCCCAAACTCACATTAATAAAAGTTAAAAGCAATACACACTAATAAAAACCAACTCAGCTCAAATCTACTGTGTGCGTTGCGTTTGGAACACGTATTCCAGTTTGGGGAAGATTGGAATTCTTTGTGGGTAAAAACGTTCCCATATTATTCTTGAAAACAAACACGTATATGGCTTGTCTTACTTTTTGGTCAATTATTTTCATTAAGGGACAAGAACTGTTAAGCAGTCATCCCTTTGTTACCACAGATTCACTTACAGGGCTTTGAATCATCTATGGTACATTCACTCAGGACTTAAGGGAGAATAAGGAATTCTCCATGCAGGAAAAATGAGAATAGTTCAAGTTAATAATTTAGGTTCAATAATGTGCAGCATAAAACTCAAGCCTTTTTGGGTGAGTTAAATATAGCTACTTTCTTCTACAGACTACTGTATGGGGAAAAAGAAACAGAATATCTTTACGGTAGAGGAACGTGAAGAAAAAATTCTATGTCACCCTGGAGCTTTATTGCTTGGACAATCTTACATGCTTATGCTTGGTGGACAGAGAAACTTCGTTGAAGATAACAGTACTTAGTGTACCAACCATTGTTAATTCCTATCATTTTGTTTTGAGGTCATGTATCATTTTTGTGTTCTTTTGATTTTGTCTTCATTGTTGTTTTGTTAGTTTTTTAAAAACAATTTAAATTTAAAATTTTTAAAAACAATTTAAACTAACAATTTGTTAGTTTTTTAAAAACAATTTAAAAACAATTTACAAAAATTAACTTGGATGAGAGTCAGCAAGTATAAGGATAGTAAGCACTTGTCATATGACAGACATGGATTTCTCCCCAAGTCCAGAACTCTACCTAAGGAAAGAGACTCCACATCAAGTTCTTTTGAGGGGTGTAAAAGTCAGACTAGATTTGCAGGTTTGCTAATTGCAAGAGCTTATGGAAAGAGAAATTCCAGGTGGACTTAGTCAGAGACGCACCAAGCATAAATTAAAAAGTACACTTAAGGAAACAGAGTGTGTGTCCTGAGCAGAAAAACACATTATTTTCTGTAATAAAGAACATTTATCCTTCATTTAACATCACTCCCCTGGAAGGGGACTGGGGCATATTACAATTATGAAGCCATCATTTTGGATGGATCTTTTAAACACTCTCGGAATTCTCTCAGTCTGTCCCTTTATCTTAGGAACTTGTCCCTCCCACTCTTTATTTTCTCAATGAAGACAATTTATAGACTTTGCATGTTTCTTGGGAACTTTGGTTAAGGGGTTCTTGAAAGAAAGGAGTTTTGATTTAACCAAAGGAATGTCAGTGTGGATGACCTTGCGTGACTTTGGCTATTCTAAGAAGGTGGTCTACTTAAAAGTATAATATTAGTTACTGAATTTTTGTACCTCTTTTTTTTACCTATTTTTCAGACACAGTTATATTAACGATTTTCATTACACTCAAAGAAAAGAAAAGAAATTAGAACTTATATGATGACAGTCAGTATAACATCTGATTTTCCTTCCTTCCCTCCTTCTTCCCTCCCTCCTTTCTGTCCATTCTCCCTTCTTTCTTTCCGTCAGCTTGGTATAGATTTACCTCATTTGAAATCAGTGTCTCAGGCTAGTGTTGTGACTCACTGCTAAGGCAAACAAACCCTAGCATATGTGGAGCTATGGGTTTTATTCTCAGCCTTTAAAAAAACCAATTTGCTGATAGGACTGATTCTGGGACATTTATATCTCTATACAAAATTTATAGTACAAACTATTCGCATAAACTAAGGAGGGCAAAATGCGTTAGAATGAAAGAACACCTTGTCATTTGAAAAAGTGTGTACTTTTTAATGTACACTTGGTGTGTCTCTAAGGCAGCCTCGAATTTCTCTTTCCACAAGCTCTTGCAATCAGCATGTCTGCAAATTATGCACATGTTCAATGAATGGGTTTATTTTTTACAAGCCAGCCAATACTGTAACAATGAATAACAATACTTACAGTACTTTTAGCTTTCAAAAAGTTGTATGGCCACCTATATTTCTCCTTGCCTGGTCATAGAATTTAATGAATGACAGGTTTGCTTAGATTTCTTTCTTTCTTTTTTTCCCTTTAATTCTTCATTTGTATTCTAAACTTTACTGCATAAAAGAGCAAAGAAAAATGATGAGGCTCCAGCCAGCCTAGTGAAATATATATTAAAGGGCTGGAATTATCTGGAGGAAAAGGATTTTGACAGCATCTGTCAATTAAGGCAGGATTTCTCTTTCCTGCTAATTGTTTTCAACAAGACTTGCCTCTTCACACATACATCAAAGTAACTAATGTGAATGATCTCATCTTCCGCCATCTGCCCAAAGTGTTCATTTACATAGGAACTAAATGGCAAATTCATAGCGCTGGGACATTTTGACTCAAAGCAGAAAAGTAGAGAAAAAAAAATCGATGTTGAATCAAGGAATAAATTTGTAACAAATGCATGGCTTAGCATGATCCAGGTAAAATTGCTTTCTGCGATCTGCAATACAAATTCAGATTTCCACATCTTATTCATCATTTATAGACAACACACTGGTGGAAATTCTCCCTTCATCTTGCTCTTGATAAACATGCAAATTGCATTTGCCCTGCATCCTTTCTTTTTAGGGAAGGAAGGTTTTATTTAGCTCGTAGTGTGTGGAGGTTTCAGTCCATAACCACCTGGCTCCAAAGCAGGGTGGCCTGGTACAGGGGCAACAGTTCAACGCAGCAAAAGACAGCAAAGCAAGAAAAGCAAAAGTGGGAGAGGGCAGAGCAAGCCTCTTTCCCTCCCTTATACTGGATGCACGCTACCCTCCCCAAGGTGGGTGTCGCACTCACATCTATGATCCCATCATTGGACCATGAATTAATCACAAACTCTAGAAGCCCACCCCATGACTGCATGAAACTTTGGGGTACATCTAGACACAGTCCATAACCGAGACTTGAAATTCCTCATTAAAATACCTTCAGGAATCCAGGAAGAGAACTTTCTGCCATCAGTAGAAAGGTCCTATGGGCTTGGTGTTATTTGACTTCAATTTATTTATTCAGTCAATATTTACTGAATTCCTGTGTTCCTAGCAGTGTGTATATGCATTATCTTATATGATTAACAGTAGTCAAGGTCTCCCCTCTTGTGTTCTAGTGGAATGGGGTGGAGAAATACAGTACATCTCTTTGCTGTTCCAGGGTTACCCTTCATTTTGGACAGAGACACCCAACTATAAACTTTGCTACTATGATTAAAAGGATTATTTTTCAGTATTAGTGATGAAATTTTCCCCTTAAAGACTCAATGCTTCAGGTTGTAGTAACTTAGATGTACCTATTTAGGATCACTTCAGCAAACTTCCTGCCTAAAATAAATACTAAATAAACCCCCAGCATTGGCAGGGTTGGCCTTGATACATTTGGCTACATGTTCAGTTGATAGACTTTGGATCTAAAATGCCCAGAAGTGTCTCAGGTGTTCAGAGGTGTTGGTTTTGAAAGTTGATTGGGTCATGGTGGTGCTGTACTTAGCAGTGTTCACCCATTGATGAGGTAGTTCATGGCTGATGTGCTGCCAGGAGGGAGGACTCACATGGAAGTGGTGGGTCACAGTGAACAAACATCTGCTTGCTTCCTCTCCTCCCTTCTACCTAGGCTTACCAGCAGCCCTGAATCGAGCATCTGCCTTCCAACAGTTCCTTCTGCCATGATGTTCCTACCTTGGAACCACCAGACCATGGACTGAACCATTTGATATCCAGAACCAAAACATACTTCCTTTCTTATGCTATAAAGGTGGGGTATTTGGCCTTAGAAACAGAAAAACCGGGGCTGGGGATTTAGCTCAGTGACACAGCACCTGCCTGGCAAGCGCAAGGCAGGTGCTGTGAGTTCGATTCACGGTACCAGAATCGTGGTACCAGAATCCCGGTACCAGAATCATGAGTTCGATTTCTGGTAGCAGAAACAAAACAAACAAACAAAAAAGAAACAGAAAAACAACAACAACAAAACTAACATATTTTCTCCAACACTCGCTCACTCAAGAAATGAAAACAAATATTGTCTTATGATTTTGTACATAGCGAAAAGCATGGTGTGCTTATGCACAAAGAGAATGTATATCTAATAAGCTACATTATCTGAAATTTTTATGTTGAATATGCATGCATGTGTGTGTGTGATTTTAAACATTTAATGTAAGTTAGAATATTTGCAAAATATGACTGAGGGCCGGGGATATAGCTCAGTGACACAGGGCCTGCCTGGCAAGTGTGAGGTTGTGAGTTCAATTCCTGGTAGCAAAACAAAACAAAAGAAAACAAAAACAGAAAATATGACCTTTTGTTTTTCTTTTACTGAATAAAAATTCCATAGTCTCTATATCTACATAGTATTGGTGGGTCTTTTCACAGTATAATGGAAAAGTTTAGGGGATATAGAAACCATAGGGCTCAAACACTGTAAATTTCATTTTTTCTATGGAGCAGTTCCTCCTTCTTTTCAAGTATCACATTTTGTCTTTGAACTTAATTTTGAGTTCTTTGTTATGGAGAAAACTTAATTTTTATAATTACTTTTTCTTTATAGATTCAAAAATTTCCCTTTTACTAAGATGTTCTCAAATTATGATAATCTCCACGTTGTTGTAAATTTTCTTCGATACACAGTTTTCATAAGTAGTCCTAAAATGCTTGGCCATAGTTTTATGTGCAAGACTATTTTATATGCATATTTCATTTTACAGAATTCATAAGCAGTTATATTTCATGATATACACACATATAAGATGTAGGCTCTGCATATCATAGCATATCATTTGTGATAAATAAGCACACAAAAGGTTGAATGAAGTAACTAAAAATTATTAAATGAAAGACTTAAAACTGCCATCACTTGCAGAAGAACTGGTTATATGCAAGAAAAAAATATAACTCAGATGCAAAAGCAAGCTTGTCAAGATTACTTAATAAAAGATTAATTTATGGGACTAATTTAGCAAGGTCAGTACCATCTTTCCGTCCCATAATGAAGTTCTAAATGTAATTAAAATAATGAAGTTCTAAGTTTAATTAAAATAATTTTCACTGCAACAACAATTTAAAAGTGCTAATAATCTGGGAATTAAGTTACCTAAGAACATAGAAGGTCAATTAGCAGGAATATTTAAATGAACAAAGGTCACTCTCTGCATCTTGCATATCATGATTAATAATCTCAAATATCCTGCGAGCTTAATGTGTACTAACAAAGAAATATCAATCAAAATCCCCAGTGGTTCTTTCAAGAAAGAGCATGAATATCCTCTGAAATGTACATGGAAAGTATAATGCAAAATAGCTATATCATCAATAAAAATGCACAGGAAAAGAGTGAACCAGCTTATAGGAGAAAGGCTTTTAGAGAAATATATGGTAGGAATGCAACAACTAGGAGTCAATAATAGACCAGAAATTGGTTGATTTAAGGTTATTGGAGAACTTCAAATACAGGAATCAATGCAAAAACTGAACACAGAGTATGAAAAAGGCATCAGGAAAATTGGTGCTATGCACGTACAGAAGAACAGTGTTGCTTTTGGTACATATCCACATACACAGTTGTATTCTAGATGGATTAACTCTGCCTGTAAATGTTAAAAAATTGATAGGAGGAGGTGGAGAAAAGCTTCCAGTGTCTTCAGGCTGTGGAAGGATTTGTTTTCAAATAATGCAAAGTACAGAACAAGAACGCTGATGAATCTTTTTCACATCAAGATGGGGCACAGCTATGGATAAAATAAGAGTTAAACATTTGAAGAAATGTATTGAAAAAGGTACTTTCACAATTGAGATAATATAAGTAATAGATATGAATAATCAATGATAAGTATGCAAAAGTATATTTTATAATAAATATATATGCAGATAAATGTATAGTATAATACATACATAGTAATATGATATAGTCATATTATATTACATGTGTAATATAGATATTCTGCAAATTGAAAAGAAAATTCATTAGGTAACATAATAATGGCAAAAAAATGAGTGAGGAAATAATAAACAACATCAAAATTCATTTTTGACTCTTTTTCTCTTTCTTTTTCTTTTTTTTTTTTTTTTTTTTTTTTTTTGCTACTGGGAATTGAATTCAAGACTTCGTGCTTGCCAGACAGGCCCGTAGGCCACTGAGCTGTATCCCCAGCAATACTTTCTGCAAAATAAACCTGAACCTTCAAAGCTTTTCTTTGCTGGTTCATTAGTATATTAACTGATACTTCAGTTACCCAGCCCGGAAACGTGGGTTGACAAAGTGCAGGCTAGAATGCACACGGGACTGGAGTTGTCTTCGTTCACGGAGAGGAGAACGAGATGGAGAAGAACTGCCCCCCGCCCCCAAAAAAGAAAAAAATTAAAAACATAAACAGTTCAGGTATTTTGTGGGAAATAAAGTTATTCCTGCAGCTCAAGTGGACATTGACATGACACGGGCAACAGGAAATCGGAGGTCCCGTGGGAGACGCAGGTGGACCTGCCTTAGCACATATCCTGCATGATATTTAACATACACTAGCTTTGCTGAGTAAAGCTCAGCAATTTTATTAAAGCTCAATTTATTAAATTTTATTAAATTCAATTTTTTAAAGCTTAAAATTATTAAAGCTCAATAATTTCCAGACGGGAAATTATCTAGTGTGCAGACGCTCATAGGGACATCGCAAAATGAAAGTTTCTCTCACAGGAGAAAATAGAAAATAGGAGTAATTTAATGTGTAAAGTAAAACAAAAGTCATACCAGCAGAGATGTAGACTTTTTTTTTTTGGTACCGGGAATCAAAGTTAAGGAATCAAGTGCAAAGGACCTTGCTCTTGCCAGGCTGGTGCTTATGCTGTTGAGCTATATTCACGGCCTGTATTTTTTCTGTTTTTTAGGGGTGTAGACTTAGTGGGCATCTGAAGTTGAAGGAGATGCGAAGGCAGGATGGAAGAAGTAAAAATGAAGGAGATGCAATGCATATGCAGCACTTCCCTAAAGTGCACGGAATCCCCGTGCATGACAAGCATGGACCAAAACAAAAATAAACTAAGGGCAACCAAAAAGAGAATGAATCTTGCTCAAACTAACAGATGATGCATTTGTCCAAGGTCTGCATTTTCCCTTGCCTCCGACTACACCCTCTATTTAAATGTCTACAATATCGACGCTCAAGCATGCCAAGGTAATGAAGAGGGAAAACTCGCCTTCAGCTCCCCAGCAGCTGAGTACTAAAAAAAGCATTCACAGAAATATCCAGGAATGTTAGGGGGTACACAGAAGATCACAGTGCTTAGAAAAATGGGATAAAAAAGTAGGTCGAGATTTCTATGCTGGTAAAGGATGTGATATATCAAGACAATGACTCAGTGGTTAAAAAAAAATAAATAAATAAAATAAAGTTTACGTTTGGAAATGCGTGAGCCAGAGACGTTTAACAGAACAGCACGAGAAACATAACCCTACTGGTGTGTTGGATGGACACCACGTTTGCTGTTTCCTAAAGTTTAAAGGAATGGAGAACCTTCAGAAAAGATTATGGACGATATTAAAAATGATGAATGTATAGTTATTCCAGCTATCTATATATACATATGGACAACTGGGATAACTAATATATATTTATACATTTTTCTTTCTTTCTTTCTTTCTTTTTCTCCTTTTCTTCATCCCACTTGTTCCTCCCTTTGAGCAGTTTATTTCCCATTCATAATATCTATTGTATGTTTTGGGTTTTATTTACCCTTCCAGGTTCCTACACTAGGGAGACAATACAATGTCTGCACATGTAGGACCGAAGTATTTCACTTATGAATATGGTCTCTAGTTGCATCCATTGATGAAGCCCTGTATAAATTTTACTGTTTTTGCCTTGTTTTATTTTTGTCTATGTTGTTGGTGTTTTGCTATTGTTCTTTTTTTACTCTTCTCTTTAATATTAATAAAAGTGATGAATGTGCAGTGTGTTTTTGTAAATGTATTGAGAACAGGAGACACAGGTAGAGACAGAGATAGAGAGGATATAGAAGGAATAAAAGAAAAAGAGAATGCAAGGAAAGAGAGAAGGAGAAAGGGAGAAAGTGAACGTAGGAAGGAAGAAAGGAAGAAGGAGAGAGAGAGAGAGAAGGAGAGAGAGAGAGAAGAAATAAAAGAAATCCTGCAGTAATTTGATTCCAGTGGAATGTCTTTGAATGATACCAGAGATTCAATAATGTAAACTGTAGAGCAGGCACCAGACACATAGAAATTTCTTTTGTAATAAAGGAGAAAATGCATGAGGATGAGCATTCATTGCTATACCTGTTCTGTAAGCCACTTGGAAATCACTGCATTTTATAATACAAATTACATTGATTGCACTTTCTTATTTAACTCAGAATTGTCTCATGTTCCATATAATTTCTTGCAGATTACATGATTTCCTTCTTATTTGTAGAAATGATTAATTTTTATATAAATATAATATATTTTCTTTATGTATTTGCCTGCTGATGGACATGTAGGATGCTTTCAGAGCTTAACTGTGGTAATTAAAGATTAGCAGAGTAATGCTAATACTATTACTACTAATAATAATAATTCTGTAGTAGTTAATTATTTACAAGGCAATCCTCTGAGTTTTTACAAAATTATTTTTCTAAATGCTTTTAACAATATCAAGAATAACACGAGGGTTAGCTAGGTTCAGTTGTGTCTACAGAATAATAAATATTTGTATTGACTATATGAAACTAAAACTACAAAAAGGTGAGGTTTCATTTTGAATAATATAGCTCAATATGCACATTTGAGCACGTTATCTGGTATAAACTGATAGACACCCAGAATCCCAAAAATGGCACCAGGCAGGACGTACTTCTTCGTTGTTCTCCAGACCCCAGCATAAACTTCCTGCTCCCTTTTTGTGTGTCCTCCAACAACCCCCCAATCCTCTTGAGATATGACAGCTCACCTCTCCATATTAACTCCACCCCTAGTCCAGCCTAATGAAATCCCGCCCCCAGCTCCCTCCTCTGAGGGTTCTTGCGGTCTTCTGCAATCCTCTCGCACTGGCGGTACAGGCTTGTTTCCATCTTCCTCTGTCTTCTGCTCTACCTGGTGCCAAACCTAACATAAATCATTGAATTTTTGTGAAAATGGGTGTATTTCTAAGTAACAGTATCATTGAGAGCAGAAAAAGATAAAGACCAAGCAAATTTCAACTCTTGCAAAAATTAAAATGACAATAACCACAAGACCATAAGAAGTTGTTTTAATAAAATAAAGTACTGTAGTTATTTTTTGAGAACTTAAATTCTCAAAATCAAAACTGGATTATTTCTGGACTTAGTGGAATCAAATGTTGGATGTGGTAGACGTATAGAGAAAATATTGTCATATTCATACAAAGTTAATGCTACCTCTGAGTGCAGTGTAGTGTGTGGATTGTGTGGCGTACATCCTACTGACCTGACCATCAACTCGTCTCTGCCATGAAGATACTAAATTCCATATTTTTCTAAGAATCTTAAAAACAATTTAAGAAATGAATAATTTTGATTACTGCTGAGGATATTACAGCTAATGTAAAAGTAGTAACATGGTGCCAGGAACGTAGCTTAGCGGTACTGTGCCTGCCTGGTAAAAGCAAAATCGTGAGTTCAATTCACAGAAAAAAAAAAAAAAAATTAAAATAGTTACTGCTTTTAAAGCATTTTCTTTGCTTAATTTGTATTGCACCATGGACTATGTGTTGGTTTGGGCTTATTTTGCAAGGGGAACAATATAATACAGGACACATATTTTATATGATTACTTATAATAGTCAACCAAAGAACCATATACAAAAGAGTGCAGGAAATCTGTCCACATGCTATAGAACAAGAATCCAGCTGAGGGCCTGGATCCCATGATAATGTCCCGCATGAGTCCAGCTGAAGACCTAGAGCCCATAGCAATGCCTTCCATGGAGCCAACTGGGAGCCCAGAGCCCATAACAACGTCTCATGCAGGCCTGTTTCACAGATGTGTGCTGGGAAGGCCCAAAGGTCAATGGTGGAATCTAGACAGTCTGTGCCAGCAAGATGAATGATCTGTGCTAGCAGGCTGAGAGATCTGCACTGGAGCCACGAAGTAATGCTCACAGTAAGAACCGGAGTTCCTCTGAAGGTTACCACAACCATCCTCAGCAACAGTGAGGTCAAGAGCTCCTCAGATGATCAAGATGGCCAAGTTACCATCAAGGAAACCAATACAGCAAGATTCTCCAGGAGACCAGCAGTGCACCATCTTCCCCTCCAGAGCCAGGAAGTGATGCTCAGAGTGAGGACCAGAGCTCCCCCAAAGTGAACAAAAGCCATTCTCAGTGACAACAAAGTCCCGAGCTTCTCGGAGAATGAAAACAGCCAAGTTCATCAGGAAAGCCAGCATGAGGAGCTCCTCCAAAGGAACCAACAGCTCCCTACAGCTTCTAGCAGCTCCCAACAGCCTTTCTCAGCTCCCCAAAGCCTCCCTCTTCTTCTCCAGTTCTGCCCCTTATGCTGCTGGCAACAGTCCCCAGCTGGGCCTCCCACACCCAGCACCACGCTTACTCAGTTCATCTGGGGGTTACTAGTTTACCACCCGTTGTCAATCTGCTACAGACTATTTGCCTCCTAGTTAAGACAATAATATTTTTCTGGCATTTTCAAAAAGTCCCTGAGTATGAGATCAGTGTTATAATAAAATTCTTCTCATCTTTGAGGAAAAAATAATATTTAGAGAATTATGTTGCTATAAATTAAAATACTTTGAAGTTAGAAAACAATAACATCTTTGGCATATGAATTCTCCTGATCTTGATGGAAATGAGTTAAAGTTTAAAAATGCATTCGGTTTTGTAATTCAAAATTAAATATGATAAAAGGGAACAGTCTGACAGCTTCCTAAATCCCATATCAACTTCTATATCAACTCAAATATAATAGAGCTTGATGTTATCTTTGTGGCTGTGGGAAATACCTGCGTGAATTCATTTAATAAGGTTGCTCAGAGTAGACATTCTTTTAAAAGTGAGAAAGTTTTTGTTTTTTAAAAAAGAGCTCATATATTGTCTGAAAAATCAATTTGCAAGAACTGGCTCATTTTCTAATTCTTTCTGAGAATATGCAAAAACAATGAATTTGATCGTGTATAGATTTGAGAAAGAGAAATTTAAGAGTATTTGTTCACATTTCAGGTTCAACATATGATGTGAAATATGAATGCATGAACATTCTGCTATAGATGTTAAAAGATACATTTATTTCTGTGATATTTAGATGCAAGAAGCTGGTCACTATTTGGGTCTAAAATTATGACACTTGTGCTAAAGGATTCATTTCCACTAGGGAAATATTAGATCATGATGAAATCAATGGGTCAAGCCACTGACAGATACATATTTTAACGGGCTATTGGGATGTGAGGGTTGGAATTCAAGAAGTGCTACATAGTTGAAGGGTCTTGGAGATGTGACTTTGATGACTGCCTGTGCTCCTCAGCCATTTTCTTTTCCTATTTTTTTCTGTCTACTTCCTGTACACTAGGAGATGTACAACTTTACTAGAAGTCATGGTGGCTACCAAGGCAGTCTACCTTAGCAAGGGTTCCAAGGCACCTGGCCAAGTGACCATGGGTTAATACTGCCAAAATCATGAGGCAAAATTGCTTCTTCCACCAAATAACCTCAGATATTTTGGGATGGTGATGGAGAGCTGATTTCCCCAACTTTCAAACTCCTGATGTTTTTCAGCACTACCGATTGAGCTTCATGTGCACTATGAGCTGATGTATTTTGAAAAGTCTAACACATTAGGCACAAATATTTATATACACTATACAAACATCACAATATCTCTTAATTCTCATTTGTATCACATGCCAAATACTATCTAAAAAATATCAATTTCATATCATAGAAAGTGAGTTATGATTACCTCTATGTAGAAACATTATTTTAAAAACATTTTTAGTTGTCACAAGCCTGTAATAAACACATCGCTCCTTACTCTTTGTTATGGTTTGTGTCTGGGTATCCCCCCAATTCCCCATGCAGTCATGGGGTGGACTTTTAGAGTTTTTAATTCATGGATGTGAGTGCTACACTGTCCTGGGGTGGATAGTTTGCATACGTAAGGGAGAGAAAGAGGCTGCTTGCCTCCACTCTGCCCTTTTGCTCTTTTTGCTTTTGCTATTTTCCACTGCCATGAATGGTTTCCCTCTGTCATGTGCCACCTGCCTTGGAGCCAGCCGTGTATGGACTGAAACCTCCACAAACTGTGAGCTAAATAAATCTTTCCTTCCTTCATATCAGGTGTCGGGTGTTGTGTCTCAGCAACAAGAGAAAAGTAAGCAAGACACTCTTGATCTTCCACAACTCCAAGAAAACAATGGGGCAGAACTAAAAATGTAAAATTACTTTTAAGGAAAATGGCCCTTTCCAATTTGAACAATTATCATGGGAGAGGTAAGGGAAAGAGAAAGAATGCAACATCAAAATGTTGTCAACTTTCCCTGATCAGGTCGAATTACCATGATCAGTGAGCAAGCGAGCTAACTGAGGTTGCGAAGATGGCTCTACCTTTCATATATTTTCTTGGTATTTTACTGAGTCATTTCTGTTTTTTATCATCTCACATTAAAGTCCCCCCATGTAGGGTATAACTTTTCTCTCTCCTCTCTCCTTTTCACTATGATTTGCCTGAAGTAAAACCTATCCCTGGTTCAAGCAACTATCCTACTGGTCCTTGAATATAGATGAATATGTAAATATTGCGTGAGAAAACACCACTTGCTGAGGAATGTTTATCTCATGCTTCTGTTATAGTAGCATACTCATTCTACGTGGGAATGTCACACCTCTTTCGCATTGCTTTAATCCCTTTCCACTTTCTACCTCTCCTCTTCAAGTATTGATTTAGACAGTCAGGGATCACTTAATGACAGAGATATGTTCTAAGAAAAAGGTGTTTTTATGTAGCATTGTCTCTGTGTGAACATTGTAGAGTATATCTACACAACATAAATGGTACAGTCTACTATACACCTGGTCTTTATGGAAACTAAATTCTATGTCTACATCTATGATTAATATATCTGTGTCTCTGTGTATATTATCTGTCTCATCCTTATCCATATCCATGCCTATATCTACACCCATACCTGTATCTCTCTCTACATAGAGACACATGTGAATATATTTAAATATATATTTACACAAGGTGCAGTTGAAAACTATGGTAAATACTCAATTTAAACATATATAGAATAACAGGCACATTGCTATGGATCCCTCTCAGAATCCTCCCCCTAGTTTGAACACATTCATCTCATCATCTGTCATTTTCTGCCATAGTTCTGGAGTCCTCTTTCATGAGGGTCTTTGGCTGGGCTGTCCTGGCTGCCTCAGTGTCTTGAATTAGTCTGATACATTGGCTTTTCATGGTCATTTGATTTGAGGGAAGGTCCAGAATTCACATAGTGCCGGGTCCTGTGAATAAGGTGGATGAAAGGATAGCACCCTGTTTTTATGAGCCTGACTTTCTCCTGCATGGTGCTCAGCAGCAGCACTGAATGTATTTTTTTTTTAATAATCACACTCCTACAGACACTGAGGAAAAAGGACTTCTAAAATTGCTGCAGAAAGAGACAAAAATGATGAAATAAATGTATTTTAAGAAAGGGAGAGGATTCAAAGGGGGATTCATGGCTATGTGCACTTTATTGTAAAAAATTTTTCCAATTTAAGTATTTACTGTATATTTTTATTAATCCTCATGTATACATGTATGCATGTGTGTGTGTGTGTGTATATATATATATACACACTTGTGTATTTATATGTACACACACATGCACTGTAGACTCTTGTTCCTGGGGCTATGATGAACATAGGTACAAGTTCGCTTTAAGCCCAAAAGAAAAATAACTTAATCCAGAGGTGCAGTAAACACAAAATAAATGAGGCATGGAGTTTTTCAGTCAATCTTCTAAAATTTAAGTCCAAGGGGTGCAGTCTAAATGAATGAATCAATAAAATGCTAAACATAATCATAAAGTTGTAAATATAGTGAAAGTGTAGTATGATAAATACATAGGATAGTCTCATGGTAATTTCTCATCATTTTCAAGTATTATGGGCAGCCGTTGTATATTGGTAGATTTCTCCAAAGAAACACAATCAACATTTAAAAACAGGTATATATAATTATCCAAAAAGATTGTTCAGGAGAGTCCATAGTTACCGTTTATGCTCAGGTGCTCAGCACCAGATACCGAAAGCTGCAGAAGATAACAATATGCAGTATAACAACCCTCAGTGAATTCTTACCATCCTGTCTACTGAAACTCTGTATTGTCTCTAATGTTCTTTTAACTTATTATTTTCTTATTCCCTTTAATGTTTTGATCAATCTTCCATTCTTGTTTGTTTTTTTGTTTTTCTTCCGGTATCAGGAATCGAACTCACGACCTTGTGCTTGCCAGGCAGGTGCTGTGCTCCTGAGCTAAATCCCCAGCCCCAATCTTCCCTTCTTACATCTGGTAATCTGAGGAACTTCTTTGAAGATAACAATATGTAATGTAACAACCACTGCTAATCTCTGTTATTTGGTTTGAAATCCCGTATCATTTTTAATGTCCTTGCTTTGTTTTGTTTGTGTTTTGCTATTGTTCCATTTTTACTATTGTCTTTAAAATAAAATAAAAAAGTGTCATCCTCACAAATAAGTATTGATAATTAAATTTTACATTTTCCATAAAAAAAAAAAAAAAGGAATCTGAGATGGGGCACCAGTTTGTAAACTTCCTGGAGAGTTGCTGGTACAGCCCACCTTGATAACAGGAAGAAACTAGGCTCCGGTGTCCCCAAGAGATGGCAGTAAGAGAGGACACCACTGTTCAAGCAGAATCAAGCTTATACAGTGCAGACTGACTTCCTCCCTCTTCTCCTTTGATCCCACCTGGACTACAAGCCCATTGGATGGAGATATTCGCATTCAGGGAGGGTCCTGCTCACATAATTGGCTGCCTTTCATGCCAATCATTGCTGGAAACACCTCCACACCCAGAATCATCAGAATGGTGCCTTACTAATCTCCTAGGTAGTTGTTAATTTAGTATTGCAGGCACATCACGAATAAAGCTCACGACTCTTATATGTGGCCTGTCACTGACAGAAATGTCACTGTGTAGCATATGACTGTTCTTCCTTGAGATACCAAAATCATTAGAAAGGACATTTTCCTCTCTTGTTGATTAATCTGAGACTGCCTTATTCAGATTTTGTCTTTCTTCTATTAAAGTAGCTCAGTAGTCTCTACTCCTATGTTAGATTTCCACCTGTGTTGGGTGGGAGATTCTTCTACTGTAGAATTCTATCGTGTCCACTGTAGAGATTGTTTCTTCTTCCTGTGCCTGCTTAATTCCATATCTCTATTTTTTTCTAATGAGCAAATGAGCATCCTTTCCTACTTTCGTTATTAAATCACAAGAACAAGGTTTTGCCTTTTGCTTAGTATCAACTTTTCTACCTTTTTAAGAAAATGAGACATTATTGAAGAACTTGTGAGATAGCTCCACAGTTATTATTCTGAAAATACAGAGTAGCTGTCTGTTCTTATCTTCCAGCAGCATCATGAACTGAATTGACAAGTTGCCCCCTTGCCTTTTTGACCCGGCATGATTATTTTATGTGACTTGACATTGATGTCTTCATTCTCTGTGAGCTTGAAGAATTCACCATCAAGTCCAATCCTGTCCTCAGTCGTTTCCACGATGACATTTTGCGTATTTTTTGTCCTTCTCCCTATGTCTGTGACTCTGCTGGGTGGTCTCATTCTTCTCAAATCAGACTAAGTAATTACTATTTTCCTAGGAAATAGTGCACTGGGTTAGGCATATGGTTATTTTATTCAGTGCGACCCTCTTCAGACTCAGGGCCAGATCACTTATAAATTCAAATGATTTTGTTATTCATTTTTGCTCTGTTTAAAATAAATTCAAGGGGTCTGGGCATATAACTCAGTGGCACAAGCACCTGCCTGGCAAACGCAAGGTACTAAGTGCGATTCCTGGTACCAAAAAATATCATCTATATATACATATATTTATATATGATATTGTATATCATATATGATATATATTATATATGATATACATTATATATTATATGTTATATGTTATATATATATAATTCAAATGAAGCTATCAATGGCTTTACTTGACTTAAAGAATGAAGTTCAGCTGTCTTGCAGGACTTGAAAAGTTAACAACCGCCAAACCAGTTATGCATTCAATCTCAGAGTTGTGCAAGATCTACCGGGATGTGTAAATTCCACACCCGAGGCTTAATCACGTTAGGCTAGGCTTAGATAGTTATCTTGGTGCAAGAAAGCAAAAAGATATCATGTAAAGTCAGCAATTATAAATATTTACAGTGTAAATGAATGTGAGAAACTTAGAAAACATACTGTCCCAAACAAACATGGCTGCCAGACCTGAAATTAATTAAGAATATCTAATAAGATTTTATGACATCTTTTCCAAAGAGGCAAACACAAAATCATTTTTGCAAGGGTGAGTGGTTGGCTAACAATTATATTATATTACTGCCATTTAGTGGTCAAATGGTAGTATTATATTTAAGTATCCTTTCTTTTCTTTATTTTTATTCTTCCTTCCAGCTTTTCCTCCTTCTTTGTTTCCTCCTTCCTGCCTGCCTTTCATTGATATCCTTTCCCTTCCCTTCCCTTCCCTTCCCATCTTCTCCCTTTTTCTTTGTTTCTTTTTTTTTCCCTTTGGTACTAGGAATCGAACTCATGACCTCAGTCTTGCCAGGTAAGCACTTATGCCACTGAGCTATATCCCTGGCCCTGTTCTCCCTTTTTCCTCCCTACCTCCTTTCCTCCTCCTCACTTTCTGTCTTTCAATTCACTCTCTCTCTCTTTCACTTTCTTTTTCTCTCCCCCTTCTCAGTAGGTCTTGAGAAAGAACTCAGGAATTATTTCTGCATGCAGGGCAAGTGCACTAGATTTTGGCTACATCTTACATTTTGATTACAATACAAAGTGATTCAGGACATTGAGGCAGCCAGGGAAGCACAACTAAAGACCCTTAGGAAAGAGGACTCCAGACTTGCTGCAGAAAGTGCCAGGACAGTGGGATGAGTGTGTGTGTGCAAAGCCATGGGAGGATTTTTAGAGCAATTCATGGCAATGTATCTGTAATGATACTTTTTAAATTTCAGCATTCACTGTACCTTCAGATCATGCGTCCTATATATATGAATTTTAGAAGTACAATAACTTGTTCATCTACAGCTGTGGCAAAATTTGTTTTAGAAATGGGAATATGGACAGGACCACATTTTGTCACCTTACCTCCATTCAAGCCACAGCTGAGCTTGCTGATCACAGGCCATGAAACCAAGGTTCATGACCCAGATCTTATTTCTTCTCTGGGAAACCAAGGGAAATTTCACTTCAACCCTAACAGAAAAAAGGGCAACACATAAAGAAAGTTCCCATTTTTCAAGGATCTGAATTGTAACCAAATTTCATCTGACTGTAATAGTTCCTTATTTCTATCTTTCTAATCGTTCTATAGCAAATGTAGTAGACATCTGCTGAAAGTCTGCTCCATAAATGTATGCAGGGCTTTGAAGAGCTTTGATACTATCTTTTTTTACTGTACCTGATTATATCTCCAATGATGACCTGTGTAGTAGATGAGATTTAGTTGTCTTAAATGGATATTAATTTTACCAAAGATGTCACTGTGTTATTGGCTTACATATACAAAACATGTTTTGATCATATCCTTTCCCCTATAAATCCTCTCATATGCCCCCTCCCTATTTATTTTATTTTATTGTCTCTATTTATTTATGTTATATTTGTACAACATCTTGTATATTTTGGTTTTTCATTTTAGATTCTGTATATGAGAAAAAACTGTGACAATTAGTTTTGTGAGACTGCCTCATTTCCCTTAGCGTGATGATTTCCTACTTGACTTATCTTCCTGGAAATTACATGTTTGTTTTTTCTCATGGCAGAATAAAATGAACAATATTCTTTAATGGGTCAATTATGATAGTGTTTGGATAGTTGTTATGGTTTAAACATAAAATGTCTGCCAAATTCTCCCATGTGTGGAAGGTGACTGGGGCACTGTACTCCTCAGTGGATTCATCATGGATGAGTACCTAGCTGACTATCTTGTAGGAGGCGGGGCATGGTTGGAGATATTCACTGGGGTGTGACCTGGAAGGGTGAGTTCTTGTCCCCAACTCCTCCGTTCTCTCAGAGCTTCCAAGCCATCATGATGTGAGCATCTTTCCTCCCCCAGGGCCATTTCCCACGTTATTCCTGCCTTGCAGCATCTGACCATGGACTGCATCCTCTGAAACCATAAACCAAATTAAAGTTGTCCTCTAGGTGGTGGTGGTCAAATATTGTGTCTCATCAACCACAAAGTGACTAAGGTAGTGCATGAATCCATAGCAGAATATGTGGTAGAAGGTGGGGCCTGGTTGGAGGAGGTCACTGAGGTGTGACCTGGAAGGGTGAGTTCTTGTCCTCGGCTCCTTCCTTCTCTCTCTGCTTCCCCTCCACAATGATGTGAGTATCTGTCCTTTTACATGCCCTTCTACCATGATGCTCCTTCCTGGAACAAGCAGACCATGGACTGAATTCATGAGACAAAATGGACTTCACTCCTTTAAAACTCTTGGCATTACATATTTTGGCCAGCAAGGAGAAACTGATTAAGAGAGATATACAGTGTGATTTAGGGTTAATAATGCATTCATGAGATTTTAGATTAGTATAAATTTGTTTACAGGGTGAATGCACATTATTATTATTTAGTAAATACCATTGTTGTATACAACTGATTATAATTTATTAATACGTATATTATTTTCTGTGATCATATATAGACAGAGAAAAATGTGTATAGACTTATTTTTTATTCCTAGATATATTAAGTATAAATAAAAGCTAGATCTACATTACTGTATGTAGTAATGTTAAACCAGATTAGCAGAATTAGATTTATGTGTAATATGTGACAAATATATTCATATATATAAAATTTTTTTCAATTTATGTCCTCAGATTTATGGATATTACTATCTACTTGTTTATCACAATCTCTCTTCTCAGATAATCATCTGTATTCCTAATTTTCTAGCCATCTATTATACCTCTGTAATATATCTATATTATTGGATATATACATATATATATCTTACACTTATCATATCTCTATTTATCTAACATATATTTATCATCTATCCATCTCTGAAAATACTTTCTATCATTTACCCATATATTAATCAATTTATCAATCTATCTATAGGTCATGTATGACATCTATCTATCATCTATGTATCTGTTTATCTGTCTACCCATCATATATCTCTCTACATTAGTTTACTAAACCACAGACAGCCTGGGACTCCTGGGTTGTGACCCAGCAGTAGTTCACAACTATTTTCCCTCTCTCTGTCTTTCTATTTCTATTTCTCCTCTTTGTTGCATTTTTCAGAAAATAAAAGAAGAGAAACAATAGCTATCCAAAAATTACAGTGGATGAAGTGGTCTATCTATGGTATAATGTTTTTGAATAAATACTAAAAATTAAGGAAACCACAAAAAATATGCCACATTAAATATGAGAAATATCTCTGGCTTAAATTTATTCTACGTGTTAGAAATGCAATGTTTGGAACTAATTGCTTGACAGTGGTTTACCATAATCTAATAACATTTCTTAATAACAAACTAAAAAGTGTTGATCCTAAGCAAGGGCAATTAATATTAGTTCTATATTTTGCCAGTATGAACTTCAGGTCGCTGGAATTTCTTGCAACAAAAACCAGTGACCCCAAAAGCCCCAACATGCAGAGCTACTCATTTACTTCTTAAAAATTATTTCAGACACCATGTAAACACCAAGGGGTAGATTGCTGGGATATGAAAGTGATGGTTGACCTGTTCAGTGTTATTTGTAATCATTTCAAAATGCGATAGAGCTCTTGTAAGTACCGCTGTTTATCAGTAACCTACTTAAGGAGGTGTGCAGTCATTTTCAGAGAACACAATGGTGTGTCCATACAGCATAAAGATTTCTGAAGCCCTCTTGCTTTGACAGTAAAATAGCAACTTACCCTATGGTACAGGTTAATATAACACTTGATTGACATTTTATTAATAACATCATAGTAAAACAAGTTGATCGTTTGGCCCTTCCAGCTTTGAAGATTCTATTTCAATTACAAAGAGGAAAAAAATTTTAAGTGTCCAATAATATTAAATAATATTAAAATACTTTCTTCAAATAATATTAAAATACTTTCTTCAAATCTTTTGTTCAATGGCTTTTCAATCTTCCATTTATCTCTCCTTGGACATAAATTGGCTGGTATTACATCAATAGTCATTCTGGAAATTCAAACACATAAAACTCGGTCAGCTACCTCATTTGCAGTACTTGTCGTAAGAATTTACTGCTATTAAACATTTAACAAAATCTTTATAATTTAGGTGTATTTTGAATGTTTTTCAATACAGATTTTCTATAACTTACAAGATTTCAATGCATGAGGTTTCAACTTAAACATACTGCAAAAGAGACACAAATTCAGTAGAATTCAGTTGAATTTTGATGGTTTTTTGTAGAATAGCAGTGCGAGTTATATTTTCCTTTAAAACTAGGGAGAACAAGAGAACCTCAGCTTTCAAACACCCTCCAAATAACCAATTCCCTACAATGGACTGTGTTGTTCACCTAGGGTGCTTTGTAGGTTGATATTATATTAGACAGTTTTCCATCTCTGTCATAAGATACTGGAGATACTCAATTTATTAGCTCTGCTCAAAATATATCTTGAATTCTTAAATGAAAAGGTATTACAATAAAAGACATATCCCCATTAATCTTTACTGTTATGTTGACCAGATTTATCTAAGTTTTCCTACCTCCTTCTGAATCCATTCATGGTTTACATTATGGCAATTTCTGTCAACATAACACACTGTGCTGTATTCTCATCCAACTTACTCACCTAAATTCTACTTTGTGATTTCTGGCTCTTCTACAGAGTCAAAAAAACCATGAAAAAGAAATTTTTGAAACAATCCCGGGCCTGGAAGCAGCCACAAAACCATAACTGAAGACACTCACAAAAAAAATTTTCATTAGACAAGATGGTGGGAATTCACCAATGATTGTTCATTGAACACTGTTGTCTTCAAATCAGTCGCTAAGGTTACCAGATATAAGCATGCAAAACTGGTCAAAATACAAAAAAGTTTAAGTATTAACTGTTGCTTTCCATAAAGCACCAGTCTCTAACATTTGTTTAATAATTAGTTTTTTATTCTCTTTAGTGATTTGAACAATCTTGCATTCTTATGTCTGGTAATCTGAGCAATTTGATTGAAGATAACAATATGTAATATAACAACCACTGTTAATTGCTATCATTTTGTTTTGAAACCCTGTATCATTTTTAGTGTTCTTGCTTTGTTTTGTTAATGTATGTGGTGCTGTTATTTTGGTATTGTTCTTTTTCTTACTACTTTCTTTAAAATAAAGAGGAATACTTTTAGAATGTCTTCAGAAGGTGACAAGAAGGACGAGGTGAGTGTGTCCCATGCAACGGGAAGTGTTTTGAGGGGGATTCATGACAATAAGTCTTTCACTGCCATGCATTGTTTTTGTTGTTGTTTTAGAAATTGGGAAAAAAAGAACTGACAAAATAACAATGAAGACAAAATCAAAACGACACAAAAATATTAAAGATGATACATGACTTCAAGACAAAATGGTAGAAACTCACAATGGTTGCTACGTTACATGCTGTGATCTTCAGTGAAGGTGCTCAGTCCATTAGACACAAGAATGTTACTGTCTTTGCTTATTTGATCAATTTTACCTTTTTATGTCTAATGCAATACATTTTTTAAAAAATTAAAAAATTCATCATATGTGCAGTTCACATCTCTTTGAAGGAGGAAAGTTGATTTTGCTTCATGGCTTCAGTCCATGTTCGGCTGTCCCATTTCGTTACATGTCATAGCAGACTACACGTGGTAGAGCAAATGTGGACACATCATAATCACTGGAAAGCAAGGAGAGACAGGAAGAAAAAAATACATCTCATATCCTCAAGGCCACACCTCCAATGACCTCACTTCCTCTCACTAGGCTCCACCTCTTAAAGAATCTACTCCCGTCTGATATCGTCAGAGACAACATTTATCATGTGGACCTTTGGAGACATTCCAAATTCAAACCACAACCTGGTAATTAAAAGCATTTCCACCTTTGATGTTTTTAATTTATGTCGGCTTCATCTAGACATAATCTCATCATCAACAGCATGTGTAAATGAAATTTAATGAGTCATAATACACAGGGAGTTATCAAAGCAAAGAAGACCAAGGGAGAGGAGGTAAAGAGACAGGGATTAAAAAATAATTAAGATGTGTTATGTTCATGGGACAGTTCCCTAAGAGAAATATAAATATTATGTACTGCAAACATGAACATACTAATAAAAAATAACTGCCAAAAAGAAAAAAAAAAATACACAAAGAGATTGATGCTAACTGTCCTGTAAAAAGCCAGTATTTCAAAAGACCCAGGGGCTGGGGATTTAGCTCAGCGGCAAAGCACCTGCCTGGCAAGCGCAAGGTCATGAGTTCGATTCCTAGTACCGGAAGAAAAACAAAAAAAACAAAAACAAAAACAAACAAAAAAAAAAAAATCAAGAGACCCAGATATTCACTTTCTAGGTGTCTTCCCCAAAGAGTTAAGGACATCATAGTACAGCAATCCATGCACAATAATATTTATAGCAGCACAACTCACAATAGTTAAATATTGGAAGCAGCCTATATGACCATCCACAGATGAATGAATAAACAAACACAGTATTTACAAACAATGGAGAACTACTCTTCCATGAGGAAAGATAAATTTGAGTCATTCATAGAAAAATGGGTGCACTTTGAGGCAAGGCAAGGCAAGGTAAGGCATCCTTGTTCAAAGTAAAGCTAGGCAAGGCAAGGAAAAGCAAAACAAGGAATCCTTCTTGAAGGCAGGGAAAGGCATGGTATCTTTCTTCAAGGCAAGTCTAGGCCTTAACCATCATGTTAAGTAAAATAGATCCATCAGACAAGTTTAAACATTGCATGCTTCTCTTAAATGAGAAAGCTAAATTATAAATAATGGCACAAAAACATGGGTAGTAGGAAATAGTGAGGTGACCTTTTTCTCTTTCAAATAGGAACCAGATCAAAAGGTTGTAGGAGAGGAGAGAGATACTGCATTCTTCGTAATTCTGTTTTTACACCATTCTGGAAGGTATAGTGGAGAACAGAATAACAGCTGTCCAGGGGCTTAAGGTTTTCATGGGAAGTGTGATGATGAAACTACAACTTGGTCGTGGAGGTATTCTTCACTTTGAGTATATCAAGGACAGTATTCTTGTGGCATTGTACTACAGAACTGCAAAATTTTGCTTGGAAGGCAATTGAATATACATAACATGGATCTCTAATTTTTTTATTACAATTGTATGTGAATATACAGTTTTTCAAAAATTAAAATTTCATTGAAACAAACACCCAAAGGAGTATCTTTGAGAGTCTTATATACCAATACAGAAGGAAGAGAACCAATTTAGTGTAAACTCTAAGGGTAGAAGCAAGAAGACTTAACTTTGATTTTTAAAGAAAAGATGCCTTGTAGAAAATGAATATGACACCTACTCTTTGGGCTATACAATCAATTAATCGTGTTAGGATACATGAATAGAATCTTCAGAATCTCCATGATGTTGTCTAAATAAAACCATCATTCTAAGGTTATTTGTCTTAAAATTAAGGCATTAAGGAATGTCTCGGGATAATAATGCAGTATGCCAATTGGAGAGGGTTTGTAGGTATCTTTGAACATGGATAATGAAGAACCTCAGCTGAACTTAGGGGTTTGTTACAGATTTAAAGATGGGTACTGAAAAATTGAGTTGTGTGAGTTGAGACTAAATGTGGACTTACACTCACTTCATCCATCCTTCCTCTACTTTATATCTTCAGTGTAAAAAATACATGACATGGGCTGCTCAGGAATGCTCATCTCTACCTCCTTCTCACTCTTGCTGCAGCGCACAGCTGCCTTCAAATTTTGTTTCCACTGAAATAGAATACAGAGCAGCCTATTTATGTATGCAGTATGACCTAAACATTCATTTTATTTTCCTCTGCGTTATTCATAGTCTATGTGTCCACTAGACCTTCCCTCACACTATACCAGGCACTTGGGCAGTGAAACAATAGGCTTATTTTCCCATAGTCCTGGGATCCTCAGAGTCTGAGATCAAAGTACAGTGTCAGCTATGTCATTGCTGGAGAAGGTGGATGGAAGCAACAATTAAACGCAGAAGTTGGACTTGGCTCACGTTTAAGGAGGTTCGGTCCATGGTTATTTGACTCCATGTCAGGAACATCATGGCTGAAGGTCATAGTGAATCAAGGTTGCTTAGTCCATGTCATCCTGAAGAAGAGGAGAGATCAATCCCAGACAGGAAGGGTTAAATAGAACCAAAAGTCATGCCTCTGTGACCCCACTAGGCACACTTAGAGGTGCTCCATCAATCCCACGTGTAGACTGCAAAGCCTGTCAAAGTAATTTACACTCCATCCTAACCATCACATAAGAGGTGGACATGGCTGGTTCCCCCAAGACCTTTCTCTTTGGTCTCCCCCACCCCTGTGCATGCCTCTGTATTCATCTCCTCTTACAAGAACACCATTTCTGTTGGGTCAGGGCCAGTCTGGTGACCTCAATTTACCTCAATCACCTCTTCAAAGATCCATCTCTCCAACATACATCAGCAGTGTATGTTGTAGTCACATCCTGAGGTTCAGCGTTCAGATCTTCAGCACACAGATTTTTGGAGATGCAATTCATCCCATACTACGTACAATTGGATTTGAATGTATGTGCTTATTTAAGCATTTTAGAGTCTACCAACAAGCACAATTGATATTTTACACCCTGTGACCCTCACCATCCAAAAAAGAGCATTAAGATGTGATTGCAAACTAAGACAATAAAGCAACCAAATATGTGTATTTACCAGCAATAACTTTCTATTTTATGTGTCCATGTGTGTATTTTCAATATGTTCATATGCAAGTTAATGGAGATAAACTAAATATGAAAAGATCCCCTCTACCATACTAATAGCATACCAACTTTTAAAAATATTCATTCATATCCTTCCATTTTGCCAATTCCAAGGCTCACATTTTCACTTACTGCTGGGAAGTTGTGCAATAATTTCAAGTTTAACCACACTGAAGAGGACTCCGAATGTTTATTGCTTAAATTGAATTGAGAAGAATGGAAATCCAACAGGCTTAATCTGGTTTGAACCTAATTGGCTTAAACTCCAAGTTTAGTAAACACAAGAGAAGGGGATGTTTCTCTAAGGTTTTCAGACCTTAATAGATGTTCCTATGAGAAAAAAATCACTATTTTTGGACTAAGTAGATCTAAGAAATAATAATTTAATCTCTGATTATGATGCATTTGTTGTTACTAAAATTTTGTCCAAAGTATATTTCCTTTCTTTCATAATGCATATTATAGGTCCCAGCTATGCAAGCAATAATCAGAAACTCTCAGTACTCTTTTCTCTGTGAAGGACGTGTTTTCCGTTCACCCATATCTTAACTGATAATCTCCTTGTCGTTCAGGACACACAGTGGCACAGATTTTCAAAACCACGGTGGTTATCCAAACGATAAGAGGGAACAAATGCGGGTGAAGCTGTGGAGAAAGGGAATCCTTGTGTCTTTTGGTAAGAATGCAGATTGGTGAAGCCATTATGGAGACCAATAGGAATGTTTCTACAGAATTCAGAGGAGACCTCCCATATAATCCAGCACACTTCTAAATATTTACTGAAAAGATACAAAGTAATAATTTTTGGAGACATCTGCTTGGTCCCGTTCAGTGGAACTATATTCACAGTACTCAAGACTTAGAAACAACCTTATAACCTTTCAGCTGATGAATGGATAAACAAAATATAAGACACACTGTATATATCTTATCCAAAATCCTTTTGACCAGAATTGCTAATTTTGAGTACTTGGGATTTTGTAATATTTGCAGAGACTTAACAAATTTAAAATTTTAATGAGAAATCTTGAAATCTACAGTGCTCTAAAATCAGAACAGTTTTGAGCATCTCTATTAAATACTCCAAAATTTCCCTGTTTGTGATAATCTATACACTTAAAAAGTTTCAGATTGGGGATTTTTTTTAGATTTAAGGTACTCAGTCAGTGTCATTATAAAGAAAGAAAGAAATCCTGCCATTTTCTAAAGTATAAATGAATCCAGAGACATTATACTGCATGTAATTAAGCACACAAAAATATTGCATATATATTTATATATAATATATAAAAATATTGCATATATATATGTATATTTAACCAAAAGGGATAGAAGAGGACAAAGAAGGAAGAAAATGAGGAATAAAATAATAAAAGTTCAAAATATAGCAATTTTAAGTGATGAACAAATGGCGACCTGATAGCATGTACACTTGAATTGCAAAACTATATTTTATCATGGATTTTTAAAAATAAAATATATAGATTTCTTTTGCCCTTGCTACAGAATCATGAGCCCAGCAAGACAGAATATCATGGCACAGGGTCGTAGCGGATGGGCAAATGTGCTCCTCTCTTGGCCAAAGGAAGGGGATGCCTAGAAGGAAAAATATATCTTTTAAAATCACATCCTTGCTAACTCAGGTCCTCCACATGCTCATAGCCCATTAATCTATGAAGTCAGCAATGTATTAAAGAGTTCAGGGTTTCCTTGATCTAAATGTCTTCCAAAAGTCTCATGTATCAACATTATTGCCTTGGGGTCCAAAACCTTCAACATGTGACCTTTTCAGCGGCAGTACAAATGCACATCATAATAATGATAGTCTCCAAAATACAAGCCTTCTAGGAGAATTGGAGACCTTCTTGCTATGAGGCGTTACTAGCTTCTGTAGGAATGCAGAGCATTTGTGATGCTCCACCATTTGCCAAAAGAGAAACCGATTCAAATGCAAAATTTCAGAATGTCATTAAGTAAAAAAAAAAAATCCTTCAAATATATGTGACATAAATTATCTCATTTGTACTGATCAAAGCCTGAATTGGAATAAGTATACATAATTGATTAACTGGAGACCATGTACGTTATACTTGCTTTGAGAGGGTAAATTTAGACTTGCATTGAAGTCTACAGTGCATGCATATTTTCCCTGATTACACTGAACTTCTATACCTGAAATTACTCTAATCAAAGAAAAATCATCTTGGTATAGCAAATATAAATGACTTATCTTCTAATTTCACACATAATCATCACACTGCTTACCCCCTGATATGAAGTTAATCAAACTGAGAAATCTACAAGAGATTAGACCTCCATAAATATTATCAGCATCTACAGGATGAACTTTGTTTCCAAAAATAAGTTTCATAAATATCAGTTTCTCGGTGCTTCCTGTGAATGGATAGTTATTTTCCTTTCGCTATGAATATATCTCTGTTGGGATCTGTCATACTTGACATATTTGATTTAATTACCAAGGTAGGTAAATATTCATGAAATATTATAGCATAATGTTGTAAATGATTATAAATGAAACGGCATACATACAACATTTAACATATTCAGAGTATAATTTTCAAATATGAATTATGCTTAAACTTTGCTGTGTGTTATAAGGTTTACTGTATAGCAAAATCAGAAACCAATCCACATTTTTGTCTTGTGTGTAAAATGCAGAATTAAAATTATTGGAATGAAGAAAGTTTGTCCTTTTGCCATTTAGAAAAAGTGCAAGAAAAAATCCAGTAAACAATGTCTGTTTTCATGTAGATGAAGAATGCTAATTGTCTGGGAATAGAGCTCAGTTTTAGAACATTTGTTTATCATGCATGAGGATCTGGATTCAAGCACCAGAGAAAAATATTAGACAGGGAGAGAGGGATGGAGGGAAAGAGAGTGGGGGGGGGGAGAGCCAGAGCCAGAGACAGAGAGAGAGAGATGCTATTACATTTTAAAAGGACATTCCTTACTAAATCTAATCTGGTTTTTACCAGTCTTACATTTAAGATGCTCTAATTAAGTACTTTGCATTTACTGCCCATGTAAAAACCAATGCAGAATGCAATTTTTTTTTTGCTTTCTTATTTTAAAGAGAATTAAAATGAAACTATCAAAATAACAACAACACGGACAAAAACAAAACAGCACAAAACCAATAAAAATGATAAAGAATTTCAAAACAAAATGGTAGGAATTAACAGTGGTTGTTATGTTACATACTGTTATCTTTAACAAAGTTGCTCAGATTACCGTATGTAAGAATGCAAGATTAATCACCAATTAAGGACAATAAAAAGTAATAAAAAATAATAGAAATTGTACAGATGGTAGGATATATAATAACAGTATGCAATTTTTAATTTTTAAAAATCACATTGTTTTTCAAAGTTTTTTTTTTTTTTTTTTTTTTGAGACAGTGTCTCGCTATGTAGTTCAGGCTGGCCTTGAGCTCACTTTGTAGCCCAGGCTGGTCTCAAATTCTCAACGATTCTGCTGCCTCCGCCTCCTGACTGCTGGGATTACAGGCATGCGCCACCACGCCCGGTTTCAAGGTATCTTTGCAAGTGCATTCAATAAACTTGGCTTCTCAGAGAAAACAGGTACATGTTATTTCACAGGAGTGTCTTCCAAGGTAATGAAAGGAGTTGATGCGAAGATATTCCATGAAATTACTGAATATTTATGTCTTGTAAGTACATAAATGCGATAACCGGGGCTGGGGATTTAGCTCAGCGGCACAACGCCTTCCTGGCAAGCGCAAGGTTGTGGGTTCGACTCCTGGTACCAGAGAAAAACAAAACAAAACAAAACAAAACAAAATGCAATAACCAAGAAACTTATCGTGTAAAATCACTGAAGTCAGTTCTCAAAGAGCAGTTAAGATTTGCACAAGGAAAATTCCAAGCCTGGAATAATAATCTCCATTTTTATATAATAATAAAAATTGATCTATTTACATTAAAATTATTCAAAATGATATTTGTAATCTCTTGTTTCAAGCTTATATTATTCATTCAATACATAAGTTATCTAAATATGTCATTGATTTTCTCACCCAATAACAGAATTGATAAACTCTCAAAGTTCACTTTTGCATTTCTCAGTTATTATTATTTATTAGTACAAGGCTGTCATAAATAAAACAAACAAAAATAACAAATGTCAGTGAGACTATGGGGAAACAAGCCTTTCCACAATTTTTCTTTCTGAAAGACATGCTTCTCCCATATCCTAGCAGCTGACAGCTCCTGTGTGTTTCTTAAATATGGTCTTTGTAGGATTCTTCTATTACTTAAAAATCATTCTTCAATAAACTTCTTACGATCATGTATTGTTCTGTGTGACTACACTGTACATGTACACAGAAGTAAAAGTTTCATAGTTACTTCGATATCTTAGTATTTCTGTAGCAATCTTAATGTCCAGGCTTGTGCCGGTATCTCTTGCTCGGTGTACCTATTGCCTTCTATTTAGTATTGTTTTATAAAGGAAATCTTTACATAACTTTAATTATAAGTAATCCAGTTTTTCTTCTTTAGTAAAAGTACCTGAAGAACTACCAATGATTAAAAGAAGCTAGGACATGATTTTTCCTAATATACATACATGAGTGTTCTAATACTTTTAAAAATATTCTTTCAAAAATTGTTTATTTTAACTCAGATATTTTTTTAAAAATAAAGTTTTTGGAGATCTATCTATGATGTATGTGTGTGTGTATATATGTATATATCTACCTATCTATCTTTTAAGGTTTCAAATTTTGGAAACAACTATGGAATGAAATTATTTTTCTATCTATCTATCTATCTATCTATCTATCTATCTATCTATCTATCATCTCTCTATCTCTGTCTATCTTTCATCTATTTATCATCTATCTATATCTATCTATCATTTATTTATCCATCTATCCATCTATGTATCTACCTATCTACCTATCTATCCATCTATGTATCATCTATCTATATCCATCTTTCTGTCTATCTATCTGTCTATCTATCTATCTATCTATCTATCTACCATCTTTCCACATTTCAAACTTTGGAAATAACTATGGAACGAAATTATTTTGAAAATACTTTCTCAAATTCATGTCCTGGTTCATTAAGTATCAGGATACTATATGTGCATATACCAATATCCCATATTAATATGTTCATTAGGTATCACAAACTTATGCCTATAAAAGAATTTAAAAAGCGAGAGAAACACTCCCATTGCAAGTATGCACAAGGCTGTGATATGTGCATGTTGTTGTATGCAGGGGAGTCTCTGAGGGTGGTTAAAAAATAAATAAATCTTATGCTACTGAAATGTCAAAATAGAATTTTTTGTAGGTACTAGAAAATCCCAGAGAATAAAGTATTTGCATTCCTGTAGAAGATAGATACAAACACTAATCCCACAATCATTACAGTCATATTTGTAAAACTGATGTAAAATATGCACAAAAATACATCATATGTATTTCCCTAGATTTGTAAAAAAAATATGACATCTAGAATGGAATCATAAAATTTTACAATAGAAAAATTACCTCTTCTGTGTAATATTTTGAACATTTAAATTGAACTAAATTACTTTTAAAGGCAAAATAACAAGACTACAGTCTGATAGCAAATGTAAGAAATATACCACTCTACACTGTTCTGTACACATCACGTACCTTCCATATTCTTTTGTTTGAATTCTTCATTATGTCATGGTAATTAGAGCCTGCTGGGTTGTTCCCAAAACAGTGTTGAAACATGAAAAAAAATCGGGTCAGTTTTGGTGACTATTTCTGTTCAACCACATTACCGAGAATTAGAGGAAAATCAGAGTTTTAACCACAAATTAGATCTCCCTAACAAAGTCGTGGGAGGGAGGTACTATAACTCCACCACCTTTTACTTGAAAGTGAGCCAGTCTCTTTTATTTTTATATTTTTTATTTTAAAAAATAAGAGAAGGAAAATATACTAACAAACAGGCATCCTTTTATAAAATAGTATAAGAAAAATACAAACAGAACAGAGTTACAGACAAAGTTGTAGGAAATTAACAATGATTGTTGTATTACATATTGATATCTTCAAAGTGGTTTCTCAGGAAAACAAATAGAGACATACAAGACTGATCAAACAAGTGATCATTAACTGTTCCTTTCTGTAGAGCAATAGAAGACAGTAGTACAACTATGTCAGCTATCCTGCATATACATACTTACATAATTTCCCTTCTTTCGTTTCACTTTCCCCTCAGCCCAGTTGCCCTTTACTTTTGAGCATTTTCCTTTCTTTTCACAATGTCTGTCATACCTCCTAATTTTTATTCACTCTTTCAGATATTACACTCGTGAGACAATACAGTGCTTACACATGCAGGTCTGATTTATTTCACTTAGAAGTATAGTCTCTAGTTGCAACCATTTACCTATAAAAGCCTTGAGTTTATCCTTCTTTATAGCTGAATAATATTCCATTATATAAAAGTATCACAATTTTTGAACCCCATCCTCAGTGGATGGACATTTTGATTGCTTCCACAATTTAGCAATTACAAATCGCTCTGCTATGAACATGGGTGCACATATATCGCTGTGATATGCTGCTTTCAGATCCTCAGGGAAAATACCCAGAAGGGGAATAGCTGGGTTGAATGGGACCTCTAGACCTAGATTTCTGAGGAATCTCCAAACTGACTTCCACAGTGGTTTCACCAGTCTGCATGTCCACCAGCAGTGGAGAAGAGTTCCTATTTCTCCACAGCCTCGCCAGCATTTGTTATTGGTTAATTTCTTAATGCTAGCCATTCTTACTGGGGTAAGGTGGAGTCTCAGTGTTGTTTTAATTTGCATTTCTCAAATGGCTAATGATGTTGAACATTTTCTCATGTATTTACTTGCCATTTATATTTCTTTATCTGAGAAGTGTGTATTCATCTCCGCTGCCCATTTTTGGATTGTGTCTTTGAATTTAGGGGGCTTGATATTTTCTGATTCTTTATATGTTCTAGATAGAAGCCCTTTGTCAAAGGGATAGTCAGCTAAAATTTTTTCCCAATTTGTGGGTTTTCTTTTTACTCTACTGGTGATTTCTTTAGATGTGCAGAAACTTTTCAGTAGCATGAGATCCCAGTTGTCGATTCTTTGACGTATTTCATGGTTTTTGTTCATGAACTCTTTACCTACTCCTATGTCTTCCAGGTTTTTTCCTACTTTCTCTTCCAATATGTTTAGAACATTATTATTTTTCAAACAATACAAATATTAAATAAGTTAGAAGTCGGTGTGTAATTGTATGGAAACTTCGCTAACTTATTGAAAAGAAAACACAAAAAGATTTTCTGAACATTGTGTATTCCCCCTCATTTCCTCTGGGGCCCTTCGGGAAATAATAGCCTTTGCCCTCACAGCTCAGAGGAAAAGCGTTGAGAATCAACTGTATGTTTATTTTCAAACACTGTTTTTCTAATTCTTCGTTGTCCTTTTAAACTACAATTAGAGGAGTTATCTCTTCCTGAAAAAGAAATAAAACTGAAACCATAAAAACGACACTGTTCTTTTTCTTTACTTATTTTTTTTTTTTTTTTTGTACCAGGAATCAAACACAGAACCTGTGTTTGCCAAGCAGGCACTTATGCAACTGAGCTATATTCATGACCCTTTCTTCATTTTATAATTTCATGTTTCAGTTGATATGTGTGTGGGGCAGAATGTGATACTCAACATGTGCATTTATTATGCAGTCATCAAACATGCAGGAGGAACAATCTTTACAAAGGCAATTAGAGGAAAAACAGACATCAGTGTGTTTAGGAATAGCTCACTGCTCTACTCTATTCAGAAGCAATACATCTACGTGCTTCCTAAATGGTTTGATTGTTGCAGAGAAGAAAAGTACAGTAGCCAGGGATATAGCTCAGCTGCACAATGCCTTGCTTGGCAAGGACATGGTCCTGAGTTCAATTCCTGGTACAAAAAGTAAAAAAAAAAAGTACAGTATATTCAAATAATGCAGATTGAAATGTTCCAGTTGAAACTGGTGTTTCTCTTCTAGAAGTACATAACCACAGCAATTTAAAACTTAAAATACGGTGTAAATAAATAAAAAGATGAAAACAAGACCAACTCTTTTAAAAGCTTCTTCAGCATGAGAAAGCTATGGAGGAGTGATTTTAACACTAATAAAATATAGACAGGACTGTTGTTTTTTATTATGATTATTAACATCATTATTGCTTTACTTTTTGAGACAGGAACTCTATATATATCCCAGACTGGTCTTGAACTCATCTGTGTCTATAGCCCAGGCTTGACTTGAACTTATGAAGACTCTCCTACCTCAGCCTCCTGAGTGCTGGGATTGCAGTCAAAGGCCACCACAGCAAAGTAACACTTCTGAAATTTTCTGTGGCATATCTCTGAATTATGATGAATACATGAATCAAGTATCTACACAGAAAAGGAGAAGGAAAATTATTAAATGTCTTTGAAAGAAATGATTATACAGCTGATATTGAATAACATGAGAGCATATAATGCTTTTAAGAATCTCACTAGTGAGCAAAATCATATAAGAATACAATGCTAGGGATCATTGCAGTTGGACACATCAAATAGGCCTTTATACATCCTACAGGTACAAAAGGCAGTGGTTCTGAGTGTTTCTAAAATTTCTGTCTTGAAAAGTAATTTTCCATTTTCCTAAAGAGTTAAAGTAAGTATAGAACATAAGTGAGTGAATATATTTTAAAACAAGTGTCTGGCATGAGAAATATTTTCTAAAAGATTAGCTCTAAGGATGTGAATAAAATTCATAGATTGATGCAAAAATAAGAGTTAAATACATCATATTAGAGTGGGTCATGCACAGCCGTATTTATAGCAGCGTGACTCATAGTAGCTAATTGTTGGAAGCAGCCTCTACGTCCATCTACAGATGAATGGATAAAAAATGCATGGTGTTTGCATGCAGTGGAGTACTACTCTGCCATTAAAAAGAATTAACTTGGGTCATTTGTAGGAAAATGGATGCACCTGAGACCAGTGATCAATTCCCACCAGCCCCAGGGCTCCATGAAAAAAAAGTCTGAATCACTTTTTGTGGCTTAGAAAAAACCCACGCATCAGCCAGGATTCCTTCAAAGCAGGAGCCCTGTGTGCTGTGAGACTTCACACTTAGCCATTTAGTCTCCATGGAGCACATGATATCTTTATAGATTCCAATCCGCAGGAGAGAAAATTGGAAAATAAAAAGAAAGCAAAACAAACAAAACCCTGCATTTACATTGATTGTAGCTGTGCAAATACAAAGGCGTGCAGTCCTTTTGCCAAAAGAGAAGCCATGAACATGTTAGTATTTCCTCAGTTGAACAGGCAATTTCCAGTTGAGGAAAGAGGTTCATTTTTTCACAATGCTTAAAAAATTAGCTAATGAGATTGGTGTGGGGGTGCACACCTATAATTCCAGCAGTCTGGAAGGCTGATGTAGGAGGAAGACATATTTGAGCTCAGCTTGGGCAACTTAGGGATTAAGTAAGACCCTGTGTCAGAATAAAAAAGAAAGAGAGGGAGAGGGAGAGAGAGAAAAGAAAGATAGAGAAAAAGAAAGAAAGAAATAAGTAAAAAGAAAGAGAAAGATGGAAGGAAGGAAGGAAAGAAGGAAGGAAGGAAGGAAGGAAGGAAGGAAGGAAGGAAGGAAGGAAGGAAGGAAGGGAGGGAGGAAGGAAGGAAGGAAGGAAGGAAGGAAGGAAGGGAAATGTTGGCTGTGTAGTTTATAGCAGAGATCTTGGTTTAAACACCAGTACTATAAAAGAAAAGAAAACAAGAGAAAAGAAAATTTGTAATCAACTTTTAAAACAGGCGACATCAAATACTAGTTATTAGTGTATATATACCCAGCTGTTTTGAAATATATAAGAATAATTCTTTGTTTGTCATTGTTTTTTTTTTTCCAGTACCCGGAATCGAACTCACAACTTTGTGCTTGCCAGGCAGGCACTGTGCTGCTGAGCTAATCCCCAGCCACCTAATAATTCTATAGACCTAATATTTACTGTAGATAGCTTATGACATAAACACATAACATATATATTTGCTAAGTTTCCCTTCTTAAACAATGGTTCTTCAAATCTTCCTGTAAAGATCTAATTCTGGACTGGGGATATAGCTCAGCGGCACAAGCGCCACCCTAGCAAGCACAAGGTCCTGAGTTTGATTCCGAGTACCAAAATAAATTTAAATAAACAAAGGCATAATTCTCCTTGAAAAATAAAATTATACTTGCCCCAGATATTTTAGTTCTTTGGCTTTGTACTATATTTCTTTTATTTATTTATTTATTTATTTATTTATTTACTTTTCTCACTTTTAGACAGGGTCTAGCTATGCAATTCAGGCTGGCCTTGAGTTCACTTTGTAGGCTGGGCTGGTCTCAAACTCGCAAGGATCCTCCTGCCTCAGCCTCTGAAGTGCTGGGACTACAGACATGTGCCAACTCAGCCAGCTTTGTACTATATTTCTTAATGAATAGAGAATTTATATATATGTGTATGTGTGTGTTACACCTGCATATTTAATATATACATAGATAACTAGAGACATAATATATGTAATGAAAGCAGATGAACATATACACATATCATATGACATTTGTGAATAAATGTAAATATCACATATAAAATATATACTATGTATATATTATGTATATCTCTAAAATCTACATATGCAATATAAGTGCTTTTCGAATTCCTGCAGAATGTAGCAAGAATGATGGAATAAATGTGTCCTAAATGAGGGGCAGCATTTTGAGAAGGATTCGTAGTAAAGTGTCTTTGACTAAAATGAATTTTAAGGAGCGTAAACATTCATATGTTTCAATCACACTTTTATACACACACACACACACACACACATGTACATACATAAATGCCAGTACACATAGGCTAACAGCTTTTCTAAACAACTAATTAACAGAGTTTCACACCTATAATCTTGCGATGAGCAGGTTGTAACATTCCCGAAAGTGAACAGCATAAGCAAAATTTTCTCTAAAGTCTTGATGCGCATTTGGATGACTTTTTGTGCACGAAAACACACATTTTCAGCTATGTAGAACGTGGGCAAGTTTCCGCTTAACATGGACTGTGATAATTTACACATCTATAAGCAGGTTATACACACTATGCATCTTCACTTATGGCTCAAACTGATAGCTGCAGATTCTTTCGCAAAAGGCAGTTTTGGTAATATCCTTCGCAAAAATGTGAGGTTAAATAAAGCGTAATGAAATCAGCGAGGTTTTAATATATGCTTGGGCTCAATCTGCAGGATTTACTGCCTCTTAGCATAAACGTGTGACTTTCAGGGTGGTTGAGAAGAAAAAATGATCAGATTGAGAAAGTAGCTCAGAGACAGAAGGTGAACTTGGTGTGCACAAGGTCCTGGGTGTGACGCGCAACCTTGCTGAAGTAAGTAAAATAAGAACATTTACCCTTAAATAGATGAAAACTTTTATCGACAACTGCAAACATTTGAATGAACACAGGTGACTCATACAAAGTGAAAGACAAATCATGAAAACGAAAGAGAACATAAGGCGATAGAAATACACCCCGTATCACACAAATATTGAAGTTAATCACATATGTTTATGTGAAACACTAAAGGAGATATTGGACACAATAAAATATTCTAAAAATGTCCTAAATTAGGGAGAATCCTGTTCCTTCACCAGACATAATTAACAAATATATTGAAGGATCCCGAGATAATAGCACTTGTGAAATTTCTGACACTCGGAGAGCCTAAGGCAGGAGGATTTCCATTTCAAATTCCATCTGAGTAAAGTAGCAATAGCTTGTCTTCTTAATAATTACTTTCTTATTCTCTTTAATGGTTTGAACAATCTTTCATTCTTACATCTGATAATCCGAGCAACGTAGTTGAGGATAACAATACGTGATATAACAACCACTGTTAATTCCTATCATTTTGTGTTGAAAACTTGTATCACTTTTTATGTTTTTGCTTTGTTTTGTTTCTGACTGTGATGTTGGTATGCTGCTATTGTTCTTTTTTTTTTTTTTTTTTGCACTTTCTTTAAAAAAAACAAAAAACAAGAAAAAAACAATGCTCTGGGTGTACCTCAGATTGAAGACCTTAGGGTCTATCTCCACTACCAATAAGTAGTCAAAGGTTCTGCTCTCTGTTTGCTGGTTATTTCTTAAAACATGTCTTCTTCCTGGGAGGAGTTTCTGCCCAGGCATCAGCCATAGCCTCTTGTTCAATAGCTTGATTTGCAAAACGGCCGGAAGTATAAAGACACCTGCTGCTCACCGCTTTCTGCATTTTCTCCTGATCATTAAAGTGTGTGTGTTGCTCAGTTCCTATCAGTTGAGGAAGGTAATTGTTCCTTATCAGTCATTATCATTTGAAACCTTCTTTGGTTAGGATTACAGTGAAGCATTTTTTTATTGCTGTTATCAGTTAAAGCCCTTTTATTTGTTATCTATATACTCCACTGAAGGAGAAAGTGAGACATCTATTATATAGTCTTGTTAAAAGATTATATACTCTGTTTCCAGTGTGTACAGGTTTTAAAAATATCTATTTATATCTACTTATTGTACACACAGTCTGATAAGATTAGCACACACAAATGTAGAGAGATAACAGACACAGAAACTGTATACACTCAAATAATAAAACGTGCCAACATTTAAACCATTCACAGTAGAGAACTGCTAAAAATTTCCAAAACCTTTCAATGCATAAAGGGAAAAAAAATCTGTGTAAGTATGCTACCACGTTTTTTGATCATAATCCACAGTACCATCCAATGATAAAATAATTTATGGAATTTCATTCTAAAAAGGATTGAAAATACAGATCCTTACACATAACCATGAGCCAATTTCTCCAAGATATGTGTTTGACTTTGTTTGTACATAAAAGCACATTTATTAAACACACACACACACAGATGTATGTATACATATACGTGTAGGTTCATTATGCATATACCCAAGAGATAAATCTTGATACCCACTCCATATATATATTTGTGCCAGATATATTAGAATTTATATCAAATATATGTATATGTTATATATATACATCAAATACTTATGTTTATCCATGACATATGTACACACATATATTTAATATATAACACATATTCATCCAGTATATGTATCTCTAGCTCTTATATGTGTGTATGTCATAGCCTATGTGCATATCCAGTGCTTATATGTGTGTGATTATGTGATATTTTATATATATATATATATATACATACAAATATATATTGCTTGGATAGATCCAAGTGACATGTAGGCATACAATTCTTGAGTATCCAACTATCTATGGATCTATCTATATATCTATGTATCTATCAATCATCTATCCATCTATGTTTTCAGGTCACATATATACATATGATTTATTTGTGGTACTGGGGATTAAACTCAGAGCTACTTTAACATTTGACCTCTTTTAGTTTCATTTTGTTTTGAACCATGATTTCATGAGGTTGACCAGGGTAAACATGAGTTTGCCATCTTCCTACCTTAACATCCTCAGCAGCTGAGATTACAGCTGTGAGACCCTGGACCTAGACACATGCAATTTTTATACATATATATATATATATAGACTGTGCTTATTTTGATACTGGGAATCGATCTCAGGACCTTGCACTTGCCAGGCACGTGCTTGTGCTGCTGAGCTACATCCCCTGCTCATATATCATCTATATCTATATCTATATCTATATCTATATCTATATCTATATCTATCTTTATATATGTTCATTCCTGTTCTCATATCCAAATGTCATATATATATGTATTCATAATACACATGTATAAGCAATTATTATACTTGCATATACTAGTCATATATATAACCCAGTTAAAAACATGTATTTCAACCCATATATTCACAGCCAGTTCTTATAATATATGTTCATACCACGTAGACATAACCAACTCCTATCCATATTCTCAGGTTATTCATATGCAAATATATTTTATCTTTATAGTGACATGGATCAAACCCAGGATGTTGTAGCGGCTCAGTCAGCCCCATACCACTGAGCCACACTTCCTGTCTCTATGTCCTTTTTCTTTGTTGTTTTCTTCACATGTAGTGGTGCTCAGTAGTCTGTAGTGGCCTTGAGTTCACTGTGTAACCCGTGGTGAGCTCAAACTTGTAACGATGCTTCTATCTCCGCCTCCTGGGGGGTGGGTTACAGGCACAGGCTGCCTCACTAGGATATCTAAGATCTTATGCTATTGATGTACTTTGCATTCATTTTGCAATGTAACTTCAGTGGTACTTTCTTAAGGCCTGTGTTGGTTTGTGGCTTATTGTAAAGGGGAAACAATATAATACAGGACACATATTTTATATGATGACTTATAATAGTCACCCAAAGAACAATATACAAGAGAGTGCAGGAAATCTATGCACACACCTAGACCAAGGAATCCAGCCAAGGGCCTGGATCGTGCAAAAATGTCCTGCGTGAATCAAGCTAAATACCTAGAGCCCATAACAATGCCTCCCATGGATCCAACTGGAGACCCAGAGCCTGTAACAACATCTCATGCAGGCCTGTTTCATGGATCTGCGCTGGGAAGGCCCAAAGGTGAGTGGTGGAATCTAGTAATTCTGTGCCAGTGGGATGAAGGATCTGTGCTAGCAGGCTGAGGGATCTGCACTGGAGCCAGGAAGCAATGCTCAAAGTAAGAACCAGAGCTCCCGTGAAAGGTACCACAGCCGTCCTCAGCAACAGTGAGGTCCCGAGCTTCTCCAGTGGTGAAGACAGATACATTCCCATCAGGGAAACCAATACACCAAGCTTCTCCAGGAGACTGGCAGTGCACCATCTTCCCTTCCAGAGCCAGAAAGTGATGCTCAAGGTGAGGGCAAGAGCTCCCCCAAAGTGAACCAAAGCTATCTCAGTGCCAACAAGGTCCTGAGCTCCTTGGAGGATAAAAACAGCCGAGCTCATTGGGAAAGTGAGCATGACAAGCTCCTCCAACAGAACCAACAACTCCTTACAACTTCTCTCAGCTTCTAACATGCTCGCAACAACTTCTCCCAGCTCCAACAGCCTCTCTCAGCTCCCAACAGCCTCTCTTCCTCTTCTCCAGTTCTGCGTCTTATGCTGCTGGCAACAATCCCCAGATCGGCCCCCCACACCCAACACCACGCTTACTCAGTTCCTCTGGGGCTTATAAGTTGCCACCAGTTGTCATTCAACTACAGACACCTTTCTTTTAAATTGTGCCAAAATGTCTATTTCCTCCATGGCCATTCTTTCAGCATATGTTGTGAAGTTTACTGTAGATAGCATGAGAGAGACAGGCAAAGTAGCTGGGTGAATGTGGCTGGATTTCCACAAGTTCTTGCAACAAATCTCACCCTGAACTAAACAAAAAAAGGGCAAATCTGAAAGTGCTTTAATGCAGGATTTGGCCCTTTGAAGCCTTTCTCACTTGGCTGCAAACTTTACATCTTAAAATCATGAAGTAAATTAAAGAAAGTTGCTAACTAGTGCAGTGTAGTCCCAGCAATGGAAACACACTCCCCATGTACACAATACCAGTGGAAAGGAAGGGAAATTTAAGAAAACATCACCACTGACCCTTCTGTTTCAATAATCACTAAATTTTTTTCATCTACATGAGGTTCCCTGAGAGGACAGGAATTGGTCTCTGCTCTCTGGTCTCTGAATTACCTATAGAAATAGTTAGAGCTCTTATCTCTTCTGAAATAATAATAACATATCAAGGGATATAAAATTTCAGCTGAACAAGGAATACTCTGGGGCTTCCAAATATAGAAATGATTCTTCTCTTGGGTAAATTTAGGATCCAGAGATGTGAACAAGTAGAAATCTTCAAATTGCCATGTACGGAATACTCCAACAGACACTCTCTCTAGAGCACCATTTTCCCACTTTTATTCTGCTACTAGAATTGAACCCAAGACCTTCTCACAAAGGTACACACATAACAATTTTTATTACACATGATTTTACTAAGTAGCTAAATTTCCCAGGCAAGCTTCAAACTTGCAATCCTCCTGCTTCACCTTTCCAGAGTGCTGGGATTAGAATTATATTCCACCAAACCCAGCAGAACATCTTAGTAAACCTTTTCTCTGTGTGTGTGCTTTTGTGTATGTGCGTGCACATTGTGTGTGTGTTTGTAGAATTCGCATTGAAAGATACTGACTTATGCTTAACTCTTATTAAATTAAAAATGAATGCATTTATTTAAAAGTGAATTTGATATTTTACTGAACAACTAATCACTAAAAAGCATTATCTATCTAAGTGCTGGTTTATGATGTGAATATATTTACATCAGCCATCACGCAAATATATAATCCAGCAAGAAGAGAAGTGTATAATAAGCAATTTATAAAGGTGTCAGTGGATAGGAGCAGTGGTTTGATATCTTACAAATTGTACAGTGCAGTTAGATTCTTCCTATCAGAAATGCCCATGCTTGTTCATATCATGATTTTTTTTTTTTTGTTATATGTGACTAAAGATGACACATAGCTCTAAACCCTCATTTCTTTCTTGACCCTTCTTGAACGGAATATTGGCATGGTGCTGTTAATCACTTTGCCTCATGCTGTGATGATATCCAAACTTCAAAACCCAGTAGCGAGAACCCAAGCAAATACCCCTTAAATAGCAACGACCTTCATTTCACATGCATTTTTACAAACCGAATATGTAAGTAGGAATTGAAGATAAACATTACACAGGAAAAAAGCGTACCTTCATTACTAATGATGGCAGTTCTGAAACTGTAATTAATAGCAGCGAAATTGGCAAAAAAATCTTCTCTAAAGAGCTAAAATCGGCGCCTACAAGATGTTTTGAAATCTCTCACAATGTGTCTATAGAAACAGTACTGATTGTATTGTTCCCTCTCTTAGGCCAACAGATCCCTCATCAAAACTCTCGATTTGTACAGGATTCCTTTCATGGTGCACCTCATTCCTCTTGGTGTCCATTTCAACTCAATTCTCTGATTCCATCTGTGTTAAGGATTTTTTTTTTTAAGAGAAGAAGAATAAAATATATATAGATAAGTACATAAGAGGATTTATTATTTAGGTGTACAGGTTTAGTGGCTCTTCCAAACACATGCGCTTCCTTCTTTTTTCCCTTTTTATGCTATCCAGGCTGTAAGCTTATTGGTGGTGCTACTCGTATTCCGGTGGGTCTACCCTGCTTAGGTTGATGGGTCACATGTTCAACCATCTATAGACTCTCCCAAAACTGTGCTTTACTCATTTCTAGGCTATTTCCTGATGGATTCAATGTGACACTCATGATCAAGCATCATACCATCTCTTGGATGAATTTCTCCTGCTTTGGTCAATCACCCAGTGTGTTAGGATTATAGATGCATTCTCTGAGTGTCTTCTCATGAAGAATCAGTGGTTGTTTGAGTGTCACATTTAGGAAGGATCAAAAAAGGACCAATAGCAACTTTTCTAAAAGGAACAGTATAAGACTCAATTGTAATCTGAATGCAGTGGGATTCTTCTTTTATTATTGTCAAAAATTTACAATTTAATTATGAATTTAAAAGATTTCCACAGAGAATCAACTAAAATTTGAAGAAAAATATCTCCCCTGCAGCATTAATGTTTTAACACACGATCATCATTTTTTGTACAGATAGATACTGGCAGTTCCTATGTTCAACAAATACTTATTGGCCATTCTACCAGACATTAAATATACATATATTTATATATTTTTATATATATTTTTCTTTCAGAAATAGAGATAGATATATATATATATATATATATATATATATATTTCAGAAATAAAGCTGAAATTCAAACAGATACCTGTCTCATAAGACTTATTTTCAATACGGAGATAGATTACAAACATCCCAATGTGTAAGAATATGTCATATTACCAGTTGGTATAATAACAAATTTTGAAATAGTAAGATTAGAATAAGAGCTATGTGGTGAGTAATTAATCTCTTTTGTAAAATGTGGTCCTTGGAAAATGAAGCCATGAAGTAGTAAGATGTGTTTGAGACCATGGTTGACTATGAGTGTTCGGATCAGATAATATCCCAACTAGGGGGAAAAACCATAAATAGATAAATGAGTCTCAAAAACACATTATAAACCTCCCCACTCATGTCTGAGGTCTAGTCTATGAGTTAAGTGGAATTGCAAGATACTGTGGAAATTGTGAAATATTCACTAATTATGACTGAATAATGAGTTATACAGACTTTGAGAAAAAGCGTGTTTGAGTTTGAAATTTTCCTCACACCATTCACAAAAAGTAATTCCAAGTGTATCAAGCGTCAGGTAATTTTTGAGCTTCCCTTTCAGAATAATTATGTCATTTCATGGAAAACTCCCAACCACAAGCAATGATGGCGCATTAACGCAATTTAACACAAAGTGACTCCACTATTTTAAAGACAATACCGACGGAACTGCCTTTCTTTATATTCTCCGCTTGCTTCTCATCCATCAAGGTTGCCGGCATTGCAATTCTTGACCCTTTCTTCCCTTGTTGCCATTTCTCCTTGACATTTTGTACGTGTTATATCTAAGACTTGCATGTTAAACACTGCTAAAGACATTGGCTTGATTCATTCTGCTCGCTCTCCCTGCTTTATGAATCAGTCAATTCTGGGGCAAAAGTCAGAATTTCACCTGTATCCATCTCCTTACAAATGAGTGATATATTTCCCCATAGCAGGAAACTAAAATTTTGTCCTGGTGTTCTCTTTTGATGAAAACTCCAGCTACACAAAACTGCCGCCTGCAGTAGATTACTAGAGTGCTGCATACAAAACAGTTGTTTTATTAGGGTATGTTTGTAGTACACAATTATCGTGTTCATAACATAACGTCCACATTTTCAATCTCTCTCCTGTGGTCTGAGTTGCTACTGGATTGTCTGGCTCTCCAGAACTACCCTGGAGAATCCAGTAGCAACTCAGACCACATGAAAGAAAGAACAACGCAGCCTGAACCCATTGCTGAAAGTCTGGACGCCTCCTGGGACTTGCCTCTGCACGTCCATGCTGAAAGACTGAAGAAGCTAGACTTTGCTCTCCATAGGAGACCGCGGTCCAATAAAGACGCAGAGGGTGGAGTTTTCCAAATGCACCCTGGCCTCTTCCTTCTTCCGTCTTCACTCCATGGAAGGTGCAAGCCTATTGGTTGGCGCTGCACACGCTCAGGTTGAATCTTTGCCTTCAGTTTGCTGGCGTACCTGCCAATCATCTCTGGAAACACCTACGGACACGTGGAGAAGGACTTCATTCACGTGGGAGACATTTCTTCCTTGGTCAACCAAGCATGAATTAATGATCATATTTCTTTATACCAGGCTGTTGACAACAAATTTCTATTGACTTATTTTTGTGCTCCAGTTTACTTTAAATTGGAGAGCAAGTATATGTGTGTATGTGTATTTGTATCTTTGATTTTTAATTTTTATCGAGCAAAGAGAATAATTCTAATGCAAACCATTTTTGCATCATCATAAACAATCCTTTGCCATGTATTTAGCTTCATAAAGTTTTATACCATTGAGATCATTATAGTGAATCTCCAAGAAGGAAAAAAACCTCAGTTAAATAAAGAAATGCATAAAATGAATAAAATGCTTTAAAAAGTTTCTTTTTAAGTTATTTGGAAAAAACAATAAACACAGTTTATTTTGACTCCAGCCGGAGCCCACAATGAATAGCTAAATTGTCAGCATTTCTAATAGTTAGTAGATTATAAATTGTACTTTGGCTTCACATTTATTAATTTTTGATGTTAGAACATGTAGAAATATGGTTTTGTGTGTGTGTGTGTGTGTGTGTGTGTGTGTGTGTGTACCACCAATGCAAGCTGCAAAAGGTTTCTCTATCTCCTATTTTAATTTTGCCTCGCTATTCACTATGCTTACTAAATCAGCTACTGGCACATGAACATTAAGTTTGTATATTCTCCTTTGAATTACAGCTAAAGGGACCACACATTAGAATTTCCTTTCTCCATGTTACTGCAGTGCAACACAATTTTTCAGAGATCTACGAGTGTAATTTTGAATTTCAGTACTTGTCTTATGATTTTTCTTTTTTAATTAAAAGCCTTTTATAGAAATGTGAGTTTTACAAAAGAATTGAGGAGAAAGCTCAAGACCGGGTAAATCTTCTCCTCCTGAATTGTTTTCCTTACCATTAAATCTCACATTAGCATTGGATCTTTGCTACCATTCCTGCACCATATTAATGTAGTTTTGTAAACTCAAGCCTATTATTTTAGGGACTCATATTTTGTGATGTACAATCATGAGAGGAGTGTTGAAAATGCTGAATGTTATGAATCTTCATAGGATCATACATAAGAGATTCTACAAACATAGGTGCACTTACAGTATCAGGAAAAATTAGGAGGAAGAATAGACATGGTGAAACGAAGGGAAACTGCTCAAAAGTGAAGAGCAACTGGGATGAGGGAAAAGAGAAAAGAAAGAAGGGGAAATTATGTATGTATGCATATACAGGATAGTTAACATCATTGTACTACTGACTTCTATCGCTTTACTGAAAGGAACAGGTAATGATTAATTATTTGATCCATCTTCCATGTCTCTGTTTTCCTGAAAAGCCACTTTAAAGATATCAATATGTATTACAACAGCCATTGTTAATTTCCTACCACTTGTTTGTAATTCAGTATTTCTTCCATTGTTGTTATGCTCTCTTGTAAATGGATGTCTGTTTGTTAATACGTTTTCCTCCTTTTATTTTTAAAATAAATTTTAAGAAAAGAAATATTATAGAATAAAATACAACTCTTTCATTCCCTCATATTCCTCTTTGTGTGACTTTTCAACCTTCTACCATCTCTGACAAACGTTTTGAGATCACCTGTTATTTTATTATCACCTGTTATTTTACAGGTGGAATGGTAGAACATGTGTTCATTGAGATTTGCTTTCTTAGTTATATGTATTCAAGTATGATAACCTTCCCTAGTAAAACACCAGAGACCCTGTGGATTTCATCAAAATTTAGTAGTTTTCTTCAATAAAATTATTCAGATGTATTGTATGCATTTGGCTAGCTGCCAAAGTCACAAAATGCTCGTTAATGCACATTTAACTTTCTTGGTATTTCAGAGCTGTTTGTCAGATGGGGAGAATTTGCCGAGCTGCTGATTCATTAATTCCAGAATTCTGTAAAAATCTGTGTGTCTGCTGATTGAAGCTCAGTCTTAACCTGTTGTATATTAAGTTTGGTTATGATACTACAGATCTTCTATGGAATATTTTTTTTTCATTGCTAGTTGATAGCTAGGTATTCAGCCCACAAAATGATACCTTGATGTTTATGTAAGCATTTGAGGTTATGGCTTTTAATTTAAATTAGTGCTGTGTGTGCAGATTTAGACTTTGGAAATGCTGACCACCACATTCTTTTCTGAATCCTTCACTGGATTTTCTGTCTATGACTTACCTTCATAGGAGTTTTTATCTGCCTTTTATTTTGGATGGCTGATAAACAGAGTGTTAGGAAACATAGGCACAATATGTAAATAGTTAAGAATTAGAGCATCTGTATAAGTAGGAGATTCTCTAAATTTTGACTATTTGTCTTTTTTAAAACTGTCTTCTACTAGCTCCCAACCTTCAAATCACAGAACCATAATGATATTCCTTGAATGTATAATAATTCATATGTTTTCCAATATCAGTTAAAATAATCTTTTAAAAAAATTATTTTTTCCAGGCATGGTGGCACACGTCTGTAATCCCAGGACTTAGGAGGCTGAAGCAGGAGGATTGCCATGAGTTCAAGGCCAGTCTGGGTTACAAAGTGAGTTCAAACCTGGCTGAACTGCATCACAAGATCCTAAATCAAAAGCAGAAAAAAAACCTTGGCCATTTAGCCTTAGAATTGAAGTCTCCAACAATAAGATTTTCCTCTGCATCACTGAAATCCCAGCTGTTTCACTGTAGGTCATGTGTCCCCTGTCCTATCCATCAGTCAGATATAACATTCAACAGAACTGAGTATTTTTCATCATCCACTACACGCTCTATATAACTGCATATGAGTAATAATTGTGACATTACAGATTAAAACATTTTCTTCAAAGCAATATACATATGCATTTGAAGTTAAATTCTTTACTAATTTACATATGGAGGAACAGCAGTAAAGGATTGAGAATGTAAACAGGAAATCACACATCATGTGGACACAGGAAAGGAGAAATTCCACTAGGAGAGAAAAGAGTACTTTTTCTACATATTGACAATGCAAATGCTGCTGTCGAATTTCCTGATCTTCTTATCATCTATGGACCCTTGAAATATATAAATAAAATGTAGTTGGCCTGGAATGGATGGTGAATGTCATGGCTTGTGTCTAGATGTCCCCCCAAAGCCTCATGCAGTCATGGGGCGGGCTTCTAGAGTTTGTGACTGACTCATGGTCCAACCGTGGGGTTACGGGTGTGAATGCTACACCTGCACTGGGGAAAGGAAGCCTGCATACAGTACAGTCCAGAGACCCTTGTGATAGGTATAAATCTGTGAAGTAGTGGTCTCATATTTATTTTATTACTTATATATATTTTAAGGCATCATAAATCCTCCCCACACTCCTATAAACCTTTCTCACTCTCTTATTAACTTTTCTCACATTCTTATAGACACTTCATGTGCTCTTAAACACTTTCCACACTCTCCAACCTATGGAATTTTAACAACATGTAAAATTCTATATAGGTACTCACCCATGAAGTGCTGTACTGCAAAATCCCGCAATATAGAGAAAACTCCGCAACACAGAATTAAATACATTTTTTAAAAATCCTGAGATACAGTGAAGCCACAATAAGCGAATCATGATATAGCAAGGGATGACTGTATAGGGAGGGAAAGAGATTGCTCTCTACAGCTCCTCCCCTTTTGCTCTTGCTGGTTTTGCTGTTTTCTGCCACCATGAACTGTTGCCCTCTGTGATGTGCCACTCTGCCTTGGAGCCAGCCGAGTATGGACTGAAACCTCCACAGACTGTGAGCTAAATAAGCCTTTCCTTCCTTAATTCTGAGTATGAGACATTTTGTCTCTCAGTGAGAGAAGAGTAACCAAGACAGTAAGTCTACAAATAAAATGAATAGAAGTTCATATTGAAAAGCAGTGCAGAGACTGTCCCAAAGATTCCATTCCATAGGCTCCATTGGCACAAGGTGTCATTCAGAGCTAGTGTGAATGTTTACATTAAAAATATATTAAAAAGATTAATTGGCATGAATCTCCCTCAAGATCCACCTAATCCCTCTGAACACACTCATCTCATCATTCTTGGCAGTTTCTGAAGCAGCTCTGGAGTCCTCTTTCCTGGGTGTCTTATGTGTGATGCTATAACTGTCATGATGTCCTGAACCGACTGAAAACATTGACTTCTTGTGGCAATTCTGACTTTGTGGAAGAACCAGAAGTCATACCATGCCAGACTCAGTACATAAGGTGGTTGAGGACACACGTTCAAGGTTTTAGAGCCTGCCTTTGTGGTGGACGGTGCTAGACAGAAGCAGTCACCAGAGTTTTGAACACACCTGATAAAGACACTCAGGAAAGAGGATTTCAGAAGTGCTGCAGAAGGTGACAAAGATGATGGGAGAGGTGTGTCCAAAGTGACAAGGAAGATTCTGAGGGGGTATGAGGGTACTGAGCTTTTACTGTAAAGTTTATCTTAGCATTCACCACGTGTTGGTCACTTTTTGTGTGCTGAAATTTTTGGTGTGGAACTTTTTCACAGGCTGGTACTAACTGTGACCCATGCTGCCTCAGACCAACACTGGGAGATTCAGCAGATATTGATAGTTATGATACACTGAAAATCAGAACTCTGTTTGAACTACAAATACATTCAGTAAATGTTATTATTAATTTTTTCCTTGTAAGATACATTATTTATCCCAGAATCACCAAAGTTTTTTCCTTTATGATCAAATCCATGACTTCCATTTAACTGTTACTTTTTTTCACCGTTATTTTTTTTTCCATGTTGTAAACAAACACAGTGATCTAAGTTATACACTTTGTCACCCTTTAGGTGAGCATGTTTGTTATTAAATATTTAAATTACTTACAGGAAGAAAAAAAATAACGTTCTATAGTTTCAGGATATGTGGCAATCATTTGCCTACTCACCCAAGCCACTTCAGTATGTAGGAAAAAGTGTCTAAGAAAACAAAGCAGAAGGAAAGACAAACAAACAGAAAATGGACCAAGATTATTGGAGTAGTTCAGTATTCCTAAATGTATGTGTGTATGTATGTATGTATGTAAGTATGTATATATGTTTGAAACAAGTCTCTCTATGCAGTTCAGGTTGGTCTTGAACTCACTTTGTAAACCCAGCCGGTCTCAAACACGTGTGATCCTCCTGCCTCAGCCTCCCTAGTGCTGGAATTATGGTTGTGCTCCACCACACCCAGCCCTAAATATTTTCAAATTGGAGCTGAAATAGAAGAAGAAAATAAATAACAGGCAATCTGAATGAAGGATCCATACAAATTTCTTTCCGTTTCAGCCACTTTCTTTTTTATATTATAGTAAGAAGTACACCAACTCTGTTTTCCTGACAGTTTCCTTTGGGGCGCCCTTTATTTCTGTCAGCTCCTCAGACTTCTCACATTGTCTCCATTTGCTGCATTTCATAGGAGAAAGAGAAGAGGAGAAGCTCATTACACTGTTGCCTAGTTTATAACACACCCTTGTGGCATACTGTACAGTCACCTGGTAAATCCCAGTGCCTCCACCTCCTCTCCCCTGGAGTGAGTGGATACTCCTCCACTAGGCCATGGTACAGTGGCATGGGAATAGTTGATTGAATCTTCGTATTTAACATCCTATCATTTTCCCTTCCTCGGAGCTCTTCAGGATACTGAGGAAAATTTATCCGTTGAGCGTCCGCATCACCAGACCTCATGCCTTCCCCAGTACACTTCCAGGCGTGGCGACAGTTGGATCTGAACGTCAGGACTCTCTGGTACTGCAGCTTCTCAGAGGGCTCTTTCTGCACTGTACAGTCCCTCCCCTTCCTCAGCGCAGCTTTGTGATCTCCAACGCCTACCCTGTAAAGAAATGAACTACGAAATGTTCTGAGCTTCTCGTGAATCACCTTAACTGTATTTATGCTGACCAGTTATTAAAAAACAACAACCAACCCCTCTCCAAATCCCCGATGTCCTACTACCATACAGCTCTCGAAAAATGCTTTCAATTCCACGAAGCTGAAAACTGTTCTCTACTACCCGCAATGCGCCTATTGGTTGATAAACACGCCAACTTAACCCAAGTCAGCGCACTTGACAAACCCGGTTGGCTTAAACTCGCTCAGGATTTACATGCGGGTCAACTGATTGAAGCATTTTGTCATTGTTCAAATAATAGTGACTCAACAAAGGGTTTCCCTTTCAGATAACTGCAAACATGATTTCTGAAAACCTGTCATTTTGCTCAAATCTTTCTTCACTAGGGGCTGAAAACAATTCCTGTTTCTTGTGCTTAATGGACTATCTTTAATTTGAGGAGCAAATGTGTATTTTTTTTTGTGTGTGTGTGTGCCAGGAATCAATCTTGGGACCTTGTGTTTGCCAGGGAAGTGCTGTACCACTGAGCTATATCCCCAGCCCCACAAGGAGATTGTGTCTATTTTGTTTGTTTGTTTGTACTGGGAATCGAACTCAGGATCTTGTGCTTACCAAGGAGTCACTGTGCCACTCAGCTAAATCTCCTGCCCTGTGTATATATTTTTTTAAAAAGCCTTTTGTCAGGACCCCTGAAAGGAGGCATGCTTTTTACACTCAAGTGACTTTACGTTAACTTCTTAGAGGTAAAGTTAGAAACTTTTGTATCTGTACACAATTTTGCATCTTGAATTTAAAATTACTTTCCTGCACACTTCTCTCATAATCAGCAAGCACAGATGGTCTTATTACAGTTTTCACTGCTTAGAACTGGAATCAATATTTACAAAGGGAAAAGCTCAGAGGTATTGTCTCGAATTCCTCAGCCATCTCGGTATCATAAATCAATGAGAGGTTATTTGATTTAAAAATAGCTTGAAATTCATCCTCAGCTACCCTTGGGTTAACACAAAGTATTCAAAGCTAAATACAATTTTTGATCCTCCATTTTCACTTTGATAGTCTTGTTTGCAATGTTGTCTGATTATCTTTTCCTCTGAAAAATTTCTTTCTTTCAGTAATATTCCCCCCAAAATATTGCAGTTCCTTGTAAGTTCTACTGAAGGAGTAAGCCCATTGCATTTTCCATGGTTAGGTGAAAAAAAGTTTCCAATCCACTGAAATTAATTAACCAAACTAATGTTTTATGAGAGCAGTGTTCCTGGTACCTGAGGTTACAGATGCCCCATGAGTTAGATGCTGTGTCAGTCCCATAAGCTTATGAATCTACAAAATATTCAGGATGTTTATGCTGCACTTGTCAAGATGCAGTTAAATAAATCACAATAAACTAAAAACTCTTATAGAGGGCAATTTGTTCTTTTCTAGTGTAACCTATCACCAAGCAAAGAGGTAGTAACAAGGCACCTGACGAATACCAGACACATTTTTTAAAAAACTACGTTCTTAGGTTCTGCTACTGTAGAGTCTTCTACATTTAAAATGAAAACATCCATTTTCTGACAGACGATGCAAATTTATGAATGAGAATAGTCTGATGGGGATTGTACAACACTGTACATTTTTATTGTAATATACATGTACTTGGTCATTCTATCTGACAGGACTGATGTTCGGAAATTATCGGCACATTTTTCATCCCATGCAAAGTGATTTATCCATTCCTCAGTGGATGGACACTCATTTTACCGTCCTCCCTCACTTTTAAGTGATATTCAAATTATGCACAAATCGGTTTGTATTTATTTTGTTGCTCTTTCCTTTTCTCATAGTGCTGTTTGAGATTTGCTTAGTCACAACATAATTCTTCAACAGTTTGTAAGAAACAGCTGTTAATGTTTAAGTGATCCGTACAGTGAACGGCGAGTTTGCTCATATCAATGAAAAGAAAGAAAGCTTTTTAAAGAACCGATAGACTTTTAAGAAGCTTAGGCACTTCCGCAGATGTGAGGTCCTTGTGAAATAATTGCTCTGCGATTTTTTTTTTTTTTTGGTCTGATATCATTGTAAAGTATTTCAAACGTGGAATTCAGATTCCAAAATAACAATCATAAGGCCGGGGATATAGCTCAGCGGCACAAGGGCCTGCCTGGCAAGTGCAAGGTCCTGAGTTCGATTTCCGGTACCAAAAAATAAATAAATAAACAAGTAACAACCACAAAAATCTGTCCTGACCTTGCACCACAGTTTGAATGGTTGAAAATTTAAATAGCTTTTTCAACGTTGCACTTAAAATTAGCAGCCTAAGTTGCACCAGAATCCTGGGATCTATCTGTGTGGATAGAGCTAAGAACATAACTATGAACATATCTCATGGATGGACTCATGCAGCTATTCTAAAAGACCGTGCTCACTGTCGGTCTTGCACATGCACCGTTCTTTCTTTCCTGGTTCCCACTGATACGTTCTTTAGGCACAACACACCTGGGAAAAAAAACCAAAAAGAAAAACAAGGAAAAATCCATATTCCTCATGCATCCTTCCATGGTCTGGTGTCTCCTGGGGAATGACAAGAAATATACATATGTATTTTTTTTTCACCATAAAGAGGAATAAATTCGCATCATCTGTCAGAAAATGGATGGAGCTTGAGACTCTGAAGCTTAGTGAGATCAAGCAGACACAGAATGTTAAATATCCCATGATTTCTCTAATATAATAAAATTAATCAATTACACATTTACAGTTACTTTCGATAAACCAACAGATATTAGTAGTACCATTATCCTAGCTACCCTGTGGATATATATACATATTTTCCCTCTTCCTTCTTTCTTTTTCCTCTCCTCTCCTTCATCCCAGGTGCGCTTTCCTATTTGAGCAGTTTATTTTCCCTTTCACAATGTCTATTGTACCTTTCAGATTTTATTTACTCTTTCAGCCTCTTATAGCAGGGAGGAAATATGATGTTTACACATGTGAATCTGATCTACTTCACTAATAAAAATGGTCTCTATTTGCATCCATTTACATATAAAAGTCTGGAGTTTATCTTTCTTTATAGTTGAGTAATACTCCATTGTGTAAAAATAACACATCTTTTAATCCACTGCTCAGTGGATGGACATTTATTGCAAGGAACTGTAAGTGTGAAATTGTTTGATCAATTTTACATGCCTATGTCTGGTTATATGTGCAACCATTTTGAAGATGACATTAGGTAATATAACAATCATTGTTAATATCCTAGCACCGCTTTTTGAAATTCTGTATTATTGTTGCTCTCTATGCTGTTTAAATTATATATTTGTTTTTGTTATTTTGGGTTTTTATAAATGAAAAACAAAATTTATATGTATGTATAAGGATAGCTGGAATAGGTATATTGCTGATATCTGTAGTTTTTTGAAAGGAACAGACAATGTTTAAAATTTTCTTTTTTCTTGAGCAATTTTGCATGTGTGAATTTGATAATCAGAATGACTGATCTGAAAACAATAATATGCAATATAAGAATTATTTTTGAATTCCTACCACCTTGTATGGCAAAACTATGTGTCGTTTTCAATGTTGTTTTTTAAATTACTTGTTACTGTCTCTGATTGTTTGATCAATCTTACATTCTTACGTCTGGTGGACTGAGCAACTTCGTTGAAGATAACAGTATGTAACGTAGCAACCACTGTTAATTCCTATCATTTTGTTCTGAGGTCGTGTATCAGTTTTGTTGTTTTGATTTTGTCCTCATTCTTGTTTTATTAGTTTATTTTAAGATTTCAAATTTTAAAAAAATTAAAAATTGAAATATATATGTAGTTTAAAGGGTAAAACAAGAGAGAGATGATAGGAAATAAGGAGGTAAATTTGGTGGTGATATGAAGGACATTTGAGGGATGAGAGGGGGATAGTCAAGCGGATCAGCATGTGATAAGTATTTGTACCAATTCTCCATGATGGATGCCATTGTATCAGAAGCACACAGTACTAAAAAACAAAATGCTCAGAATTGTAAATGACTCCACCCCTACGGCCTTGTTTTCTCCATGTGATTTGAGACTTTCATTCTTGTGACAGAGAGCTCATTCGCTGCATTTATTGGCTCTTCTCCTGGTAATGACTTTGTTGGATTCAGGACAACTGTCCTGTGTGTTTCTGGACATCTGGCAAAATCTCTGACCTCTAGCAGAGGTCAATGGTTCCTAGTTCAATGGAGACAAACACAAATGGGTACAGAAGTTTGAAAGAGCCACAGAGTTACAGCACCCTGAAATTGGCTACTGCATTCTTTATTTGGAAATAGCACAATTTTATTATTATTATTTTTAGTAGTAGTAGTATTGTCATTATTATTATTCACTATATTGAAGATGAATTCTCAGCTTTTCCCATAACACTGCTGCTCCAATATATTGTATGGTAATCACTGTCTCAAGTCCCTCTTCTACTTCTGCAAATTCCACTATAATTCTTCAGCAGAAAGATAGGAACGGTTTTGGATCCTTATGAACAGTGATCCAGACAGAGAGACCTGCTCATGTACTCAGAAATTATCATGGACATGTTTACAATCAGATATTGTGCTCCCACCTGGGCTGTGCAAAGTAATGTGTGCAGCTAGCAGCTGATATTCAACTTTCTTATTACTTATTTGGATGCTTCTTTTCCCTATGGGATTTGTTTCTCCTTTGCTTTTTAACTTAAGCATATTTACAGATGAACACACTAAAGCTTCAAAGTGTAAATGAGACTTAAGTTCATGATCTGTAGTCTGAGTGAGTTTAAAATGGCGGTTCCCTTTATGTCCTTACCTATGAATTCTGTTACTACCATGGATTAAAATCATTTCACTGGGGCCAGGAATACCCCTCACTAGAACAAGCACCTGCCTGGCAAGTGCAAAGTCTTGAGTTTGAACTCCAGTACCAATAAATAAATAAATAAATAAATAATTTCACTTAACACACTATCATACATTTGTAGAGGGCTGATATTTGAAAAATAATGAATAATAAAATTTCCCTACTTTCATATTTATATGCATGCTTGTTCCTCACAGTTTAAGCAGAATACTAAAACTACCCCTCTTATTTTGAACACACTGATCCCATTGTCCCAGCCACTTTCTGCAGCAGCTCCGGAGTCCTCTTTCCTGAGGGTCTTTAATTATGCTATCCTGTTGTCTACCTCAGTATCCTAATAGATTCAGTGTTGACCTTGCATTTTGACTATGAGCAAAAGACAGATCCAGGGAATAAGGTGGAGGAGGACACAGTGTCAGGTTTTTATAAGCTGCATTTTCATTGGATGGTGCTTGACAAGATTATTCACTGTATATTTGATTACAGTTTATGCAGACATTCAGAAAAAAAGACTTCCAGAACTGCCACATAAAATGCCAAGATAATGAGATAAGTGTGCTTAAAGCAAGAAGGATTACTTAAAAGTATTTATGGCCATGCACGTTTTACTATAAAAAATTATAAATTGTTATTTTGCCATGGTGTATCAATATACCACACTACACACTAGTCCTCAGTATATTCTGACTTTTTCATTTAAAACTACCATTCAGTCTTCATTCACAGAAATACACTTTTCCTGGCTTTGAAATGTGGTTCAGTTCCACAGCTCACATATCTGGTCATTTATACATGTTGCATTATAATAATCCTTATTCAGTCTCTATTTTGTAGCACTCTAGAAAAACTTTGGATCCATCACTCTAAGACACACACACACACACACACACACACATATATATATATATATATATATCTTTTTTATTCCTTTTTTTATTCCTAAGCCTTCTATAAATGATTGTGTCAATGGAGGAAGTAGAATAAAATGTGTCTTTCAATCATCTGGTACAGAATCTTTTGAAAATATTTCTCTCCACAGTGAATTAGACCTTCACAGTAACTTGATGTATTTATGTCTGATAGACATACAGACTCTTAAAGATCAAACTGATGCTGAGATAACTGTGTTTCCCACAAAATCCGGTTTTCCAGGAAAGTCCCTCTCTTCACTGTCTTCAGGTCTATCTTCCGTTCAAACATTTCAGGTAATTCCACACTAGGTTCCATCTGATGCTGAGACCCCCAGCCCAGCTCAGACACTGCTCCAGGAATTCATGTCAGAGGCTCAAATGCATGGAAATAGCCCAGAGTTTTAACTGTCATTTCACAACTGTCCACGTGTCTGAAATCAACAAGATCTGTTGCTTTGAGGGAAACTTCACTTAATTGATATAAAAATCAAAGAAAGTCATTTCACACACATCTTAACATGAAATCAGAAGAGATAGGCTCCTATTGGCGCATTCTCTACATTACCAGCTGCTACGGAAATAGCAAGCCAAGCCCCAGAATTCTGAAAATAGAAAAGTGCCCATCAGAAAGCTCAGTAGATATCTTTTCTGTTTTCTACCAGCAAACCTTTTGCATTTATTATATTTATTGTTCACAGAATGAGAAATACATCTCATTTTGTTGGACAAATAATGGATCTGTGTCCCACAGGGTAGCATCACAAGAGGTGTAATGAAGACACACTATGTCCTCTAAAACAGGGAATTGAAAGATTTTTGAAATACCCATGTCAGTTTCATAAAGGAGGAGGCAAATTCTAAGCTGTCTTTTGGTGCAGTAGCTTTTTATACCTGAGGTAGATTGTGAAAGGAACCAGAAAGGTTGATATACAGAAGTACTCTTTGATAGATATGAAGAGATGTGAACTTTATGTACTAATAATTCTGCACAATCATTTATCTGCATAAATGAGGAGAAGAAACATACAGTTACTTCCTGCCTGTAACAGCACCCGACCTGTGGTACCTGCAGGGGGTGAAGCTCTGAAGAAGATTCATTTCTAACATGAATCATATTTAAGTCAAAACTTCCTCATCTTGACGTGCTTCTCTTCTCAAGAACCTCAGAGTTTTTTAGTTCTTGGACAGACTCTGAATTGAGATTAATTTACATTATATTATTTATAATTAATTTATATATATATATAGTTAGTTAGTCTTTTGTTTGACACAGAAAGGAACACTTCTTTATCCTTGGTCTTAGTTTAATTCCTCTCCTGACATCCTAGTTGTCAGAAATGGGCTGCATTGGGCATTGTCTTAGATTACTCACAAGATTATGTGAAGCATAATATTAATATTAGTTCAGGCCAATACTTGACCTTAAAGCATATAGGAGGCTACAATCCTTGTTTAGTGTTTTGAGTACAGCAACATTTATTTACTTTTGTGCTCTGAATTCTGACATGAAGGCTATAATACAGGACCTGCATGCATCTTTAACACATTGTTACCTCTCTCATATTGACAGAATGGGGTTAAAGCCATTTTCTAAAATTAAAGACTCTCTCTCTCTTACAAGAACTTGAGAAAGGAGAAGGAGGTAAGGGAAAAGTGATTAAAAAGTTGAAGGAAAAATTGAACATAGGACTCTCATAAAATCAGAATGGAATCAAGAGCTGGAAGAAGTGGGGACTGATGGGAGAGGTAACAGAGGGAAATGAGAAATAAGATGTGGTGCTATGTACCTGCGCCCGATGCCCATGATAATAAGTTAATAAGGGCTGGGGATTTAGCTCAGCGGCAAAAGCACCTGCCTGGCAAGTGCAAGGTCGTGAGTTCGGTTCCCCGTACCGGAGAAAACCAAAAAAAAAAAAAAAAAAAAAAAAAAAATCAGTCAAATAAGTTAATAAATGTAAGATGGTGCTGTCTGTTCTTTATAAGACTCAAACATGCTATAAGCTTCATGAAACTCAGTTACCAGTATACCCTAGAATGTAGTCTATATTAAAGTTTAGCAACATTTCCAAATACATAAATTTTTAGCCTCTTACTGTATCTTGAAATCTCTCACTTGTCCATCATTAGAGCTTCATTTTCCCAAATGTCTACAGTGAAATATTAGAAAAATTGCTCATAATCTCAATCCAATATCAGATATTCTATATTATTGACAGTGTCCGAAAATGATATTCATGTTCTTTGTGTGTGTGTGTGTGTGTGTGTGTGTGTGTGTGTGTGTGTTCAAGAGGGCAACTATAATCAGAAGCAATATTGTTGAATAATACAGTAGTTTTACTTATTCACTCTTAGTTTTGTTATCTTGGCAGATTCATATATGCACATAACATATATCGATTAATTTCACCCCCTATACCTTCACCCTCCTCCATAGTTTCACATTTGTGGGAGCTCCCATGCAAGTATTTTGTTCATATCCATCTCTCCTATATGTGTCTTTGCATGTTGATATTATTTCTCTCCACCCCCTTGAACTATCTATTTGTAACTCAGCAAAATCACGATAGCCATAAACAATCATTCTTGAAATAACAGTCATAGGATATGGTATCAGGTCTAACCAATTCTTGCTATGAAAATTATGGCATTGTAAAATAGAAAAACAGAGAAGAAGTAATGAGTTAGAGTATAAAAATAAAAATATAAGTGGAAATGAATATTCATAATGGATTAAACTCTAAAAGGCAATTCTGCAATTGAAAGGTAAGATGAGTTTTCAAACTCTTCACTGTTTAAACATGATGTAGAAGAAATTTCATGTATTTTAAGGAAACAAGTGCTAACATACAGAGATCTATGCTAGTGTGAAAACTTTTCTCCATTCAGCAAGGTGAACTTCTCCTCCTCCTACATAAACTGATGGGTTTTCTGCCTAAATAAAAATTCTGCTAAATTATCATGGCAGAGAGCCAATATGGCGCTGGCCATAGAAGGCCATGTACCAAACCTTACCTTTCTCGTCCCTGGCTGTGTTACTACTTCCTACTTCCATTTTACAACATCCGGTTTCCTTTTCCCTCCCAAGCAGTATCTGCCGCTTCATGCAGACCACCCACTAAACCCCACCTCCAACTGACCCTATATAGCCATTGTTCTCCCAGCCACACCCTCTAAAGGTCTTGTTTTTCTTTCTTTCTGTGTCTTCTTCGTGCCCACAATAAAGGCATTTTTTCTTCATTTTGTTTTTCTCTTGTGCCAAAAACTTAACAAAAATAACTCATGTTTTAAGTTATCATCACCCTCTCTCCAAGACTCTACACTGTAGTTTCATGAAATTATTGAAAGATCAGTGATTCTAATTTTTTTACTGAAAAATCCAGTAAAGAGCAGATGTTTTCTTTCTCTGGCTTATGTCATTTGCATAGTTCATGCCCATTTATTCCTGTGTTGCTTCGTTTACATATTTTAGTTTTCCACCCAGTCAGATATTGATGGATTTTTTTTTTCTAGGTTGTCTAGAGTTTTTCCCCTAGGTTTTACAAACACAAGGCAATATTCATGAACATGTCCTGATAAAGTAGTTCACTGCCTCTCCTGTCCGTGTGGTAGTCATGTATAGAATTGTTACATCAAAGTACAGCTATACATTTTCATTCTTAGCAATAGTGTGTGAGAAATCTTTAGTTGCTCCAAATGTTTGCCTAACATTAGTGCAGCCAACCATTTTCACTATAGACATTGTGGTAGGTGTCTATTGGCATTGTTGTAGTCAAGGTTTGCAAGGGAATAACACAAGATACAAAATTTTTAGGATTACTTTATAATAGTCACCCGAAGAGTTATACACAACGGAAGTGCAAAAAACCTGTCCATACACTACAGACCAAAAGAATCGAGCTGCAGGCCTTGATCCCACCACAATGTCCTGCATGAATCCAGCTGAAGACCAAGAGCCCATAACAGTGCCTCTCACAAGTCCAACTGGAGACCAAGAACCCATGACAATGTCCCACACATGTCTGTTTCACAGATCTGAGCTGAGAAGGCCAGAAGGTCAGTCGTGGGAGCTAAAATGTCTGTGACAGCAGGATGAAGGATCTGTGCCAGCAGGTTGAGGGATCTGCACTGGATCCCAGAAATGATACTCAAAGTGAAAACCAGAGCTCCCCTGAAAATTACCACAGCCATCCCAAGTTCCTCTGACAATGAGCATAGCTGAGCTCCTATCAGGAAGCTCAGTGCAACAACCTTCTCCAGGAAACTGAGCATTGCACAATCATCCCTTGTGGAGCCAGAAAGTGATGCTCACAGTAAGGACCAGAGCTCCGCCAAAGTGAACCAAAGGTATTCTCAGTGCCAGCAAGGTCTGAGCTCCTTTGACGATGAGAACAGCTGAGTTCATCAGGAAAGCCAGCATGACAAGTACTCTCCAGGTGAGCCAACATCTCTCTAACATCTTCTAAGATTCCTCTCTACTTCTGCCTCTTATGCTGCTGGTTATAACCCTCAGATGGGTCCCCCACACCCAGCACCATGCTGATTCAGTTATGCTGGGTGCTAGAAGTCCACCATGGTACCTAATTGCAGTATCCACATTTCCTGATTGAATAAGTAACTGCCATATCTTCCTACATGTCTGTTTTCTATCAGCATGTCTTCTTTAGTTATGTCTCTCTAAACTGTTTGTGTCATGTGGGTTGGTTTGTGTTTTCTATTGAATTTGGAGACTTCTTTATATAGTCTGGATCCAACGCATTTTTCAGACAGAAACACAGTATTTTCTCATAGTTCTGCATGATGCAACTGAAGATCAAAGAATAGGCATGCCTGGCTTTCCCTAAGGTCATTCTCCTTGCCGTTTTTACACATGATATTCCCCCACTTTCTATCATGCCTTTAATCCCTTTGTACATCTAAATTCCCTCTTCTAATTAGTCATGTTAGATTAGGAGCTACCATGTCCACAGCACAAGGATCGTACTTTCCAGAACCTACCTTGAAATACAACCCCATATTAGCAAAGGGAACACTTTCTGAATTGGAATTCAGGGACAGGTGCTACAACACGTCTCTCAATAGAATTCTTCACTTTCTGTTAATATTCTCAATGGAAGTTTTCAAAAGTCTGCACCATCTTTCTACCCCTTGGATAAATGCCTGGGTCAGTGTGTGTTTACAATGTGGCATTTAATTGTGTTAATATCATGTTGCATATTTTCCCATATCTTTTTATGATGGAACATTGCTTTTTATGTTTTTTTTTTTTTTAATAGTCCATGTTCAGAGTGCACAATGATGACATTTCCTGTGTGGAATTGGTGCATGCTCATGGCATGTTCCAACTCCTTTTTTACCTGTTTGACCTCATCACTCCCTGTCCCTCCATTTCTCTCTCTCTCTCTCTCTCTCTCTCTCTCTCTCTCTCTCTCTCTCTTGTCTTTTTTGGGATAGGGTCTCACTATGCAATTCAAGTTATCCTTAAATTCACTATTATAGCCAAGGCTGGCCTTAAACTCACAATGATCCTCCTGCCTCAGCCTCCAGAGTGCTGGGATTACAGGCATGTATCACCACGCCCTGATCCTCCATCTCTTAAATCTTTTCCCATTTGAGATATATCTTTCTCTTATGTCATATTAACTTTCTTTTATTGTACTGTTTATTTTCATTTTGGGTTTCTTATATGAGAGAAATCATGTGCTCCTGAAGCGTGTGTGTCTGATTTATTTTATTAACATGAAGGTCTCAAGGTGCATCTGATTTCCTACAAATGATTTATCTTTATTTTTCTGGGTTCAGTAGATGAAATTCTACATATTATGAACCTCTGTGCTGCTACATATCAGCTTGTGTAGTTGTGTTTCCCAGTTTCACTTATTTCTTAGCATTAAAATTACTACTGATAATCCCCAGGGTACAGCTCAGTGGCACAGGGCCTGCCTGGCAATCGCAAGTCCTGAATTCAATTCCTGGTGCAAGAAAAAAATTGTACCTGGTATTTTGATTATGCTAAGGCAGCTGGAATCTTTTAGTCTATCTTCTGTAGAGATCCACTAGCACCTGATTATCTAAGTCCTATCTTTTGGGTGAAAAATGTAATCTGACTTCTTATCAGTCATCCCTGATGGATTGTATTGTACATTCCTGCTTTTCTCTTAATTGCTGCCTTTTGAGATACATGGCAGTGATATAGTTTTCACTAAGTATGGCAGGTTTTCCTCATCCACGCAAGTGTGAAATAAATTCCCTCCCTGTCTTCTCCTTTTTTCTTTTGATAATTTCAATTCTGTGTTTGTTGATTTTCATTCTATGCATTGGGCATCTATCAGATTTAATCTATCTCCTCTACTTTAGTGACTAAAAGTGACACTCAGGATTCAAGGGGAAAATCCAAAAACATGTGATCTGGGATGAGTAGTAGAGGGTCTGTATACATAAAGGTTTAGTCTAAGTACTATTTCTTTAATGTTATTTTACCATCTTCTCCGTAATCCCTACAATTCAGTACATGCCTTCTACCATGTGATGATTCAAATGTTCTTGATGTCAGCTATGCAACCAAGGATTTATTTGTTAGTGGATTCCAGCCAGCCAGCATCATTGACGCTGAACTGAACATTTCCATTGCAGTCTAAAAGTCCTTGCCATGAACCTGTAAAAAAAATTTTAATCATGCAGCTCCATCTCTCCAGTGATATCTGGTAGAAAATTTGATTGCATGAAGAAGTTCCATGATAGCTCATGTTTACACAAACATTAGGACTCTCAAGAATTAATAAGAATTATCTATTTCATTAAACACAAAGTTTTTTCAACAGTCGTGATCAAGCAGATATTTTTGTGTGTTGCAAATTTAGTACCTTTCTTCAGAGACACATGTGTACCTATTTCGGTTTATTTAATCAACTATGAAAAAGAGAAACATGAAGTAGGACATAGGTGAGCTTGGGAAGAAAAGCTGTTAGGCAGGGTTCATGGTATCTCAGGAAAGACAGAGCTTATCTGCTCTTCACATTGATGATCTTGATGCCACGGAGAAGATGATGATAAAAATATTCCTGGTTCTTCCTCATCTGTGAGAATGGAGACAAAATTACAGTGTAGCTAAGGTGAGGTTATTGCGATAATGTTGGTGTGCAGATACCTAGCTATAATCACCATCTAGGCAGAGGGACTCTGGTCCAGATATGGTCACACATGGTCACTCTCCAGACCTGCATCTATATATAATCTTGGCTTCATTCTATAAGGAACGTTTCTGTGAGAAGCAGTAATCTTACAAGATGCTGTATCAATGATGGCAAATCCTTTAGAGTTTTGAATGCAAAGAAACGGCCACCTGGGGCACGTGTGCCAAAGGTTCACCACCATTAGTCTTTGTGCAGAATTACGCGACATTTCTAAGACACATGTTAAAGTCTAACACACACAAAATATTATCTGCAAGTGTGCGTGCCATTCATAACTTCTATGAATCTCTAGCTTTACAGGATATTTTGCCAGAACTAGACAACTTATTCACAATGGGATTCATTGAATTGATAACATTGTTGGTGCAGAGTTGAAAATAATTCCTTCAATTTATCCCCCAAATAAAGTTGTATACATATGTTATGGTTTGTGTCAGAATGTCCCCCCAAAACCTCATGCAGTCACGAGTTATGATTGATTCACAGTCCAATGTTGGAATTATGGATGTGAGTGCTACACCTGCCCTGGGGCAGAGAGTTTTCATAAAATGTAAGGGAGGGAAAGAGGCTCGCTCTTCCAGCTGCCACTCCTCCCTTTTTGCTCTTTCTCCTTTTGCTGTTTTTTTGCTGCCATGAACTGTTGACCATTTCCATGAGCCACCCTGCCTTGGAGCCAGCTGAATATGAACTAAAACCTCCACAAAATGTGAGCTAAATAAACCTTTTCTTCCTTAATTCTGGGTTTCAAGTATTTTTTTCTCAGCAATGAGAGAGTAGTAAGCAACACAACATGTACGTATATAATTTTTTAGCCTTGGACGGTGTTATTTTTTAGAGTACTAAGAAACATACATTAATATAAATCACTGCTTTGAGTCCCTTTGAAAATGACATTTTGTTAGTAAAACCTCAAATATCCTAAAAGGAAAACAGTCCTCAAAGGCTAAAATACCGGGAGAAGGAAATGCTTGTTTGTACTCACCATCGCTATGGCCTTAATCAGGACAGGTATCTGTGAAAGAAAATAAACAATAAAGGGAGGGAATTTTAAAAAAAAAATTGGAAATTATGAGTAATAATAAGGAATTTTAATTTCAGCTCAACAGCCAATTTTCTAAAAAATAAGAAAGCAAATCTGAATCTTGTATGGTCAGGATGTGTTTTCAATTCAGAAAAGCAATATTTTTATATTGTAGGATGGAGGGCAGGGACTCTACCTGCTTCGGTGAGGTATCTTATGTTTTGCGGTGAAATGTTGCACAAGGCAGTGAGTTCTTCATATTTCTCCCTCTCTTCCTCACTCATACTTCTTCCAGTCCCTGCATTTCATTGACAAGGTCAGGCAGAGAGATGGTCAGTAGACGGTCACTTAATTTTTAAAGTGTCCCTCGCATAGCACTGCACCGTCACCTGGTAAGTCTCACCATATTCACCTCCCTCCCTTCTGGCAAGTGGATGTGCTCCACCAATCATTATCAAGTTAGATGAGAGTAGTTGGTCAAATCTTAATATTGAACACCCTATTTTAATTTTTCCCCTTTTAGGATGACAGAAGACAGTGGTGACTATTTATGCTGTGGGCTTCAGTAGACCCAGATCCTGTGCATTGTCCAAAACACATACAAGTCGTGGCGATAGTTGGATCTGAAAGTCAGGAATCCTTCCTTATAGTAGCTTCTCATGTTGCCTCTTTTGACATTCTAGAGCCCATCCACAAATTTTTTATGATCTCCAGAACTCATCTAGGACACGACTGTTGGACTGAAATTGGGGTATCTCTCCATACTGTGTATTCTCATTCTTGGATGTTCATGATGTCTTTAGAATCCCTACCCTCATGTTCTAGTAATGTATTCAAATGAGAATAGAAAATAATGTGAGCTTTCCATGAGGAGTATCAGCCATATCACCTCTGCAGAGAGCAAACAGAAATTAAACCAGAAAAAAACAGTAAGTACCTCTCAATTCATGGTTGGCAAACCAAGGTTCAACTACCACATGCATCTTAAAAGTAGAGCTAATATAAGAAAGGTTCAAATGTATCTATCAATAACCCTGTGCATGCAGTTAGAAGTGAGGATGGATGATTTCACTAGGAACACTGTCTTCGAATGGCCCATGTGATTTCATGCTGATTTATGAAGCAACAGGTTCGTGCCTATTTCACTCTTAAATAGGCATGACAAAATGAAGACCTTATAGTTGAGATCAATTCAGTTCTGAGTCCTATAAAGAAGTTAGTCTGTTCAATGAGAATCTTAGATCTGTTTAAATTTCTGTTGACATAGTACAAGTATAGCCCTGTGAGGTGCTAGAACCTTCCCTCATGAATGATATAGGATTTCATCAACAACTAGTGTGGCATCTCATAATAGTTAAATCTTGGAGGTAGCCTGTATGGCCATCAACCAATGAGTGGATAAATAAAATATGATGTTTACATACAATGCAGTACTACTCTTCCATGAAAAAGGATAATCTTGAGTCATATGTTGGAGAATGGAGCACCTTGGGACCATATTTGTAAGTGAAATAAATCAGACACACAAGTTTAAGTGTCACATAGTTTTTCTTATATGAGAAACACAAAGTGTAAACAATTTAAAGTGCATAACAAAAGGGAAATAATGGGAAGTAAGGAGATAAATCTTTTGCAAATGGGAAGAGGACCAAGGATGGACATAGGGCAGAGTGGTTGGAATCAGCCTCACTAGCACCACTAAAGACAGTCATGAAAGATTTCCAGGACTGCTTCAGAGAATGGCAAGAAAGGTGAATAAGTGTGTCCAAAATGAGGAGGAAATAAAAATAATTAAGTTGCATTATGCACATCTCCCATGAATATAAGCACTATGTACTGCAAATATGCACAATTCAATAAGAACTCCAGTAGAATAAGTGTATATATCATTAATAGGAATGTCTCCCAACAGAGGTACTGAATGTTCTTTAGTTTGAACTGACCACATGTAGGCATTCTAAACTCAATTAAAGTGAAATTTGGAGACTTGGAGACACAGCCATTTCTGTACAAGGACAGTTGACAAAAAGAATATTGCATGAACATACAAAGCCGACATTAAAGGGGTTTGCCCTGCATAGAATGAATTGCAATTCTTACCAAGTGCCAAAGTGAGACGTGTGTGATCCAGAGAGTGTTCCCCCTCCATATAGATTGCATAAATCACCATGAAGTTGCTGGATTTATAAATGATTTTGAAGATATTGCTACCTGGAACTGTAGAAGCACAAAACATACTCAAATCTCAATGCAACAGACTCTTTTCCATTGTAACTCTGACATTACTTATTTGTAACATACAAGCATTGAACCTTCCTTGAATTACAAGGTCTTTATAACTGAACTCTCTGCTTATGTGTTAGAATCACTTATTTGAATTAATTGGGTTAGGGGAAAAATTCTAAATCCCATTGTAACAAGGCAAAGTTTTCCAGTTCTACAAAATTACCTAACAAATGTTTCATGATAGAAAAATTCCTTTTTGTAGGATTTGTAGGTGTAGTGTAGGTTGAAATCTCCAGTCCCCTGAAGCCAGGAATTTAATGGCCCAATCTCCAAGCATAGCCATTATTAGAAAGTAGTTTCACAAATATAAATTTTGACAAGTGTTGTCAAATTTAGAGGAAGTGCACATTCTGTACTTACCCATTCATAGGACATAAGATAGTGTAGGAAAAGAGATTGTAATGAGGCTATTGTGAATATCAGGCACGTTGCACTCCACTTAGACCAGTTACTGGTCAGTCACAGGGGAATTAAAAATACAAACCTCGGGGCTGGGGATTTAGCTCAGCTGCAAAAGCACCTACCTGGCAAGCGCAAGGTCGTGAGTTCGGTTTCCGGTACCGGAGAAAAACCAAAAAAAAAAAAAAAAATACAAACCTCATCAATTAAACATGAGAGTAACACATTGCACATTTTTTCACTGAAAATACCATCTTCAGCAGACTACATTTAATCATCAATTTGCAGTATACAACTCTTTGTGCTTAAATGTTTAATGCAATGACAGCCAAATTTGCTCAAGTTAGTCTCACAGAAGAAGCAGCTTGGTTCATGAACGTATTTCTTTCTAAGATTTTGTGCTGAATTGAATTGGATGGGAATTGAATTAAAATCAACTTTTAGTTTCAGTGTTGGCCTTACGGTGAAATTTGATTCAGTTCCCTTCCAATTTGATTTGTGACCAGAACTGGTTGTGAACTTACGTATTAAGAAAAAAAACAATTGCACTTTTTAGTAGTTTAAATGGCTTTTTCTTCTCTGAGAGCCGTAGGTGGTCATGGTAGAACTTTCTCTGGGATTCAGTCATGGAACCTTTTCAAGCCTAGAACTGGGCTGACCAATAGTTTACCTTGGCTATATGAGGCACAGTGAATTCTTTTTGGAAACTGAAGTAGCATTCTCAAAGCTATTTGTCGATAGCAAGGAAAAAATTCTTCTAGAATCCAAACCACTAACTATGTGAAACAGAACAAATCCACAAACCTGAATGTCTCCTAAGTTTGTGTCATGCAGTCATACTAGTAGATCAGGTACGTACCATCTGCTGTGTACATTCCGTATGCTCCACCACCACTGGCATTTGTGACGAAGAGTTTGCATTTCCCATTCAATCTTAAAAAGAAAACCAGACAACACTCCTTGATCCTCCTACAACCTTCCATTCTCCTTTACTTCACCAGAGAAGCCATGAGAACTGCAATGCTCCATGTGTGGGCTACAGATTAAATCCAAACTAAGCACACACTCCACTAATAATCTACACCAGCAACTCTACAATATAGCAACACCTTCGTTCATGAACGCTTCTGTGTGTGAAGAATTATTTGCAAAGAATGCAGTTCAAAAATTTTGCTTCTCTTCACGAGCTTTGCATCCGGCAAAGAACAGGACTGTGGCCATCTTCCCCAGCACTGTGGAACAGATTAAGTTCATGACACATGCTACCACTGTATATGTAAAGTGCTCAGTGGTTGATTTCATTTATATGCTTTCTTGATTTCTCCATAGGGTTGGGTATTTTCCTTATTCCATTTCAATGTTTCTTGGTCTCACAACGTGTTAGATTTTGGTGGTGAGGATGCTATGGCCAACATCATAGATGCTCTTGGCTTCCAGCTCCTGTTAAGGTAGCCAAAAATGTCTGCAGACAAAGACTTGTAGAAACAAAAGCTAAAATAATATCAGAAAGAGCAAAAATTTCAGGAAGGAGAACACTTAATGATTAAAATTTTTTTTAATATATTTTGACCAATTTTGCATGCTTATATCTGGTAATCTGAGCAATTTATGTAAAGACAACAATTTGCATTATAATAACCATTGGTGAAGTCCTATAATCCTGTCTAGTGAAGCTATTCATTGTCTCTAATGTTCTTTTAAATTATTATTTTCTTCTTCCCTTTAATGGTTTAATCAGTGGTTTTAATCAATCTTCCATTGCTACATTTGGTACCCTGAGCAACTTCACTGAAGAAAACAATGTGTAATACAACAACCACTGTTAATCCCTGTCATTTGGTTTGAAACCCTGTATCATTTTCAATGTCCTTGCTTTGTTTTATTTGTAATTTGCTGTTGTCCTTTTTCTTTTCTTTTTAGTATTCTCTTTACAATTAAAAAAAAAAAAATTAAACAAGAAGAAAAAAGACTTGTAGCCAGAGGTATTGGATGGAAGAAAAGCTACATCACACTTGGCCATAGGATTTTAGCATTCGTCCTTTGACATGAACAAACACACTGCTTCCAGCATTATAACAATCATTCTCTTGCCCCCAGCCAGATATTACAGATATTACAGAAGTTGCCCTTTAAGGGAATCCTTACACTGTTTCAGATCTGATTAAGCTTAACAAGAAGATTCAACTAGAGGCGAATGGTGATGCACCTAGAGACAGTTCTAGATGTGGCAACATGCACACAAACACATCCACGGTCAGCCCACCTCTCCATTCCTCCCACTAATATCTCAAACACAGCTCACAGTTACTTTACTTTTACATTTAATGATTGCTTTCTACACATGATGTACCCTTTCTTAATTTGCATTTTTAATAACCCCTCATGAACACAGAGATGAGCTAAAATGTGGGAATGTAATAGAAAATTGGTCTCCTTTCACAGTAAAACATTGTCTTAAAATGATAATTCTCTTCATCTCTACCTCTACTTATTCCATTCCCCAAATTCACTCAAAATATTTTCCTTGATAATACTCTCCACCAAACTGGTTGTTCACCACTGATGATTAGATGGAAAATAAATGAAATCCCTCTCTTATGTTAGTAACTAAATCTAGGCTGATTTTCTGCATGATGAGCACAAACCAATATTTTGTCATAAAATTTTTTAAGTGCACTCCTGTTTTTATTTCTGGGTGCACATGTTGTCATCATTTCAAATATGTCAAGCATGATTACATGGTAAAACCAACATTTCCTAAACTCATGAAAATATTTGGAATATTCTTTATGAAGAATAGTTGTTTGTTTTCTCTTGATTCTAGATTTAAAAGTAGTTTTCTTCATTCTAAGAGCTGTAAAATTATAACCATGCATAAATTTTCTTGCTCAAGAACTGAAAAATCCTTCAATTATTCATGCTTCAGTATAGCATTTGTCTTAAGAATTTTTCAAAGCTGTTGTTTAAAATTTGAACCATTGATTAAAATTTAAACCATCTGAAACAGGATTAGTAGACATGTGTACTTTTTAATGCATTGTATTTTAATCACACAGCATATTGCTTCTAAAATGTTAAGCATTCTATAGATGTATGCCTATTTCATAGACTTACTCATTGTTGATAGTAATGTGTCCGTTGGACAATATTGAACCGTTCTCATTGAAATGGACATTCACAAGTACTTTCTATAATCTCTTTCAGTACATGTAAAAGCAGTGAAAAAAAAATCAAACTCAGATCCTTTGGCTCTGAGAGCCATGAACACATGTTTCAAACTGTCTAACAAAGTTTCTGCCTCTATGCCTTGAGTCTTGGTTTTCAGCAATATCGTCACAATAGAGCTGCCATGAGATATTCGTTGCTATGCAGATTAAAAAATACCTCAGAACATAAATAAGGCTTATGAGGACTGACCATTATACATCAGCTTGAATGGATTAAAAACGCCTAGCAGATTAATAAAGGACAGTTCTGAGCATGTCTGTGGATGATTGACATGCATCCCAGCCAATTGGGAATAGACTCACCCAAGCTGTGGGTGGTGCCAACCAGCAGTTCTGGTGGCCTAGATGGGACAAAAAGGGTAAGACTCTCCAGCACACAGAAAGACACTGTAGACTCTCCTGCCTTTGCATCCCCCATAAAGAGCCCTCATTAACCCAAAGATCAAGCACACATTTCTCCCACTAACCACAAGGCAAATTAGAGCCTGGACTCTGTGTTAGGGGTGCACAATGTCACTGCTTTTAGTATAAGCAAATTTGCTTACTTGACATAGAAACGAAAGCGGATTGTTTCACAGCCATTATCACAATGAACTGCCCGGAAATAAGCTCTTCGCAGCCCGTCCTCTTCTATCGCCATCACATTATCTGCTGCCATAGCTATGGTCCTCCAGTCCCCTGTAATCTGGAAAGGAAAGTTTCCATCAGAAGAGTCCCTGGATAGCTTTCTTCTTCTGTCACCAGCTCCTGTTATACTCCCTCCACCTCTCTTTCTTCTTCAGGAAAGGAAATACGTTCGATATTTCCAAGCTGGGCAGAGCCTTATAAGATGAAATAATGATTCAGTTTCACAAATAAACGTGGAATTTAGAGGTTTTTTGAAAGAGCTAAATCAATATCATCAAATTCTATGAAAACTCAAGACACTTTTTTTTTTTTAGCTTAAATGCTTTGTGTTTAGAGATAGATCGGGGAAATCATAAAGATTTCAAATACAGGAGTATTAATGAATATGGAAATACATGCACAAATATGCTTATGAGACTGGCAAGAATATACACCCACAGACACATGGAAGTTGTTCCTTCAGATCAGCCTATATATGATACCTCTTCAACGTGCACAGGCTGGGGTAAGTCGCTACCGCAGACCAGCCCCAAGACCAACATGAGCAGCAGAATATGCATCTTCTTCCTTGTACGTGTCTTCCCTCTTTGTTAGGAACTCAAGTAGGACAGGTTTTGGAGATTTCTGAGCAGATGTCTCCTTTTATAATACTCCTCTCTTGGCAGGACCTGTAATGAACCATCGTCCATCCCAAGACATCGATTAATTATCTTGCATACATCCTGTTGGCAAGGATGAACTGTGTTTGAGCAAGTCTTACTGGACTGTAGAGATTACTCGTACATGAAGCTTAAATTGAGCGTGCTATTTGATCATCCCGTACATGAGAAAACACCATGCACAGGAGCAGTACTTAAAGCACAGCAATGTTTATTTTGGTTTTTTCTATTATCGTCTCCTGCGTACTGAAATGGTTCAGGGAGTACAAAACATTCATCTCCACCGTGTGCATCACTGCATTGACAGGAAGTCGTTGAAACTGACTTTAGAAAATGAAGTTGATACTGTCCCTTGTTGACATTACAGTCTGGATCTGTACCATGAACTCTGCTTATCACTGTATTCTCTGGAGAAACTGACGTTTACGTGTAATTAAACATTTCACCAAGGAAACGGCCTTACCTTTTCCCTCTTTATGATTCCCTCTCATGGACAGGGTGGCATATTTGCTTTCCAACATGTGTTCAAGCACACAGGTAAAGACTGATTGTTTTCTCATTCAAATATATGAGATGCCTTCCTTGTTTACGATCTCTGCTGTTAACGTCCATGTTTCTTCTACACATTCCCTGAAAGTCTCCATCGGTAGGCAAATAAGATGGACAGAGCCTCGGACAGTCAACCTCCAAATTACATGAAGTCAGAATAGCTGCTGTCAGCTATACTGCCGATCTAAATGTGAGAATTCTGTTAGTCCAAAATAACAACACCTGTAATCTCAGCACTCAGGAGGCTGGGGCAGGTGGATCGTTGTGAGTTTGAGGCCAGCCGGAGCTACAAAATGAGTTCAAGGCCAGCTTGAATCGCATAGGGAGACCCTGTTTGCAAAAAAGACAAAAAAGAAAAAGAAAGAAAGAAACCAAAGTAACAACAACCAATCAATTTGAAAAACGTTGGCTTGTGGTTTCAAAATATAGACGGAAATTGAACTGAGCCTTTGTCATTGAATTTAACCCTGCAACCCAACAGATATTTTTTTTTTAATTTTAAAGAGAATAGTTTGAAAAAAACAACAATAGCAAAATACCAACATCACAGACTAAAGCAAAACAAAGCAAAAACATGAAAAATGACACAGGGTTTCAAAACCAAATGATAGGAATTAACAGTAGTTATTTTATGACATATTATTATCCCCAACAAAGTAGCCCAGAGTAAAAGTCTTAATTTGTAAAATAGTGAATGGGGCTGGGGATTTAGCTCAGCGGCAGCGGCACAAGTACCTGCCTGAGAAGCATAGGTTTCTGAGTTCGACTCCTAGTAACTTAAAAAAAATAAATAAATAAAACAAAACAACAACAACAAAAACAACCAGTGAAAAGGAACAAAATAGCCACATACCAGAAATCAAACTCATGACCTCGTGCTTGCCAGGTAGGTGCTGTGCCTCTGAGCTATATCCCTGGCCCAAAATATGCGATATTAAAAGTGAATGATTGGGACTGGGGATTTAGCTCAGCGGCGCAGCGCCTGCCTGGCGGGCGCAAGGTCGTAAGTTCGATTCCCGGTGCAGGAAAAAGAAAAAAAAAAGTGAATGATTGACTGTTTTTGACAGATGTGTGGAATGAGAAGGCATTTTCCCCAGGAACCATTATGAGTATTTCCATCCCCATCCAGTTCCAGACAGTCTCTCTCGGATACCTCCAGGAAGTAGCCTTCCGTTACCTTCACTCTGTTGAAACGCTTTGATTTAAATTTTACAAAGCTTCAGTCGTATTGTATGTGTGATTATCTGTTCCAGGTGCCATTCATTTCTCCTAAGTATTTTCATATTTATCTAAATAATGGCATGCACACCTCATTCGTATGTATCTCTGTGCATTGGAGTAAGGACACATCATACTTCCGTACAGTTAAATATTGACATAGAGGCCGCTCTGTCTTTACAATATTAAACAAAGTCAAAAATTCATGAACAAAATCTTGCCAAGAACTCTGTGTTCCTAACCCTTCAGTAAATTACCACGGATGAATTTTTGGCATCAAGGCCCTGGCAGAACTTTTATTGTCATCATCACCAGGTGACCATCTATGCTGCTACAAATGACATTAACAGTCAGTATCACTGCTAGTTTCCAGTTTCGATTTTACAAAAATTATGTTATGGGTGATGACTGCTGGCAGTTGTATTTAAATTTGTTCCATTTTTTAACTGAAAGCATACCTTTGTTTTCTGATAATTTTGTGCTCTTCCTTGTCCTGAGTTAGAAGATGGTCCACTAACACTAGTTAATGTCAATGGAAGTTACCTCCCCAGTGATACATGCATCTACCCATTTCCTGACATGAATGGACACGTTATGGATTGTAAACATATCTTAATAAAACAGGGTGATTGCATTTAAAATTTTCCAAATCACTGAAGTTAACAAGCAACTTTTTACAGCTACAAATATTGTCAAAATATATTACTTGGTAAGTTCGTCTCCAAATACGAAATCCCATCTGGTCTGCATAATGTGTTGCCTTAATACTGAATGTGGATATTTCTTTGTATATTTGGGTTGCATGCTCTTTTGCAGTAGATATATGCTTGTTAAAGCTGTGCCAATAAAAACACTACATATCGTTTCTCTTAAACAATAGGTGGATCCCTTCACATTTTGAGCCTGAATTTCTTTGATCTGGGAGCGGATAGGGTCGGCTCCTCGTGCAGCTGCTCTCCTTGGCTTGCAAATGGCTTTGTTCGTGTTTTGTCTTCACATAGTCTCTGTGCATTCTTCAGCATCCCTGATCTCATCTCTTTGTCTAAATTATCGCCTTCACAAGGTCTCTGTTGTATTTGATAGGACTCACCGTTAATTCCCTGAATTTAAATTCATGAGCTTTGAGCCTTACTTCAAAATGCAGTCGTGTTCTAACTTGCTGAGAGACTAAGATTCCACCAAATAAATGTGGATAGAGGGACAGTGCAGCCTGGAGCAAGAACATGATCTGACTTCTTGACATGACTCTATGTCACAATGATTGAATTTCACGGTTTTCCATCACTATACATCTTGGGAAAAGATACACACCAGGTATTCCAGTAAAAGATGATTAGAAAAACATAAGTAGAGACAAGTCCAAAGCAAAAGAGGTCCAGTAGGTAAATATTAAACTAGCACATTCTGGCCACATCTGGGACACACTCCGTTGGACATTTGGGTCCAAAGATTTTGGGCAGCACCACCCAGAAGGCTTTGCTAGCTGGAGACCACATGGTCCATGGTCTCTCTCTCTCTCTCTCTCTCTCTCTGTCTCTCTCTCTTGCTGACTAGCTCTGATTCCTGTCTGCAGTTGTACCTTGCAGGAGAGAACTTTGCCATGAACTCCACCTTCCAAGCGTCTCTCCAGAAGGATCTGCTTTACTCTCCCAGGTCCCTCTTGCAATCTCCAGGGCAGTAGTCTCCAACACTTTTTAACGCCAGAGACTGATTTCATAGAAGACTATTTTCCCATGGGCTGAGGCGTGGGGGATCTCCAATGTTCCGGAGTTTCATGGTGATGTTTTCATGTGCTGCCACTGCGAAAAGGCAAGAAGTGAAAATGGGCTTTGGAGCTGGTGTGTAACTCGGAGAGTGAGAGCTGCTTAGCACACAGGAAGTCTTAATGCTCACAAGCCTCGAAAAATACATGTAGATGAGTCATGCTGCCTGTACATTTCCCACATACCTGAATGTATCATTTCCGAGTGGCACAAGAAATAAAGAAAATAGGTAGTACTAATCATGAGGCTACAATTATACTGCACGTACAGAGTCTGTCTGTCTGTCTATTTATCTATTGTCATCATTATCTACCATCTATCCATCTGTGAATGTATTTATCTATCTAACCATGTATTTATTCATGTATCTACCTACCTATCATCTATCTATCATCTATGTATCTTCTATCTATCTATCATCTATCTGCTTACCTGTCTACACATCTATGTATCGATCTATGCATCTATCTATCTACCATCTATCCATCTATATGTGTATTCATATCTATTTTTTAAAAATCCAAGATAAAGTTGGCCATTATACACCATATCTTTTTTCCATAAAAAATGTAACTTTTAATTATACATTTGATTAATATTATAAGATTAATGCTTGGAAATTATTTGTTTTGTTTTGTTTTTTTCAGGTACTGGGAATTGAACTCACGACCTTGCACTTGCCAGGTAGGCACTGTGCTGCTGAGCTAAATCCCCAGCCCAATGCTTGGAAATTATTAACATTTTACTTTATAGGTTGAAATGTTTCTATTACTTTACTTACTGATTGTTTTTATTTTATAAAAAAATGAAATTCCATAATCCTAACATAAGAGAATAAATACAATTACTACACTGTTTATTGTCTTCCTCACTAATATTCTGAACACTAACCTAAGGTGATGCGTACATTCTTCTGAGCTTGTATGACATTATGAAAGCTTGGAAGATTCATTAGCTTTTTCTAAGTTGCATTAGTAATTTGCAGAGGAAATTCTCCTATAATCCAGCTGAATAGGTATGCAGGGTTGATGTATGACCAGGAAGGTGTATATCCCATGGTTCAGGTCATGAATTCATCGTATAAGATCTCATACTCAAACTGTGAACTGGAGCTCTAAGTTCCTGCTTCTGTTTCTTTGACTGTGCAGTTTTGCACTATTAAATTAAAACTTAAAAGTAAACACGAATCCTTGCTTGTCACCCATGCTTTCCCGTCCTTCCGTGCAGCTGTGTTTGCCTTGAGAATTTAAACAGTTAGAGTGCCTTGGAAGGGCTAAAATTCATAGATGATTTGCTGATTTCCAAATTTTTTGGCTAGAAGATAAGTAAATAATATATAGTGAGCAGTTCAAGTAACTCCTCAAATTATCTACTCTGTTGTTTCAAAGATATGTTTTAGGAAATTATCGATGGTTATTATACTAAATACTGCTATTTCCAAATAGTTGCTCAGATTAAGAGATACAAGCAGGCAAATGTTTGTTTGGTTTTTTTTTTCTTTTTTTTTTTTTTTTTAAAGAGAGAAAATCTAACAGCAACAACGAAGACAAAAGCAAAACAACACAAAAACAGCAGAAATGATACCTGACCTCAAAACAAAATGGTAGGAGTTAACAGTGGTTGCTACATTACACACTGGTATCTTCAATGAAGTTACTCAGTCCCCCAGACCCAAGAATGGAAGACTGTTCAAACAATCAAAGACCGTAACAAGTAATACAAGTAATTAAAAAAAAAAAAAAAAAAGACCCTTGGAAATGATGCAGAGCTTCACCATACAAGATAAGTTGATCGAAAAATATAGGCATTAGCTAACTGTTCCTTTCAGTGAATGAAAAGAAATTAGTACTACAATTACCTTCCTTCTTTTCTCCTTTCCCCCATCCCAGTTGTTCTTTCCTTTTGAGCATTTCTTTCCTTTTCACAATATCTATTATACCTTTTGGATCTTATTTATTCTTTCAGTTTCTTACACTAGGAAGACAATGTGTGGTTTACACATACAAGTCTGATTTATTTTACTTATGAATGTGGTCTCTATTCTGATCCATTTACATATAAAAGATTCAAGTTTATCTTTCTTTATACCCAAATAGTTCTAATTCATTTCATTCATACTAAAAGGTTTTGTTTTGTTTTGTTTTTTTTTTGGTTCTTCAAACAGAAAGTTTTGTTCTTTCTTAGACTGTTTCCTTTGTAGATGAGAGAATCTTTGTTGTCTTTGGCTTGTACTCTGAGTAACATTTTTCTTGTTGTATATTTATTAGCAGTCTTCCTTCTCTAAGAAATATTTTATCTCCTGCTAATTCTCGTGATCATTCGACCATAAAAACGTTCTAAATAGCATAAATCCCAATTTTGATAGAGAGATAGGCATAAAAACCTATAAATTGACATGTCTGTGTTCACAGTATATTCAAATGTAAATGACACATTGATTTGTGACACCTCAATATCCTTATAGCCCATGTTCAAATGTAATATTATAATTTTGACATAATGCACTATTTTCTACTTTGTGAATTTAGTATCAGCATCGTACTAGATGAAAATGTTAAATCGCCATCACCTGTTTGAATATTAAACCCCTGAAGTACAATCTGTCTTTGCTTATGTATTAATCAGTCCATGGTTGTAGCACAAAATGATTATGTTCATCAAGTAAATTTGCTGCATGCAGAAAATACATCTTCATTCTTTTTCTGTTCTCATTCCCCCTCTTCCCTCTCTCCCCATTTCTTTTCCTTATAAACAAAAACAGTCTCAATGTCTTGAATCGATTCTAAATATTATCCACCCTCAGTCATTTTGACTTTACGGGAAATTTAGAAGTCGCAAGTTCAAGTTCTGATGAAGAACACAGACGAGGATGCAATTTTTTCTTTTTGTCTTCTTTTTTTGAGACAGGATCTCACTATCATTTCAGGCTGGCCTTGAGCTCAATTTGTAGCCCAGGTTGGTCCTGAAGTCACAAAAATCCTCCTGCCTCAGCCTCCCGAGTGCTGGGATTACAGGTGTGCACCGCCACGCCCAGCTGACAGTAGGATGCAATCTTCCATAACCACCTCTTCTATTGTTAACACTCCTTCAAATTATTTCCTGAAGAGCACTCTTTACCACATTAATTTCTGAAAGCTAATAATTATGCATAAAATCAATAATGGCATTCTCTTATTTTGATGGTTAAACCCATATCGATCTCTTAGTGGATAACAACACAATTCTTGTTTCGAACATGTACCATCTTTGAGCACACAGTCTTAAATTTGTTCTCCTATTACAGATGTTGAAATCATTTTTATAATCACTGAACAGGACTCCACCGAGTATCCAATATTGCCTCTAATCAAAGTGGTGTTTAATATACTAGAGCCTTCCTGCCATATAGATTTCCTCTTTTTGGATCTGTAGTTTTGAAACTTTTAACACTCTATAAATGTCATTGTTTGTATGTGAAACATTCTCATTTCCTTGCCTGGCATAGTTCCTCCCTTATCCATGGCTGTTTATGTCACTAATATTTTGCTAATCTACGTGCCAGTCACCTGCATGGAGCATGAAACCATCAAGAAAAAATTCTACTATCCTCCCAAACAATGCTTCCATTAATCTGAGTTTTCCAAAAAATGTATATTAGCTGCTTGGAATATTCATTTACCAGGTGCAATCTGTTAGGGTTTAGATCTAGAATGTAAACCACGGTATCTGTTTTCAGAGACGTGGCTCTTATGATGTAAATGGATCACAGGAAATCTGCAGCGATCATGGGTTAATCCCTCGGTGACTTCAGACCTAACTACTTTGGAGGCACGTTCCCTATCCACTACCCTGCCACCACATTGATTCTGACATGAAGCCAGCTAGTTACAGACTCAAACATCAACCAGATAAACCTTTCCTCCTTTAAAATGTGAGATGTAACAATTGATGCATATTTTGTGTCAGCAGCAAAAAGTGCCTAAGACACTTCTGGGCAAAAGAGTTTTAAGTGAATATTTATTCTTTGTATAACCATTCTCACTGGAGTGTGCTGTCATTTTACCTTTATATTACTTCTTTTCAGTAGACATTAAAGCTATGCAAACACTATCTCAGAACCTTTGGAGCTGACAGCCATTTGAAGAAATTTCAAGCTTGCAAGACAATATTATTTCCTTACTGTTTTAATGTCTCTAAAATGAGTAGCATAATAATTTAAGTAGAAGAACTCAGCTATCAGGGCCGGGAATGTAGCTCAGTAGCATAAGTGCCTGCCTGGCAAGAGCAAAGTTCTGAGTTTGATTCCTGGTACCAAACACAAGGAAAAAAGAAAAAAATCAACATCCACTCTCAGAGAAAGCATTTCAGGACTTCCACAGTTATATCCCTGATGCTGGGAAGACCTCATTAAAAACATGGGTGTATAAGTAAGCACTGAAAATTTTTTCTCCCACAAAATAAAAATGTGTTAATGCACATTTGAGATGAGAAAACATGTCAGACATAAATAGTTTTGTTGCTCTTAGTTGAGATAAGCTTCTTTCACTTGCCAAAAATTAAAAAAAAAAAAAATGTGGAGAGGACATTCTCCCATGTAGTAAAAAGTGTATCAGTGAAAGAATAACACATTCTTACTTGCTGCTTTATTTAGGAACCTCTCCAAGTCTACCAGTACCATTTTTTACAAGCGTGTAATACTGAATATATAAAGAATTTATTGTAAGTCCCTTTCAATGAGTATTTTTATGACTTGTTATAAAAATGAATATTGTTGCCTTGTGCCACTCTGCTGAAAAATAGTGTCATAAAACATGATACTTTGTCCTTGTCTGTGTTGTTCATCAAAATTTGAACCTGTGACTTCTGAATTTCCCCCAAAGTCAGAATGACCATGAATGGACAATATTTTGAATCAATTCAGGACATTGAGCCTGATAGGATACTGCTAATTAGATACAGTAGAAAGAGTACCCCAGAGCTGCGACAGAAATTAGCAAGAGTGATGGAATAAGTATCTTCAGTGTGAGGGGGGAGATTTTGAATTTGATTCGTGACTATGAGTCTATTACTCAGCAACATATTTTAAAAGTATTTACATATCCAGAGCAAACTGGGTGAAAAGCTCAAAATTATATGGAGCCAGATACAGTGAATGTGTGAGATGATGGCAGCCCTAACTTTTTAATTTTTAATTTCATTAATATATGTGTGCATTGCAGGATGATTACATTTCCTGCATAGAACTGGTAGATGTAGATGACACATTTAAATCATTTCTTTCCCATCTCTCCACTCCTTTCTGTTTTTCCAGAATCAAATTCATTTATTTTCCTTATAAGACATCATAAAATTGATTATCATATATACAGATAGAAAACTAGACCAGTAGGTCAAAGAACAAATAAAATGTGTAAGACAATTGTACTAAGGTTCACTTTGCTCAGGTGAGTTTTCAACCCTGGTATTTTCATGAGCTTATATTTGCATTACATGATACTCAGCAGATTTCAAACAGGTTGGTAGGACAGTTACATTGTATATGGTTGTCTTCACATTAGTTAATCAGACTCCAAGATATAGGCCTGATATCTTGTCTAAATAATATTAGCACAAAGCATTCTTTTCAAGGAATTAAGGGAAGTCATGATCCTATTGGTCGTGACTTATGTGTAACATACTGACCTCAATTCTTCCTTTAACAATAACTGATTTGTTGTTTTGCACATGTCTGTTTGTTAATGTCTGTTGCTTCTTTCATCTTTAAAATATGAAAAAAAGAATAGAGTTTATGGATCTTTCTCCAATATTTACCATTCAGGTTTGCTAGCTACTGTGATAAGGACATATTCTCTATACTACCATCTTAATGTGGTAAGCATTTCAAACCACAAAAATTCACACATATTAGCAGACCACAAGATATGTATGATACAAAAGTTCTTGATGGGATATCTGCAGCTAGATGACAGATTAGGGACTCTCCCTTCCTAACTGGATCATCAATGTCTAATATTAAGCCTTCAAAAATTTTATCACTCCAATGAGGAGTTGAGAAAATATTTTATCATTTCCTAGTACACACAAAAATAAATCATATTACATGTATAGTTAACATACACTGAAAGATTACAACAGCAGATTTTCCTAAATTTTTGATCACACATTAAATCAAGGCATATGTATAACTGCCCCAAATGTATACCCTGTGTGAGAACTTCACTTACTCCAAGTTCATTTACCAAAAATTTTATTTCTGAATTTTTTTCAATTTTTATTTTTTGTTCTGTACTTATGTGCAATGTATAATGACATATTCCTCATGGGAATTGGGAAGTGTACATGATACATCTTTTTGGTTTTGTTTTTTTTTTGTTTTTTTTTTTTTTTTTGGTACCAGGAATCAAACTCAGGACCTTGTGTTTGCCAGGTAGGCACTTGTGCCTCTGAACTATATCCCCGACCACATTTTACTTCTTTTCTTAACTCGTTCCTTTCCCTTCCCTTCACCCTTTTGGTTTCCCTACAGTTTGCAAAATATTTTTATCTGTAGTTCATATTACCTATGCTTTATTTTGGTCTTTATACTTTCAGTTTTTCACGTAGGGAGAAAATATGCAGTACTGAAGCTTATGAGTCTGATTTATTTCATTTACCATCTGTCCCTGGGTGCATCCAATTACTTAAAGGGATCTAAAGTGTATCCTTTTTTCTTGGAGATTAGTGCTTCACTTTGTGTAAGTAAGACATTTACTTTATCTATTCTTCTATGGATGGACATATTTTCTTCCTTAAAAGATTTTGGTATTGTAATTTGTGATACTATTAAAGTGGGAATGCATGCGTCACTGCATTATAAATGCATTCATAGATTTTTAAGTAGCTTTAATTACTTTCTCATGTTCAAAGTCTATATGAAAACATTTTTCCAGAATATATCTCTATCTTCATCTGTGCTAAAGGAAGACTGGAGGAAAGAGGGAGTGATAAAATGAGAAAAATGTATATGAGAGAGAGAAAGAGAGAGAGGTAAAGAGAAAAAAAGACAAGGAAATAAAAAGGTGAAGGAAGTAGTGCAAATTTTAAAAATTGTGAACGGATAACTCTGATAATCTTTGTACATTTCTGGATGTTATATATGATGTCTACATATTTGTCTGTGTTTTTTGAGTTGCTGATTTGATAGAAAATTTTGGAAATCTGAGTATGAGCAGATATGGGCAAACAGGTAGCTGAGGAGAAAGTATAAATGATTAAGATGCTCTATATAGATGAATGGAAAAATGATGTATCACATGCTTATTAAAGAGACTAAAACGTCAGAAAAAGACTTGGGAAAATAGCAAGAAAAGTACTCAGCTCAAACTGGTCATAATATAAAGCCATATTCCAAGCAACAAGAAAAATTGTGCTGGATTGTATGTGTATGATTTAAAATATTTCAACATAATTGTCAAATAATTCTGTTGTAGGAGTTTACTAAAATGTAAAATAGTGTATTTTTGTATAAACATTTTAATGAGGTATTCTAATTTTGGTTTGAGAAGTTATTATATAAAATATGCCTGGAGTGTATACTTAAAATCTAATACACATGTCCAACATTATTAATAACTTCACATATGTATTATTTCAAAATGGATCAAAGATCTAAATATTACAACAGAAACTCTCAATTTAATGGAAGATAAAGTGAGTGGAATTCTTCACAGCATAGGTGTAGGTAGAGAGTACATGAACAAAACCCAAACTGCACAGGAAATACTTTAAAGAATCAACAACTGGAATCTCAACTTCCTAAAAAGCTTTTGCACACATCAAAAGAAATGACCAACAGGGTGAAAAGACAATCCACAGAGTGGGAAAATGTCAGCTAATTGTCCCTCAGACAAAGGACTTCTATCTTGAATTTATAAAGAATTATATATTGAAATTATAAAGAGGTCAGACCCTCCAAATTCAAAGACTCAATCCAAACATGGGCATTCTGAGATTAATACACACTTGTCAGCTGAAGAAGTACAAATATCAAATAAGTGCATGGAAAAATGTTCAATGTCATTGGTCATTTGAGAGGTGAAAATGAACACAACAAGGAGTTTCCTTCCCACCCTGGAAAGAACGGCTATCCTCAAAAAACAACTAGTAACAAACGTTGTCAGGGCTGTGGAGAAAAAGAAACCCTTTGTCACTGTTTGTGGGATTACATACTGGTTCAACCACTGTGGAAATCACTGTGGAGATTTCTCAAAATCTAGGATTAGAGGTTCCACTTGTCCCAGCCATTCTGCTTCTGTGTGTCTTCCTAGAAGAATTAAAATCATCATACCACAGCAATACGTGTGCACACATGTTTATAGCAGCACAGTTTATAACAGCTAAATCCTGGAAACAGCCCAAGTGCCAATCAATAAAGGAATGGATAAAAAAGATGTGGGGCTTTTACACAATGGAGTACTACTCAGTTATTAAAAGGGATGAATTTGAGACTTTTATAAGAAAATGGATGCAACTTGAGGCCATTATCATAAGTGAAATAAATCAGATTCCCATGAGTAAACATCATATTATCTCCTGAGTGTAAGAAGCTGAAAGAGTGAATAAGATTCAAAATGTACAATAAATACTGTAAGATAGGAAGAAAGTTTTTAAAAAGAAATAGAAACTAGGATGGTGGAAAGAAGAATAGAAGGAAGGGAAAAGAAAAAAAGAATATGTATATGTATATTTACATATATATACAAAATAGTTAAGAGTTATACTACTAATTTCTAATTCCTATTAGTTCAGTGAAAAGAAAGGTTTGTGCTTTTATTTGATGAATTCTTCATGCCTATAGCTTATATTACGAGCTCTACTTTGAAGATAACAATGTGCAATATATTAAGCATTGTTACTCTCCTGCTATCTTGTTTTGATATTTTGTATCATTTTTATTGTTTTTCTCTTTAAAATAAAAAAATTCTACTGATACAAAAGTGGCATTTGATTACATGTTAACTTTAAATTTGATGTGACATATTATAGCATTGTGATACGTTATATCATTGGGTGTGATCTGGTGTCAAAACTCTTGATGATTAAACAAACTGATTCTTTAAACTGTTTTCAGGTGGTGGAAAAATAGTTTTCTTCATCCTTCATATGTCTACAAATCCTGTCTTCCTGTTTCCTATAATACAATGACATATGTACCCAGAATTATATCTATTGGCATTCTTACTCTTGGGATTTAATTTAACTAGACCATAATTCATTAATGGCTTATGTATTGAATACCTTTCAATATTTAAACAGTGTACTGAATTACTAACAGTTGTAATTATGTCACTTACACAAGAAAAATAAAATAATTTTTAAAGTTTTTTGCAATGTATACTTGGTTTACCTCAGACTTCATAATGGAGAACTATATGAAATATAACGGGTAGACATTGTTCTCAGATATCATTAACTGTAATATTCCACACTTGTGGTTAAGCTGATATGTAGGATGTTCTGAGTATGTATGGCAATATACAAACTATAAAGTTTCATCAATTTTCCAAAGCTGAATTAATAATTAGTGGCAGACTATTTTTCTAGAAATCAGACATCCAGGTATGAGAAAACGAGCTAAGCCTAGAAGTTTGCATACATTTCATTGCTCAAGTCATGCATTCACCCTATGAGGTGACAGCCTCACAGTCTGTACTGTAAACATCTTTTTCTCTTAGTGTCCTCATGACTATGATATTGGTACATCCCATTCAACCATAAAAACAAACACAAAAGTCCTCATTACTGATCCGTCTTTCCATGCTTCAATATTTGACCAGAGTAACTTCAACTATTACAACACATGGTAGGGGCTACACATAATAGATGTCTTCTCTTTTACAATCATTTATATTTTCATATCTTTGATGCCCCCTAATATTTTTACAGGGTGATTTAACTACACCAACTATTCTCTTTGGCCTATTTCATCCCTTGGTGACTCTTCAGATTTCCCATACCTTCTGGAATTCAGTCTGTATCACCTGCTGGTACCGACCACATGCCCTTGTAGCTCACCCCCAGTTGTGAGAGTGAGGAATGTTTGCATAGATCTTTGGGTACCACTGGTGGGGTGTGGAAGGGCAGAGTCTCACATTACAGAGAGAATTCTGTTCTATGACTTTCACATAAACAGTTCTGCCAATATTTGCTGCAGGGCTCTAAAAATCATCTCTGTCTTTCTATACATTCTTCTGCCTCTAAAGATCAGAAATCTTTACTACTTTAGGATACAAGTATTTAGTAACAGAATGTGAAAGAATCTTCAGCCCAGTTATAACTAGGAAATAGACACAAAGCCCTGACTGCAAACCTACATTTTTAGAAACAAGCTTTACATTTCAACCTGAATGTTAAATGTCCTTTATAGGCACCTCAATGTTTTTATCACTCACATTCAACTATCTTAGTGCTGAGTTTGATACTACATTTTTGACATGATGTGCTATCTTTTACGTTTTGTATTTAGTGTCTTCATGTCAGCATCTTGTCAGATGAAAATACTGAAATTTAGCAGGTAGTTGGTTATTAAGCTCTTGATAGGCTGAGTGTTTTCTAAATAATAATTCTACTCACTCCTGTATCGCATGGTTAATGTCATTCCACTGCACTTGTCTGGACACACAACCACTTTAAATTTCAAGGACTGATCATTAGACGTAAAATAATGATGCTATTCTCATATTCCTCTGCATTCATCTATGCTGATTTCCGACAAGAAAACGTGTAGCGTCAATGTTGTGTGGAAATTTGTTTTATACCACTTACGTCCTAAGTAACATCTTTAAGAAAAGCTCAGGATTTATTTCAAACATGGAGTTATAGGAAAGGACTCAAATGGTTTATCAAGGAGAAATACAAAGCCTTTGTTTTAATCACCAGAATCACGATTATTCCATCTGGTGGTCTTTATTATTTATTTATTCATTTATTTTTTACAAATGTCCTGTCTTCCCATTTAGCTGATATAGATTGCATACCAAATCCTCACATTTATGCTGGGAATGACTCCCCTTGGTTTCTCTAATAATTAAAACTATATCTCTGCACCAAAAGGAAAAGCTTCAGTACAGAAGAAAAGAATTGCTGCTTTTATAATTTGCCTCATATTATTTTATTACTTTCTATTATTCACATTTTTTCATTTATTTTTGGTTATTTATGT
>NW_004955499.1:3358746-3365732 GCF_000276665.1 Chinchilla lanigera | reverse complement strand
CTTTTATAATTTGCCTCATATTATTTTATTACTTTCTATTATTCACATTTTTTCATTTATTTTTGGTTATTTATGTTTCCTGGTACAGTTGAAGTGTATATAATGATCACATTCATTATCGGGAATTTGTGTCTGTACATGACAGATCTTGATTCTTTTTTATTTTTCCCAGTCCTGTCCCTTCCTCTCAAACGCCCTTCCCCCCTTTGTTCACAAAGAACTGTTTTCATTTTTCCTTCTTTTCTCATTGTTTCTCTTCCTTCCTCCACCCACCTTTTCCTTTATTACTGTGTCTTCCTATTTCACAATATCTATTGTACATTTTTATTCTTATTTACAGTTTCAGATTTTCACAACAGAAAGATAATGTGATGTTCACTTGTGTGTCCGATTTACTGCCTTTATGATTGTGGTCTCCAACTTCATCCATTTAGCAATAAACATCTCATTTGTATCTTCCTTTATGACTGAGTAATACTCCATTATCTTAAAAAACACATAATTTTTATCCAATTCTTGGTTTATGGGCATTTGGGTCATTTCTATGATTTAGCTTTTAAAGATTGTGCTGCTATAAACCTGGGAGCAATAACATCCTTACAAAAAAGAAATAGGTAGCACAAATTTTTTTCCAATTAACTAACAGAAACTAATAGTACCAATGAAACAATTAACATGTATAGTGAAATATTTTTGATACAAATAAATAGATTATTTGTGAATTATCTCAAGTGCTGCCCTTAATAGAAAGAGCTAATAGAATGCTAAGCCAATCTACAGGAAGGCAAAAAAAAAAAAAAAAAAAAAAACATTGCCAGCTATTGCTGGGGTAGAGAACCTAAATTTTGAATATACAATGAATTAAAAAATCAGATTCCCCAAGTAAAAGCTCGTCAATAAATGGTCAGCATTAGTGAATGGACACTTCTCAAAAGAAACACAAAAGGGTAATGGCTGCAAGCAAAGATTTTCAACATCACTTCCCTTTAGAGAAATGTAAAGGAAAATGAGTTTGATATACTCACCCCATAAAATATGGCTACCATTAAAAAGAATCTAATAACAAATATAGGGGACAGTTTGAAGGAAAACCATATTTCTGCATTATTGGTGAAAACGTAAACTACTACAATCACTGTCTTAGTCCATTTAAAGATTCCTCAAACAATTAAAATTAGAAATTCTATTTGACTCAGCTATATCCCTCCCCGGTGTAATCATACATTGTATTGCATATGTCTTTCAGGCAGGCAGAACTAGTTAAAGCTAATTTAAATATTCAAATTTCTTCCAATTTTGCTTTAACTTAGCAGATTTGACCACATTGTGTTTTCACTGGAAAGTTATTTAAATATTAAAAGGGTCCTTAACAGGTAAATCATTTGTAAGGTATATTATGATTAAATTAGATCTCCACTGAGAGTTAAAATAACAGTAAAATTATGCTAATTAAGTTGCAGATGATTTCATCATGTTACACCTAGACACAGCAATAACACCATCTTCCATGTCTATGATTTCAAATAATTTTCAAAAGAAATTCTTTAGTGTTAAGGGGTCAAACACCATGATGTTCAATTCTACGATAAGAAATATACACTGTGATTTTATTAATCTTGGTTTGAGAGAATGTTTTATTCATAAAAATATGATGACACAATCATAGGAAGTAGTTAAACTACAACTATATAACCAGTATGCCCAACACTTTTATAAATGTTATTAGAACTTTTTTTTATCATTAACTACAATAGAAAGTTGTAATCTTTCAGTGTATGCTAACTATACATGTAATATGATTTATTTTTGTGTACTAGGAAGTGATAAAATATTATCTGAGCTTCTGACTTGACTTGAGTGATAAAATTCTTGAAGGCTTAATATTAGATATTGATGAGCCAGTTAGGAAGGGAGAGTCCCTAATCTGTCATCTAGCTGCAGATATCTCATCAAGAACTTTTCTATCATACGTATCTTGTGGTCTGCTAATATGTGTGAATTTTTGTTGTTCGAAATGCTTAACACATTAAGATGGTAGTATAGAGAATATGTCCTTATCACAGTAGCTAGCAAACCTGAATGGTAAACATTGGAGAAAGATCTACAAACTTTATTCTTTTTTTTCATATTCTAAAGATGAAAGAAGCAACAGACATTAACAAACAGACATGTGCAAAACAACAAATCCGCTATTGTTAAAGGAAGAATTGAGGTGAGTATGTTACACGTTAAGTCATGACCAATAAGATCATGACTTCCCTTAATTCCTTGAAAAGAATGCTTTGTGTGAATATTATTTAGACAAGATATCAGGCCTATATCTTGGAGTCTGATTAACTAATGTGAAGACAACCATATACAATGTAACTGACCTACCAACCTGTTTGAAATCTTGAAAAGTATCAACTATTGTAACAGCTAATGTATAATTATTATAACCATCCTACTAACCTGTTTCATTATCTTTTTTCTCTTTAAAATAAAAAAAAGGACAATGAATTATATCAAGGTTTGAAAAATTTCTTTTTCGATCATAGTCTTGGGCATAAACTGTTTCAGCATTCTTGGTAGAGAAGTTGACTTAGAATAATTTGATGACTTCAGTGTGAACAAGGGGAGGGGCAAGGGAACTCTTGCAGTTTTACTTGCCAGTAATCACGGCAGCATTTAATTCATAGGATGGGAAATACATTCATACTGATTTTCTCTGCGATTTCAGAATGGAGGGAAGTATGCTGCAGCAATATTTAGTTATGTGCCTTATCATAGAAATTAGTTCACTCATATGATTGCAATTTACACCTTGATGAAATCAAGGGTGCTAAAAAGGTATTGGTGAAAATGAAGATATGCTTAAAGTCCAGAACCATATCAAAAAGCCTTCCTAAAAATTCTAAGTAAAATTTATATCCACATTGTATGCAAAACAATTGCCAAGTATCCTACATTTGTAATGCACCTAATGAAGGAAGACTCGAGTTTAATTCATCAGGTTAATTTTTTTTCCTGTTGTCATAACTATGTTCATTTATAACAAACACTTCCTTTATCCAAATTATTCAACAAGATGGACAACGTCAAGCGGATTCTCTGTAAAGACATATCCTATTCAACTCAGCTCCTCTAACACAGTGTTCTCAGCATGTGAAAGATTCTGATTACTGATAGTTTCATCGTAGCAGCAACAGGACCATTTGCACTGCCCTGGTATTTGACACATATTGAAGCAGGCTTGAGTGTAAAACTGGGTTTTCCAAAGATGATGCAGATTTTGGATATTTGTTTTCCTGCTTCTCAGCACTAACTTGATAGCGCTTAGTGTGCTTGGGAAAAGTTGAGATCATTCACCCATCTATCACTTGATTGAGGTTTAAGAAGAATACAAAACTTATAGGGAAATGGGAAGATAAAGTGTGGAGTGATCACAGCTCTTAGGGACAACCATCCCCATGCCCTGCAAGTGTTTTGGAGATTGCATATGAGTTGAGTTCACTAAGGTTCACACCACGAATAAACTTTAGCGCCCTCAGTAGGTTTACAAACTGATGTGATGTTCATTATCTAGACTTCCCTGAATGTCACTTAAGATCTACCTTCTGGAGAGGTGAGAGGGTGGATCTAGAGAGATTTCCCACATGACACCAGCATAGCATGGCCCAGCTGCTTTAGAAATCAGACAGCAATCTCAACCACCTCTGTTTTGCGCTATTTTCAATGCAGGAAGAAGAAACATTTTGACACCTGCAGAAGAGGAGAGATTTGAGGAGATGGCTGAGGAACACAATATTCCAAAGGAAAACCTTAGACACGTCATCCTAACAGGTAGAGTTACTCCAAAGTTTCCATGCTATGAAAATATATTTTCAGTATAAACATCACCAGTACAATCCTCGGTTCTCAGTTACTGTTTCAAAAGTTGTACTTTATTAAAACTATCCTTGAGAATGCTTAGATCTACAGAACGACTCCCAAAACCTTGTTCGTCTTTACACTTCCCTTTCTTCTTTTTTCCTTTACAGACACCTGTCCAGCTTAAAGGCTTTGCTTGGGTGAGCAGAAATGAGGCTCTTAAAACATCTGATAGTTTAATATGCTTTTAAAAATATGCTTGCACTTTTTCATAGGGCGTTTCTCATATTTTTGTTAGAGAATACTTTATTAGCTTCTGTAATCAAACACATGTAGATAAGACTTTACATATTTAATACAGAGTTTTACCCCTATACAAATGGAAAAGAAATTAAGATTACATTTCTTGACCAATTTGGCTGTTAATATCTGAACAATACCAACTCAACATGTTAAACAGGGATAACTTTTTCCAAAGTTGATAGCACAGTTAAAATTTCCAAAATTTCAAATGTTATAGATGTACCTTGTTATGGTTTGTGTCTGGATGTCCCCTCAAAACCTCATGCAGTCGTGGGGCGGGCTTTTAGAGTTTGTGATTGATCCATGACCCAATGCTGGGAGTATGGGTGTGAGTGCTATACCTGCGCTTAGGCGAATACTTTGCATATGTAAGGGAGAGAAAGAGGCTGGTCTCTACCACTCCTCCCTTTTTGCTCTTGCTGTTTTTGCTGTCTTCCACCCCCATGAACTGTTGCCCTCTGCCATGTGCCACTCTGCCTTGGGGCCAGCCAGGTATGGACTGAAATAGCCATAAACTGTGAACTAAATCAACCTTTCCTTCCTAAATTTTGGGTGTCAGGTATTTTGTCTTAGCAATGTAAAAAAGTAACCAAGATATATGTGCATATATATAATTATATTTATATGAAAAGACCAATTAAAGCAGTACATTAAGCATTCACTGCAGCACACTCCACTAAAAAGAAAAAATCAGGAAAGGAAAACTACCCAGAAAACAAGAAAGTTCTGTTACTGTTGTGATGCCTGGTACCATTTGTTTATTAGTTTCTTAATCACCATGTGGAAAGAAAACTTTCTAGAGTAACATCATTAAAAACAGCTCTGATAAAGCACTGTCGCTACCATGTATCATACCGCAGGTACAAGAAATTGTACATTCACAGAAGTATGACACAATACTGTCCTACATCTGTAATTCTAAAGGACACAATTAAAAGGCATTATTTCAGACTTGATTCTACTTTTCCAGCAGAGGGCCCAAAGCATGATATCACACAGCTCTGTAAAGAAATGCACTTTTTCAGATAGGATTTTCTTTTGTAGGCAAATAGTTGCTTTTTCAAAAATGACTTTGTTTATTGCACATGTGTAAACATTTGAAAAAAAAATCACATTCATGGAAAAGAAAAGGAATTTTGAAGGGACAAAGTAAATAGATTTTGTAAAATGTGATTCTTTCTACAGAGAGGAATATATTTAATTCTGGCAGGCTGCAGAGTTAACAAGTAACTGCGATATCAATGTCTTTGTTTATTCTAGATGAGTATCTGGAAGATATTTTGAGAAGGAAAATTATCTATAATTTTCAACATGTATTGACTTCAGTTTATACATAGCTTAGAAATTTTCCAGATGAGTATTGGTACAAGGTCATTCAAAAGTTAGGCTTTCCCTTCAGTAGTCCTTATCAAATCCATAAATTCCATCCACTGATTGAAATTTATGAATTGCCTTCTGTGTGATAGTCTCTCCAGTCTACTATCAATCAAGATTTTACTTTCAATTTTAATTCTCATGAATATCAGGTTTTTAATATTATCTAAGTTAAATTTCTTTTTTTTTTTTTTACATTCTCACAGATTATAATGAAGCAGGACTATCTGCTCTATCACCTTCCCCAAGACATCTGAATGATGAATGTGAATACCCAATCTTCTTTTCTTTCAATTGCATATTTGTCTTTCCTATGAAGTCATGAATCTGCCTATGAGTTACCTTCCTCTCCCCATATGTGTGCTATTTTGTGTTTTTGTATCCTAGTTAATTAAATAAATTGCTGTCATATGCAATCATATATCTCATTGAAGAAAATTATAAAATTTATAATGCACAAGTATTTAAAAAAGCTGGGTATGTAATAGAAGAAGACATGATTCTTTTTAAGTGTAATTGCAGAATTTCTGGGTGTGTCATCTTTAAAAGAAAAATATTAACATTATGATGGGTCAAAAATTGATGATGCAGTGGAAATTTCCTTCCTTATATCTCTTGAAAGTTGAGGCTGGATTACTATTTGTTAGAAACAATTGGGAGGGATTGTATCATGAAATACTTCACCTGTGGAGAAAGATCAGTAGATATTGGGTGGCTAGAATTATTTAGAAAGTCCTAGTTTTCCTAACCACCAAAGAAAATATTGAAATAATTTTAAAATGCCATTCCCCCAAATATGAGAAAATCATGTAAATAAATACAAAAGAAGAATAATCACAGGAGAATCAGAATCTAGATATTTCATCTACATAAACTACAACTTTACTTTTGACTAAAGTAATGAAATATTGTTAAATGTCAGAAGTAAAAGTAAAGTAGAAAATCAAAAGGCACAAGCAGAGTATTAAAAAATAACTGACAGGATAAAAGAAAGCAACAATTTTATACTAGAAAATAAATTTCATGTTGGATATGGGAAATTGTACTGGTCAGTAATTGGAATGAGTGTAATTGGGTTAAATTCTGTAGCTAAAGGACAAACAGTGACTGAATAAAAGAAAAAGACCCAAATATTTATACAGATAAATTAGGTTAGAGAAACCCCAGTAAAATAAGACACAGAGTACTCAAATATATAACATTGGAAGTGTAAAGGAAAGTATACTCTGCTTAAAAGAAACTTACTTCTTTTCAAACGGCATACATAGACTGAAAATAAAGCAATTAATGAGATAATATGTCTAGAGAAGACAAAAAAAGTAGACACAGAATATTAACACATATACATGGCTTTCAAACTTTAAAGAGGAAACAAAGAGAATCATTATATAATTTTGATGGAATTAATTTGCCAGAAGAAAAAAGTATATATTATATAGATTCTATAAAACATTATATAA
>NW_004955499.1:3352797-3358646 GCF_000276665.1 Chinchilla lanigera | reverse complement strand
ATATATAATATATAATACATAAAACATGCATAATACATGATCTGTAATATGTGATACATGATATATGATATACAATATAAAGTATATAATATATAAGTATATCAAAATATGCTATTATATAAAAAAACTATTAATAGACCTAAGGTGAGAGATGGAAATCAATTTAATGGTGGTGGTGGTTTTAACATCCACCTTCAGGAATGACGAGTTCAACCAGAGAAAAATTCAATAAGGAAATAGCTGAATTAGATTGAAAATGAGGGGTCAGAGATATAGCTCAGCAGCACTAGTGCCTGCCTGGCAAGCACAAGGTCCCTCAGGACCCGGTAAGAAAAACAAAACAAAACAAAACAAAATATTGAAAATGAGACCTGATATTCCTACTCAGAGTTTACAGAATATTCCATCCAACACCTGCAAGATACATACTTTTATCAACAACACACAGAACATAATCTAGGAGAAATTTTATGCAGGCCATTAAGCAGACCTAAGTAAGTGAAAAAGAAAATGTTATTGAGGATCTCTTATGACCAAAGATAAAGTAGAGTAACATATCAATGACAAGAAAAATAAATTGAGTCCACCAAATTCATACTAAAAGTAAAGTTTAGAATGATCAATACCCACATCAAAAAGGAGTAAGTTCTCAGATAAAAAGATATATCTGAACTTATTGGAAAACAGCAACATAAAAAATTCAGCCCAAAATTAACAGAAAGGAAGAAATATTAAAGATCAGAGAGTGCTGGGGATATAGCTCAGTGGCATAAGAACCTGCCTGGCAAGCACAAGGTCCTGGGTTCAATTCCCAGTACCAAAAATAATAAATAGATAAATAAATAAATAAATAAATAAACAAATAAATAAATAAATAAAAATTTAAAAAAGTAAAGATCAGAGAAACAATCAAAGAGGAAAATGAACTAAAAAATTATCAATGAAACAAATGCTACATCTTCAGCAAGATAATTTAGGTTAGAGAAACCCCAGTAAAATAAGAGGCAGAGTACTCAAATATATAACATTGGAAGTGTACAGGAAAACAGTATAAATGACACCACAGGAGTAGAAAACATAATTAGAGATTACTATTCTGAAGAAGGATATTTTTTAGTTACTCTTCTGTGTATTGCCTGAGGCCTGAACAAGCTATGATCGTTGGGTTCTGGAGGAAGTCTAGCATAAGCATTTTAAGCCCCAGGATCAATACTAGGTGCTTTGCTGAGATATGCCCGAAGGAAGATAACGTGATGGCTAACTGGTCAGGTCGCATTCCTATGATAATTGAGTTGTATTGTCCTCGCTAAAACAGCTGATATCCTCTAATTCCTCCGCTGCCTCCCAGGGTTCTTTCTGAATAAAAAGTTACTGAAGACGGACATCAGGTGTCCGTCCGAGAGGCTGCTAGCACCTGATCACCGAAGTTTGGCTTTCTTGGTTTTCTTTTTCCTCATACATCTGCAGGCACTTAGTTCGGGGGACCTGTTCACCCTGGACAGAGTTGGATGAGTGATCCGACAACTATGATCAACTGATGACAACTGATTTCATAATTAAGAACAAATGTACAAATTTTGAGATGCAAAAATACATGTACAGGTTAGCATCAAATTACAACAGGATAAGTAATAAAAATCCTCCTCACATGTAAGCCGGTGAGCTGGGTGGCTTCACTGCTGAATTTTATCAAACATTTAAAGGAAAAAAAAAAATACACGAATTACCATGACATTATTCAGAACTTTGAATCAATTTCTAAAACCAAATTGATATAAAAACCTGATATGTACCCAGCAACAACGAAAAATGAAGTACTAGCCAATATCTCTGATAAATCTACATAAAAATAATGAATAAATAACCAGGAAGACAAAACCTAACATTCCATTAGAAAGACTACTCATCATGGTCAAGGGAGATCTGTCCCCAAGTGTGAAGGATGATTCATTGTATACAAGACAATAAACATGAGGCACAATAGAAAGAGAATGAGAGATATGAACATATTACCATCCCAATTGATGCAGAAAAGACAACTGATATATTTAACTTCACTTTATGATAAAAATCAGTGGACAAAATAATTGCACCTGTACAATGAAGATCAGTTATAATAAGGTCATAGTTATTAAGGTATCAAAAGAGAAAGATAAGGAGGCTTTGAATTTAAGGTAGGCAGCAGTAAAACTGTGCACAAATTCACCACACTTGCTCAAGATAGTGCAGAAATTCTTAACCATAGGGTATAGGCAAGAGAAAGACAGAAAGGGCATTAGAATTTGGGGAAAATTAAAAGTGCTCATGCTGTCAGATATCAGGACATTATCTATACAAAAATCCAGAGATCCCTCCCAATGAAAAGTTATTGTAATAAATGAAAGAGTTTAGCAAAATCCAGAGGTTTTTGCGTGTTAGGTTTTTCAATGTTAGGTTTTTCATTCCTTTTCAATGAATGAAAGAGGATACAAAATCCACAGGCAACATCAATAACATTGCTACAGAACAGTAGAAAACTAACTTAACTAGAAATCAAGAAATCAATTCCATTCACAATAGCTAAAAAAATAGCTACCTAAAGTACACTTTACAAAGGAGATGGAACACTTTTTCCAATAAAAAACATAAATGATGAGTGTATAAATTAAATAACACACAAAGAACTGTAAATTGTCTCATTTTCATGGATTAGAAAAATGAATATTTTTGAATGTCCATAGTGTACTGTTTACTGATTTCATGAAAATCACATCAAAAAGCCAAAGACATTTTTCAATAAATTAAAATAAAAATATTTAAATCCTTATGTGGAACCAACAGAGAGAGAGAGAAAGAGAGAGAGAGATGGATATAATAAAAAATTGCAGAATATTAAGGACTGCTATGGACATAAAAACAGACACAGAAGAGCTGGGGATTTAGCTCAGCAGCACAATGCCTGCCTGGCAAGCACAAGGTCGTGAGTTTGATTACTGGTCCCGGAAAAAAAAAAAAACAAACCAAAAAACAAAAAGCAAAAAACAGACACAGAGTCCAAAGGGGCAGATTACAACAGGGAAACATAAACCTCCAAACACATCTACAGTCAAGCAATGTTTGAAAAAAAAGGCTAAAAAGAAGTAATATTGGGAAAATTAAATATCCACTTGTGGATGGATGAAACTAAGACATGATCTGTTAGCAACTGTAGATATGAGTTCAAAATGGCTGAATCACTTAAAGGTTAGCAACTTTCACTGCATGAATACTAGAAAAGAACAGAAGGGAAAAGATTCAGGACACTGAAAAAAGAGGAGGCACTTTTTGGTCATGAATCTAAAAGCATAGGACATGAAAGCAATACAAATATATATGGGATAACAGCAACAAAAGAAGAAATGTTCTACCTAGGTATACTTAAGTGAGCACAGTACAGTTTCCAGGATAATATAAAATATTTCCAATATATATGTCATAGAAGGAGTTAATATTCAGAAAATCTAAGGAGTTTCTAAAATTCAATACAAAAAGAATCCAATTTAAAAATGTAAAATGAAGCCGGGTGCACACCTGTAATCCTAGCACTTGCGAGGATAAGGCAGGGGAATGATTGTGAGTTTGAGACCAGTCTGGGCTACAGAGTGAGTTCAAGACCAACATGAACTGCAAAGCGTGACCCTGTCTCAAAAAAAATGTAAAATGAGTCATACATGGATATAACTAAAAATAGAAGCTTCACATGCCTATTATTGTATGAAAATATGTCTTCCTTATAGCGATATGGAAAATGAAATCAAAACCACAATGATACGACTTCAGCTCATAAACTAATTGGAGTTATCAGAAAGACACAAGATGCCAAATAGTTTCAATCAGGTGGAGAAAAAGGAACTATTGTACATCATTGGTGCATATGTAACGTAACGCAGACGTCAGGAAAGACAACATGGCACTTTCTGCGAAGATTAAGAAGGTCACTAGTGTACACCCTGGTAATGTCAAGGCTGCATACATACACAAAAAAGTGAATCACAACTATTTGTGTGTAGAGATGATTAATTTACTAATGATGGAAGACTCACCCCGGGTGTTGATGAAATCAACCAGTAGGCTTGTAGCCTCCGTGGAATTAAAAGGGAAATGTTATGATTGATACACTGTGTCAACTTGGGGAGTCTAGAGGTTTGGCTAAGTAACTCAGCAGTTCTACATCCTGGGGTGAAGAGGACATGCCCTTACCCTTCTGGGATGCTGGTCATTGTGTCAGTTTGAGATGTTTAGAAAGTGAACAGAGTGACTGAGCAGGGAGCCAGGGTCCTTCCTTTGTATTCATCCTGAGCCTGAGCAACAGGGAGGCATAGCGATAGTGTGACTGCTGCACACCCCCTGGGTGATAGTAGCCTACTTACAATATAAGGGAGGGAAAGAGATTTGCTCTTCTCTTCCACTCCTTCCTTTTGCTCTTGTTGCTTTGCTATTCTGCCACCATGAACTGTTGCTCTCTGCCATGTGCCACTCTGCCTTAGAGCCAGCCAAGTATGGACTGAAACCTCCACAACCTGTAAGCTAAATAAATCTTTCCTTCCTTCATTTTGGGCATTGGGTATTTTGTCCCAGCAGTGAGAGAAAGGTAACCAAGGCAGGAAAATAGAAGGGAAATGTTACTTCTCTTTCTTCAGCACAGCTGTGGTCTTCACTCTCACCTTTTGGCATCTGCCTCTAATCTTTCAGCACAGTCCTCAGCTTTCTGACATCAGCTCACACGAGTCTCTTTGCAGTGAGCTCCAGACCTTCAAATTTTGACTGGGTCTTATGTGTCTCCAGTGCAGAGACAGCTCTTTTGCACCCTTCCACAATTGTCTTTTTAGTTAGTCACTGTATGCCTACTTATATAAATGCATATATATCATATGTATCCTATTAAATATGTTCCAGCAGTGAATACTACCTGATATAGATTTTAGTTCCAGGAGTGTCTCAAGAGAAATAGTATCATAAAGATCAATTTCTTTAATGCTTTTAATGCTTTTTGGAGTTGGCTGTCTACTTTTACTAGACCTAAAGCTGCCACAGTCTGACCTGATTACATGCACATTACTGAGAATCCATGGTGTGAACTGTTTAAATAAATATGCAAAATAAATTCACTTGACCATCCTAATTCAACACTTGTGAGAAGCCAGTTCAGTGACATTATCTACAAGACTTTTGAGGAAGTTTGGCAAAGTGGCAAATATGATGGTGCTGATTGCTTACTTTTACCTACAGTAAAAGAAAATATTAAGCTCCAAATACACATAAAACTTGAAAGTCTCCCAAGTGTGATGACAAATTAAGAAAGGAAATTAATGAGCTTAAAGTTTTGAAATGCAGCTCCAGACACACATAAAGAATCTAAAAGTATCTGAGTGTATCCAGTGAGAGAGTCCTATTTCTTTGAGCCTCAGGACTAAGATCACATAAACTTCAAAACAAGCCCTCAACATTCAGTTATCTGAATTAGAGTGTAAGTTTCATATTTGCTGTTGAAGGATATCTGAAATAAAACCAAGGGCACTAATTAGAGAAAATGAGATTCTATCAATAGGGATGGAGATGTTTGTGAAGATCTTGAAAAACCTTGAGGCACTGATCTCCTGAATTATTTCATTGTATGTTTCTCATTTTTTAAATAATACTTAAAAAAATCTTTATATTAGTACACACTTGCAGTACACACAGTTTTCAAACGTCTTGGGGAGTAGGTACATCTACATAATATAATTCAGTTTGAGGCTAGGGATTTAGCTCAGCAGCACAGCGCCTGCCTGGCAAGTGCAAGGTCATGAGTTTGATTCCTGGTACTGGAAAACAAACAAACAAATATATAT
>NW_004955499.1:3286887-3352697 GCF_000276665.1 Chinchilla lanigera | reverse complement strand
GTTCTTATTTCATAATATCTTTCCCCTTCCCTTAAATTCCTCTTCTTGATTTTTGTTCATGTTCATATTTTAACTATATTTGATGTTTACAACATATAATATTAAAACATAGTATCTACATATTTTGGAGTAGTCTCATCTAAAATGGCAAATTGGAGAATGCTGTAGGAAAATAGATACACTCAAAAATATGTTGAGCAAGATAAATCAGATTCAGAAGCTTAAACACCACATAGTGTCACTGTAAATTAATACGCAAAATAAATTCATTTGACCATCTTAATGCAACACTCCTTAGAAGCCATGAGTTTAGTAACACTGTGTACAAAAGTTTTGAATAAGTTTCACAGAGTAGGGAATATCATGGTGCTGGCTGGATACTCTGAGTTACAGAAAAGAAAAATAATGAGCTCCACAGGTGCATGAAAATCTAAAGTCTTCTCAGTATAAAGACAAGTACATTGGAGGACAGCAAAGTACAAAGGAGAAGCACAATAAACAAAGGATAGAAGACAAGGAGTGCATAGATCTCTTGTAAATGAGAAGGGATTTAGGAGAACTTGTAGCACAGCAGAGAAAGATGGGAAGGAAAAACAAATATAATGAAAATATGTCATGAGATCCTGCACCCCAATGAGACTCTCTTGCTGTCAGAAATTTCCCCACCCACAGTACTGAAGGCATCACCACCATACCCAGTGCTGTTCTGTCCTCTCCAACTACACCTGAGGAAACTAAGCTTGTGTTGCCTGATGCTGTTAATAAATATGTTAACATGAATCTCCCAGGCATCAAAACTCCCTGCCATTTTTGCCTCTAAGCCTATAACTAGCATCAAACCCAGGAAGCATCTAAAGGTGAGGTTCACAATGTGACCTAAGAGATACTCCTCTGTTAACTCAAAGAAATTCTTGAGCTTTTCTCCCAAAGACCATCTTGAATTTTCTAAAACTTATCAGTTGAAAAATGATGAACAACAGTTGGAATAGATTTTAAGGGTGAGGGATTACAGTGGCAAAAACATACACCTTGATCACATTGATTTTGTTGATATTAGACCATTACGTAGAGATTCTGATTTTATTGTTTCAGCTTCTGGATTTCAAAAAATGGTACTGTTAATTAATTTGGCTGTTTGACAGAAGAATGGGTCAAAGGACATTTGATACTCTTTGTTTTCCTGTTGATGAGAAGATTTAAAAGATAAGGTACTCATTCTAATTTTAAAAGTCAGTAAAAGTAGAACAAGAATCAAAATGATCACATAAATTTACATCCATGGCATTGACTCTTTAGTGATGGAGATCCGACAAGTGAAGTAGACAGAAAGCCTAAAAAATTTTTACTAGACTTGTATAATTTAAAAAATACCACTTAAAAATAAATGAAAAGGGTCTGGTGTGGTGGCCCACACCTATAATCTCAGCACTCGGGAGGCTGAGACAGAAGGATCATTATGAGTTCGAGGCCAGCCTGGTCTACAAGGTAAGCACAAGGCCAGCCTGAGCTGCATAGCAAGACCCTGTGTCAAAAAGACAAAAAAAAGAAAAGAAAAAGTGAATGAAAAGAAACCTACCTCAAATTGTGACAAAGTGGAGGATATCCAAGATGAGAATGTGGTAAGCAGCAGAGAAAGATCATCTCTGCGAGTGGCCATCCAGAAGCTGGAATATATCAGTGCAAGGAATACAAAAAGGTTGGAGTGATTTCCCTGGACCAGAGACGACCTGAAGTGAAAACTGAAGCCTATAGAGAGAATGAAAAGAGAAATATCAGTGAAGAAGAAGGAGATGGTCAGCAGAGCCTCATCCCTGATAGAAAACCAGCTATACCTGGAAGACATCTCAGAAAAAAAATAGTTCCTTAAGGGTTCTAAATATTTGCAATAAAACATTTCACTATAGGCAATTTATAAGTATCAACCCAGGAATAAAACTAAAGGAGAGAAAGAGAGAGAAACAGAGAGAGAGGGAGAGAGAAAGAGAGAGAGAGAGAGAGATGAGAAGACTCTTAAACAAGATGCAACCCTAGACATTCAGTTCACCAAAGGAAAATCCAGGAGGCAACAAGGGGAGAATAAACCAAAATCCACCCACCTGACCTCTCTGAGGTTGTAATAATAAAGCAATTGAATGAGGTTGTGGAAAAAAGTCAAATAAGAAATCATTTCCCAGATACCTTCAGAGATGCTGTCCACAATGAAAACTATGCTTCGTGACTCTAAAACAGACATGGGTAAAAAAATAGTTTAAGAAAATGATGTAAGCCATTGTTGCTCAGCATAGGACTGAAATAGAAACCATAAGACAGATCCAAGCAGATATCCAGGAGAATAAATATTTCACTCAAAGTATTCACAGCAGAATCAGCCAATATGAGGACAGTCTCAGAGAGAAGACAGGTTTGTGGTTTGTGGTTAGTGATCGTGAAAATAAATATTTATGAAAAATAGCATGAGGACATAAGAAATCAATCCAGCAGCTGCTAGATGATGCAAAGAAAAATAATTTAAGATTGATTGGAGTCAAGGAAAAAGTAGGAGATAGCACAAATAATATAAAAAATATGTTCACAGTTGCCACGACAGCAAATTTCTTAGGTAAGGAAAAACAATTTGAAACACAGGCAAAGTATATCACAACTACAGCCAGACATATCATAGTCAAAATTTCAGAAAACCAACACAAAAATAAAATTTTAAAAACTGTTAGGGCTGGGCATGATGGCACACACCTGCACTGGGGAGGCTGAGGGAGGAGGAGCATCGCAAGTTCGAGGCCAGCCTGGGTTACATACTGTGTTCAAGGTCAGCCTGAACTGCACAGGGAGACCCTGTCTGAAAAAGATTAAAAAAAAAACTGTTAAGGAAAAGAAACAATTCACCCATAAGGGAAAGCTCATCAATCCCACAGCTTACTTCTCAGCAAAACACTCAAGTCAAGGAAAGATTGAATCAAAGTATTTCAAGCCTTAAAAAAATCAACCCAGAAGCATGTACCCCACAAAACTACCTTTCAAAACTGATGAAGAAGTAAGATACTTCCATGACAAAGAACACTTTAGGAAATTTATGACCACAAAACTAGCAGTCTAGTTTTTGCACTGGGAATTGAATTCATGACTTTGTGTTTGCCAGACATACACTGTGCCAATGAGCTATATCCCCAGCCCCTCTAAAATATTTTATTTGTTGTTTTTTCTGGTACTGGGAATCAAACTCACGACCTTGCGCTTGCCAGGTAGGCAAGTACTGCTGAGCTAAATCCCCAGCCCCTCCAAAATATTGTGAAGGACATTCTAGAAAGAGATTATAGGGACAGCAACTCTACAAATCTCAACAGAGGGAATAAACCAGAGAAGGCAAATGTTAAAGCGACAGGGGAAAAAATGGGGAGCCAGCATCAGGAAAATAACACGACCAGGGTAAGTCAGTACATGTCAGTTATAACTGTTAGTGTTAATGGTCTCAGTTCACCAATCAAAAGACACAGACTTACCAAACCAATCAAGACAAAAGATCCAACAGTATGCTGCATACAAGACACATTTTTAACTCAAAAAGAAATTCATAGAACGAAACTCTAAGCATAGAAAGGAAACTTTCATGTGAGAGGAACCCAGAAAACTTTAGGGGCCGCTTTTCTATTTGAATCCAAAGTGAATTTCAAGCAAAGGCTGATCTAGAGACAAAGAAAATCAGTATCCTCATAAAGGAAATAATCCAAGAGGAAGAGATAACAATCATAAATATACATGCAACAAATACCAGTGCATCCAAATATATAAAATAAATATTAACAGACATGGAAAATCAGATAAGCACTAATACAATGGTATTGCGGAATCTCATTACCGTACAGTCACAAATGACAGATCAATTACACAAAAGACATCAATGCAAAATTAGAATGGAACCAAACTTTTTAACAAATATATTCAGCAGATGATTACAGATTATTCCACCCCACAGTGGGGAATACACATTCTTCTCAGCTGTACAAGGGACCTTCTCCAAAATAGACCATACACTAGCTCATAGAACGTGCTTAAGTAAATACAAAAGAATTGAAATTTTCCCATGTACGTTAGACGACAGTGCAATGCAATTGGAAACCAATGGTAAAAGAAACCACAAGAACTTCATAAACACATGGAAATTATACTACACCCTCCTGAAGAAACAATAGGTCAAAGATGAATTTAAAAAAATAGAAATTAGACAGTTTCTACATTTAAATGTTAATTACAACACGGCATTATGAAACTTGTGTGGCAAAGTGAAACAGTCCTAAGAGGGAAATTCATAGCAGTGAATTCCCACACCAGGAAAACAGAATGAGCACAAATTAGCAGCCTAATACTGCACCTCAAGCTTCTACAAAAGTAGAGCAAGTCGAGTCTGAAGTGCATAGGAGGGAAGAAATTATGAAGATCAGAGAAGAAAAGAATGCATTGGAGACTAAGAATAAAATTTAAAGAATCAAAGAGTTGGTTCTTTGAAAAATTAAATAAAATTTGCAAACCCACAACCAAACTTTCAAAGAGAGGAGAAAAAGACTCACATTTATGCAATTCAGAATGAAAAAGGTGAAATCACAATGGACCCTGCAGAAATCCAGAAGACCGTCTACACCTAATTTGAGAGCATGTATTCTAATAAGGTGGAAAATGCAGAAGAAATGCATACATTCACACATACAAATGAATTAACAAAGGTGAATCAAGAAGATATACAAATCTTAATAAACCCATATCAATCAATGAAATTGAAGATGTAATTAAAGCCTTAGCAACAAAGAAAATCCCATGCCCTGAAGGATTCACTGCTGAATTCTCCAAGAAATTTAGAGAAGACATAATTCTACTACTTCTGAAAATCTTGAATGAAATTGAAAGAGAAGCAATACTCTCATATTCATTTCTGAAAGCAAACATTACCCTGATACCAAAACCAGAGAAGGACCCAACTGAAAAATAGAATTGCAGGTCAATCTCCCCAGTAAGCATAGATGCATAAATCCTCTGTAAGATACTGGCAAACAGAATGCAACAAATGATCAAGAAGTTTATATAACATAACCCAGCTGGATTCATCCCAGGGATGCAGAAATGGCTCTACCTATGTAAATCAATAAATGTAATGAACAAAAACTAAAAGCTTTCACTCTAAAATCAGGAAGAAGACAAAGATATCCACTGTCTCCACTCTTATTTAATATAGTCCTGGGAAATTTAACTGGAGGAATTAGACAAGAGAAAGAAATAAAAGGAAAAATGATAGGAGAGGAAGAAGTTACATTGTAATTATTTTCAGATGACATGACTCTCTGCATAGAAAACCCAACAAACTTCAGTAAAAGACAGATAGATTTAATAAGCAAATTCAATCACATAGCTGGATACAAAATCAACACTTAAAAATCCATATCTTTCCTGTACAAATTTTATTTGTAGGACTATCTCCATTTTTATATTATTGATGAGTTCAGAAATGCAGCAGGTAATTTCATTTAAGTATGCAGGGGCTAAACAAGCAAAACAAAGCTGGAATATTATTGGACACAGTAAAGGGAGGAATTGGGTTATTATTAGATAACCCAGTGCTATACTATACACTCTCAGTCAGGAACCACCGACAAAAAGCCAGTGAGAGAAAATCTCTAAGTGCAGGCTGTGAGCTCGGCTGCTTGTTGAGGTGGAGAGCCCCATTTGTGTTATCACGGGGAGTCTGACAGCATCTAGGTGTAAACAAACACATCCTACAAAGAGATTAAAGCATGTATGACCAAAGCATGTATGACCAAAGCATGAGCACAATGGAGAAAAAAATTGTAACCTGAGGTCTCTCAGCTTTCCCTGCAGATGAGGCTGGAAGCCATCAGCAGAGGTGGGTGATTAGATGTTCTTTTCTGTTTAGCCTATATTATTGTTAGTTACATTATGGGTTGTATATTTTTCCTGGGTGTTCAAAACCAAGTCACAATGGGATCAGTATTAATCAAAACTACCTTATGCCAAATTAGATGATTGGTAAAGGCTGTCCAGGGGCTACTTGTGGGCCGTGCATAGAGACTCTTAGCTCCTTTCTTAATGTCAGCAGCAAGGATTAGTCATGGTCTTGCTTGACCGAGTGCCTCCTACAGAGGCTGGGGAGGTGGCTTGTGTATCTGACATCCTTCCTTGTTAGCACAATATGCAGTTGTTGTATTTCGTTCTTTGGGGTCCACCAATCTTCTTGGCCAGGAATTTGGGTGACTTACCAAGGAACAGAACCTTGTAGGAAAGGTCATCTCCCTTCCTCTGTTTTTGTTTCACTTGCAGGGCAAAGGACAGTATGTTGCCACTTCTCTTAGCCCAGTTATATTTTTGTCTGGTCTCTGAAACTCTTTTGGTGAATTGCAAGAAGGATTAATTATATGAGCACTGAAATGCGAAAAGTAGATTTTACTTTATGATGACATGTGGATACCAAACACTTTGAAATACATAACATGACCAGCAACCACCATTCTCTTACCAATCAGGCAAGGAGTAGCTCCCTAGTCACATTACCTACTGCACACTAAATCTAATAGAGTGTTACCAGGAAATAATTATAAAATGGTATTGAGAAAACTGGACAGTATAACATTTGGCACAAAAATTAGCATGGTATTTTTATATTAAAAATATATGTAAATGTTCACCTTAGTATAGAGCAATTTGTCTGTCACTCATAGCCTTTTTTATCCTATTATAAGATGTTAAATGTCATTTAAGAAGAAGACACTGACTCCACTCAGGTAACTTACCAGTCAAATTAATTTTTGTTTCATTTTACTCATGGGTATCCTGAGCAGAAATATGCCATTATCCCTAAAAGTTCCTTTTGCCTCTGTTTACATCAGCCCATTGAGAAACAAAATTCTGAAAGAAAATCAAAGACAGCAACTCACTGATTAAATAAATCCCTATATTTTCTTTAAGCATAGTAACTGTAGGTTTTGTAAATATTCACTATTATAGACTGGGTAGAATAATAGACAGAGGAGTATGTCAGTGTACTCTGTACTCTCAGATATATAAGTTTTGCATAAATGACTGCTAGAAGAGGTGGATCCACCAGGCATGTGTAAGCCCATTCCAGATGGTTTCAGAATACAATGAAAAGCTGCATATAAAAAACTTCATTCCATTTCTTGTTCTGCTTCTACACGTAGTAGAGGAAGTACAAAGAGACCTGTTATCTAGAAGGCCTTTTAGAGACCTATTAGATTTTTTGATGAGGTGCCCTAATTTGTTGCCCTGGTGGCCCTCATTTCAATTTGGAGGGCCTCTGGAAGCATTCATCAGACCAGGAGAGTTCTTGAAAGCCTCAGCCGGAAGTGGTGGGAATTTTATCTCTTCTCTGTTGCCATGTTTTAAATTTGAGACAATTTTCCCTGAAGTGTCAGATTTTCTTATAGAAATTTCAATTGCCTGGGGAACATTTTTTTATCAAGTTGACCCCAAAGTGGTGCTATCAGCTGCTCATGTAGAATTTATTTCTTTCGTTGAGCTTCTTGATCTCTCCAATACAAGATTTTGGCGGGCTTTCTTACCAGTTCATCCATATCATGTCCTTCCTTTTTATGTCCTTGGGACCCATTGAGGGACCATTGAAAATGTTTGGGGTGGCGATATCTTTCCCAGGGGATAGACATTTTCTGTCTGATCATTCATTTCTATGAGCACCATGATAGGCAATGGCCATTTGAATTGCTACTGCTAGGACTTGTTCCTGCTTACCTTGTCAAGGGTCCTAGTAAACAAACACATCACATCTTAGACTAAATCAAGCAAATGCGTGAGCCCGTTGAAATCTCAGCTATATTGGTCAGGGTCATTTGTAAATCTTAGTTCCTTTTTTATCTCTCCTAACACTTTCCCATGTATCTACAAGAGGAGTAGCTTCAGGGTGCACACTACACTGAGTGAAGTTTGTCCCCCATAAGGTGGAACTGGGTCTTGGTCTCTTCTCTCACTGGGTGCCTCCTCTGAATTAATAGGACTAGATGTAACTGCTAGAAGAGGTGGACCCACCAGGCATGTGTAAGCCCATTCCAGACAGTTTCAGAATACAATGAAAAGCTGCATGTAAAAAACTTCATTCCATTTCCCTCCTGCTTACAGAAGACATCTAGTTGGAGGATAGAGTTGTAGTTTAGGGAGTCCTCTGGTGGCCACTATTTTCCACCTCTAAGGGGTAGTAGAGAGCTTATACCTTCATATAATGAAAAATGACAGCCCTTCTCCCTAAGAGTCTTGAGTTCTAATTCTTTCCAATGTTTAAGTAGGGATTTCAAAGGTGATCGGGGAGTTATGATGAATTTTTCAACTTATCAGTTTAGGACATGAGGTAATTGATATTTGTAGTGTAACAAAAATGAGAGTCTTTGCCTTCTGGGACTGTGCCTCTAATTTTCCTAATATTTGAGGGAGGTTTCCTAAGGAGAGATAAGAATATGATTGAGGATTTAGCTCCGATCAGCAGGGCAAAGGAGCAACAGACAAAGGCTTTGTACTGTGCCACGGGACACAGTCCTTTGTCAAGTGTTTCCCAACATAATGTCTTTCAATAGCTCTGCATATAGTGTCCTCGACCCCCTGCAGAGACTTTCTGTGCCTCAATTTCCCTGGTGTCAACTTCAAGAAGGCCTAAGTTTCTTGTATTTTCCAAAACAGTTCTAATATCTCCAATTCTCAGATGTGTGTAATTTTTAAAAGAAGCTCTCTCCATTATGTATCCAAATAGAGACTTCCTAGTCAAATCCTGGAGGCTCTCCTTTCTCCTAGGGTGGGAGAATTAGCAATGTGAGGTCAAATACGTCCTCAAATCAGGCCTTGGATCATCACCTCTAGTGATATTTTAAGAGGGGCAGGTTTGCAAGACCTCTCACAGATGAACCAAGTGAAGTTTCTCTGTCATTGCCCTTTCTTTGACCCAAACAAACTTTAATATCCTTATTATACGAAGTACCTGGGGGTACTGTTGCATGAAAAAATAGATGCCCTGGGCTGGGGATTTAGCTCAGCAGCAAAAGTGCCTGCCTGGCAAGCGCAAGGTCGTGAACTCGGTTCCCGGTACCGGAGAAAAACCAAAAAAAGAGAAAAAAGAAAAAATAGATACCCAAACAAATCAAAGGGAGATAAGGGTTTCTGTCTAAATTAAATGGGTGTAGAGAATCTAAACAACCAATTTTTTCTAGTGGTGGCCTGACAGAAGGATCAAGTAGCTGTGGGAAACTCTTCCCTAAGAATTTCACTCCTAAGATAAGGAAAGAGCTACAGTGCCCTAATAATCTGTCCCTGTGTCTGAAGAAAAGAAGTTATAAGCAATTTGAAAGAAATTTTATCCTAAAGTCCTTATTCCACCTAGGTTTGTAAAAGTGACACCTCTGAGGCAGGACTCCTAGATATTATCTGGAAATCATCCATCCTTCCTCATTTGTGAGATATAAACCAGAAGAAAGTGATGGCCTTAGGTTTCTAGCCAGAGAGGTGAGACAGCGAGTGTGTTTGGAGATTCACCAGGACTCCTGATACCCTCTCCGTATCTATGGGCGTAAAGGTGTGTGTAATCCGTACTCATCACTAAGGAAATACCTCAGGGCGATACGTGTCTCAGCAGACAAATGAGCATGCGTGACTTTGCATGACGATATGGAAGTCAGCAATGCTTGAGCCTTGCAATCATTTTTCTGGTCCCGAAGCTGCCCTAACATTCAAAGGAAGAGGCCCAACAAGGGTTCCACCATGATATTCATGAGGGAGATTTTCTCCAGTAGTGAGCCAAGAAAGGGATGGGACGTTCTCCCAGTTAGGGTGGGCATACTGACCTTGCTTGGGGGATTTCAGTAGGATTCCCTTGTAATCCAGATGAGCCCCCAAATGTAGTGTCCCATGGTGGTGTGGGAAGCTATTGTTCTCCTACGAATAGATTCTCTGTTTTGTGTCTCTGCCTTCCCTCCACTAAAGAATAAGAGAAGGCAGTGAGGTCAACTCAAAGCCAAAAGCTTCTTGCTGAAAATAAGTTTAGTCTGCCAAGAATGAGGAAGTCAAAATGAATGTAGTATGAAGCAGATGATTTTTTCATAATATTGTACATGTGGAGATAAAGCCACCCAATGGTAAGGCATAAACTAGCTAGAGCTCCAATGAGCTTCTCGAGTTGGTGTGTCTGCCCTGCCCATGCTTAGAGGTGGAAGTTGCTCCCTTAAACTGTTTCATTGATTAGTGTATTTTAGGTCAATCAGGACCTTAGCTTTTGTTTCTGGAGTAAGATAATGGTTACAGTAAATGCATGAAGTTAGTCACTAAATATAACGGCTCCATACCTGCAAGAGTTCACAAAGGACAACTTTGTCATTGCATAAATAGCAAATTTTCTTTATTCATTGATTCATTGCTTGACACATCGGTGTCTTAGAAGATTTAGAAGTGTGCTGCTATAAACATATGGGTGTATATATCACAGTAATATGATGTCTTTAACTCTTTACCCAATAATCCTAGAATGAGAATTCCCGTGTCCAATGAAATCATTAGTTTCAGCTTTTTGAGGCGTTCCAATAGTAATTTCCACTGGCTTCAGACTCGGAGCAGCTGATCATGGACTGAAAATGTGACCTCAGATAAACTTCTCCAGCTTTAAACTGTGAGTGCTGGTGTTTTTATGCAGCTATGAGAAAATGACAGACACACCACTGGTAATCATAAGGTTAAGGCAGATGGTCACTGTTGGAATAACATTCTTCACTGAAGTGAACCTTAAATATAAATACATTAATTACTTCATGTTCTCGTAAAATGTGTTTACACAAGCTTCTGTAGTTGTGACAGACATCACCACACTTTCTGGCTTCCTGGATGAAATTCTTTACTAATTTAGTTTCTGTGCAACTAATGACATAATTCAACAAGAAAAAGTCAAGCAAAGGGGCCCTGAAAAAAATATTTGTTGGCATTATTGCACCATTTGTTCCTGATAATGTTGAGGCCCCATCCCAGCTAAAAACATGGATGAATAGAAAAGATGGAACACAATGTTTTTTTTTCCAAAAATGCAAATTGTTTTAATCCATATTTTCAACAGGATGACCTGTCTAAGTAAAGAGTTTTGTTGCTTTTAGTTGAGGGAAATTTTACTCACTGAGTAAAAACATTTGAATCAGACTTTATCATATTTTACTTACCCTTGATTAAGATTTGTAGCTAGTCTTTAACTCTGAAAGACAACTTTGTATTTTCTGGAAAAGTTATCCTCATGCATCATCCCTAGATTGTCATCCATTATGATAAGGGTGTGCCAAGCCTCTGTCATCTATGAAGAAAATTTCCCATTAGAAAAACAAGGGACAGCCAGGCATGATGGTGCACACCTGTAATCCCAGAACTTGGGAGGCTGAGGCAGGACAACTAAGTGTTTCAGGCCAGTCTGGTCTACATAGTGAGTTCAAGGTCAGCCTGAAGTACATAGCAAGACCTTGTATCAAGCCCCTTCAAAAAAGAAAAGAAATAAAAGGAAAATATTGGTTTTCCTCCAAACCAAACTGCTATAATTATTGCATCCTGATTTCTACAGAAAGAGAAGAATACTTAGACCTCATTAGGAAAACCAAGTTCTACTTTCCTATGGTATAAAATCATATAAAGTTGAGGATCACACAGATTCACAAATAAAACCTAGAAGTGAGAGATGCTTTGAGAAGTCTTCAAGTTCAACAGAAATTCCAAGCTATATTTTGGTGCATTCGGTTTTTATATCTGAAGACATGAAAAGTTAGAAAATATGAAAAAGTAGAAATATAGAGATACATTTTAAGGGATAAAGAGATATATGGATTTATGCTCTCATTATACCTCATGTATACAGATAACCTAGAGTGAGGAACATAAATGTATAAACATGCACACACACGCACACACACACACACAACTTCTCAGTTACTCCACCAGTGGTACCTCTTATGGTTTAAACTCAGAAGGAGCTTCCTGCTCAGCACAAAAGAGACAGAAGTCAGGAGCAAGCAGCGGACCTTGTGCCTTGCTGGAGCTTGTCTTCCCTCCTTCGCAGTAGCTCACTGGAAGTGAGTGGTGGGTGAGAATTTGAGTTAATGACACTTTTACTATTTTGTGTTCCTCATCACATGTAATGAACCAAGTGTTTGGCTTATGAAGATCTTACTTACATTTTCTCAGTACATCCTGCTTGGCAAGGATCACCCACATAAGACCTTTTTTTTTTTGCTAGTGAATCTCATTACTGGAAGATGAAGTTGAGCTGAGTAACTAACTGAACTTACGTTGTGAGAGAAGCAATCTACATTCACTTATATAAGAGCAGATTATATATATTATTATATTATTTTTCTTCATAACTGAGTAATATTCCATTATGTAAACATACCACAACTGTTTTATTCATTACTCAGTTGAGGGACATTTAGGTTGCTTCCATGATTTTGCTATTATAAATTGAGTTGATAAACACATTGGTGCTCATATATCGCTCTGATATGATGTTTTCTACAGCCATCATTAATTTCCTACCACCTTGTCTGAAATTCTGTATTGCTTGTATTGTTCTTGTGTTGTTTTCTAAATGTATGAGTGTTTGTTAATATGTTTTCATTATTTTATCTTTAAAATACAAAAAATAAAATAACAACAAAGACACAAACAAAACAATACAAAAAAATCATACAAGATGTCAGAATAAGATAAGAATTTATGGTTGTTATATTACATATTGTTATCTTCAGTGAAGTTGCTCAGATTATCAGAGGTAAGAATACACTATTGATCAAACAGTTAAAGACAATAACAAGCAATAAAAAATTAGAAATGAAAAAGAGCTTCATTAAACAAGATGGTAGGAATTCAACAATGGTTGTTATATTGCATTTCCTTGTCTTCAACTTAGTTGTTCTGATTACCAGATATAAGCATGCAAGATTGGTGAACAACAAAAAAATTAAGCATAACTCTTCCTTTCAATAAACCAATAGACATCAGCAAAACACTTACCCACTCAAACAATTTCTCAGTATCTATTCTCTGTAATATTAACCTCCAAACACTGACAATTAATGATTTCATCTTTTATTCTAACGCCTACATCCATGCTGATTTCCACTATATATGCATACAAGTAGAATTTGACATATATAAAAACCTCTGATACAAAGTTTCAGACTTACTTTTGCCATTACACTTGTGGGAAATGTTCTCATAATTATTAAACACGTTTGCATTGCAAATAGAACATTCCTAAGTTCAGAATGATCTTTGAAACACATGAGCCTTTCCATACTTTAAATCTCCTTTTAAGTGTTTATGGTGTTCAGAGTGTATACACTCTTATTTAGCTATGTATGTGTCATTTTTCTGTGTGTGAAACATTTCTCTCTTCCATACCTGTCTTATCTCTTCTTATCTACCTGATAGTGTGGTACTAATCAATCAGTTGCTTTGTATAACTATATATGCTGTTCTGCAAGAATGCCTCTGATATCTTTAGCTTTCAATACACATATACCCTTCTCATGAAAGAGTCCAATTATCCATCGCGTCTTGTAATTATTTTGATCTAGAATATCTTCCAAAAGTCACCTGTGTTTACAGACAGGATTTTTGCAAGGTGTTTGAGTCATGGTCCAGCTTTATGGAGCAGTGTGTTTATGCACTATAGATCTCAGTAGCTAAGAAGGTATTCAGTAGGTGGTGCCGGGTGGGAGGCGGGGCTTACTTGGAGGAAGATCCCTTGCGTTTGACTGCAGGAATGAATCCCACTTTCTTGTGTATTCCTTACCTTGCTGTCTGTCTCTGTCCACTTCCTGGACTCCAAGGTGCAAGCAGGTGGCCTTTTGTGTCTTCTGCAAAAGACCATTCCATAGTAACATTTCTTTAATTTGATTTAGTGTATCTTTTAGTCCATAATACTTGTATTGCTTATATGGAGTTGGTCCATGGACATAACATATCAGTGCTTTTTAAATCATTTTTCCCTCACCCCTCTACCTCCTGATCCCCTTCCCCACTGAGAAAGGTCTATGTCCCTTTTTACTATTATCTACTTTTATTTAGATGTTTCTTTTTTTTTTATCTGGGCTTCTCATTGAAGTGAAACAATGTGATATTTAAGCTTGAGTGTCTGGTTTACTTCATGCTATGGTCTCAAGATGCATCCATTTTCCTACAAATGACTCAAGTTTATTCTTCTTTAGAGAAGGATATATGGAAATTTATAAATCAGGGTGCATAAATACTTCACTTCTCAATTTATCTATCTGTGGACACACAGGAAGTTTCTATGATTCAACTCAGGAGTATACTGCTATAATTATTTCTCAGAATATATCACTATACTATTTAGCATTTAACTGTAGGGAACATAAAAAGAATGAGACCCAGTATCTTCCTTCTGAGGTATTTTCTTTTTTTGGTTTTTCTCCGGTACCGGGAATCGAACTCACGACCTTGCGCTTGCCAGGCAGGCGCTTTGCCGCTGAGCTAAATCCCCAGCCCCCTTCTGAGGTATTTTCATAATATCTTCCATAGCCACTTCAGCCTTGGCAGCAGCCACCCATTAAACTTAAATTCTAATTAAAGTCCCACCCCTAAGTTGTGGGTGTTGGCTCTTTTGCTTCACCAGTGAGAAAGAGATGAAGATCACACATGTCATCCAGGTTAGAGATGGACAATCACTCTTCTGTTGCCACTTTCATGGATGTGAAGTTTTGATGTAAATATACCATTTATTTTCAGTAGTCACATGATATATAAAAATTCAGATTGTTTAGACATAACCAATATTGTTGCACATTTCAGGCTTTTAGTTGTGGTTCTTCTACTACCTTTGTGTCTGTACTGCTAAAGACAATTCACCTAGAAAATCCCACCTCCCGTCCTTTGAGGAAACACTGGGGTGGATCCCATCATGTGCTCCGACGATGAGGAGGCCCAAACCCAGTGAAGAACATGGAGCTAGAGACAAGATGAACCAAGACCCAATTTCTTCCACAAAACCTGAACATTCTAATCCACATTTGAGACAGGAACTCATGTTTAAATAAGCAGTTTTGTTGCTTTAAAACGAGGCACATTTCACTCACATGGTGGAAATCTGAAGAATATTGTAACAAGTTTTATGTATTCTTTAAAAACTGCAAGAATGAGAGAATCGATAAATCTCCATGAAATGTTCATAATTTCTGAAAGGCTCATCCTCATTTATGTTCTCTGCAATGTGAACTGCTATGGTAACAGTGGGCAAAGGCTCTATCATCTAAGAAGAAAACTTCCTATCAGAAGAGACAGTAGGTATCTATTCCACTTTCCACAGAGCACACTATTGCATTGGTTGTGTCATTTTTTGCATAGAAAGGAAAAAAAGGGATGTCAGCCCTTGTTGAACCAAACAGTGTTCTGTTTGCTGGAATTCAGGACCAAACAATATTCAGTGATGACACAGGTTCACACACAAAATATAGAAGTGAGATTTATTATGAGATGCAGTGAAGCACAATGGAAAATCTAAGCTCCATTGAGGAGCATTAGGATTTTATATCTGGATACAAATAAGAGGAATTATAAACAGTTGCAAGATTCAGGTACACTTTAATGGACAAGAAGATATATGGATTTACTTGTCGTTAATTCTGAGACATCCAGATAAATTACAGTGAGAAATGTGTGCATGGATAAACACACATACGCACACACACACACACACACACACACACACACACACACACACACACGTCTCCCTGTGTGATCACCCTAACCAGGGCATCTGGAGGTTTGAGCTCAGATGGAAATTTAGATCGACACAAACCAGACTGAACAGAAGAGGAAGAATAGCACCTGCATCTTGCAGGAGATGGTTTTCCCTCTTTGGCAGGAGCTCAATATATGTAAGCAGTTGGAAAAAATTTCAACTGATGACACATTCTGGTTAGCCAGCTCAATTAACGAGCCACTTGTTTTTCATCTGAAGATTCTGCTTCATCTTTCTCAGTGCCCAGTCCCTTGGCAGAGACAGGGAATCTTTGACAGTGCTTTCATTTTCCTAATGAGATTCGAAGTAAGTGAAGCTTACATTGAGGTGGATGAACAACCTTACGCTGAGAGAGAAAACAATCCAATGAAAGGTCAGCTGTATATATTTTCTTCATTTCCAGATTTCTGAAGTGGAGATAGATTACAGTATGCGTATTGACAACTCATTCATTGTTTCACCAATAATGTGTACAGAACTTAAAATTCCATTCTCACAGTAAAAACAGGTACCATACAATTTGAAAAAACCCTTGAATTCAGTTATGATTGTCAAAAATCTGTTATCCATGTGACCCATACTGAAGTCTGTATGAAAACCTGAGGACACATTTCAATGAGAACACATTCGTGTTTACTACTTGTTTTGGGAATCTCTCCCAAGTCCACCAAAGCCATGTCTTTTTAACAAGTGTGCAATGTCCAACTGTGCAATAATTAATCATAATTAGAATATATTACAGAATTCTTCTACTCTGTACCTGCTGATATTATTATCCTGGTTACTGAAATACACTGCTTTGTACTGTCCATTTATATCCAACTCAAATTATGGCAAGCATTTACAATACATTTCACACAAAGTCACACAATAGGACATTATATCTGTACTATCCCTCTTCCTGAATTCCTTGGCCATAGAAATATTCAACAAATGAAAGTGCAGTGCGGGTCAGTGTAAAATTAGTGGTAGCAATTCAACTGAAAGCTATGAGAGACCTGAAGTCTGTAATTCAACTCTGCACTGAACAGAAAGAAAAGATTTCTGTATATTCATTGATATTGAAGTTATATATGGGAAATTTTCCTTATTTCTTGGAAGTAGTTGTTAACTTAAAAAGATGCAATCCAAAATAGGAACTGTTCCCCATGCAGTGTGTTGAATGTGCCCCACTTATTTCTGCTATATTTCATATACTTTCACATACTTTCTCTCCAGGTCATTCTTTCTTTCTTTGTAAGAATCCTTGTTTGAGTTTATGAGACTATGGCAATGATGGCATGCTCAGGAATCTTTGGAAGCTTGAAGCTTAGTGTATGTAGGTGTAATCGTCATTTAGCATATTTATTCTTATATCCTTTCATGGTGTGGCTGGCATAATTCATTTCCATTTTCACCATGTAGATTTCGATGGATGTACTACATTTTAAGCGCTGACACCTTGCTGGAAAATATTTTCAAATTTTAGATTTTTTAACAAGATTTACAGTTCACTGATTTTTTTAAAAATTAGTGTGTCACAGCTCATTATGACATAGCTGTGAGTGGAAATGTTCACTCAAGGCACCTGCATTATTGTTCATAACTTGCTCCAAGTTCTTAATTAATAGTACTTTTATTTTTTCCAGTTTTAAATTTTATTAATATAATTTTGCAATATTGAAAGATTACATTCCTTATAGTGATCACACTCTTCATTGATACATGTACATAGCACACCTTAATTATATTTTTATATCTTCCCATCTCTGCTACCTATCATTCCATGTGTTGCTTGATCCGTACTCTTTTGCAAATGATCTATGTCTCTATGTTCTCCTATCTTTTATTTTGTTCAGCACTTATATTGTAGATTTCTCTAAGGAAAACCATGACATACTTAAACTTGTGCCTCTGATTTATTTCTCTCACAATGACAGCCTCACAAGGTAACCATTTTCTTGCTAATAATTAAAGTTTTGCATACTTTATGTCAGAGTAGTGCTCTATTGTGTATGAATATGACATTTTCTTTTATTTTAAATTTCGTATTAGTACATGTGTGCAGTACATAATGATTCCATTTATCACACGAGTTGCCATATGTATTTAACACATATTCTTTTTCCTTTAAGTATTCAAGTGTCATGCCAGGCGTGGTGGTGCACACCTTTAATCCCAGCACTCGGGAGGCTGAGGCAGGAGGATTGTTGTGAGTTCAAAGCCAGCCTGGGCTACAAAGTGAGCTCAAGGCCAGCCTAACCTGCATAGCGAGACCTTGTCTCAAAAAGACAAAAAAGAAAAAAGGATTTATGTGTCAGTAGACACTCCACTCCTCCCCTGGGCACTCAGGCTGCTTCCAAGATTAGTTCTCATGAGATGTGTTGCTATAAGTGTTGATGTGCACCTTTCTCAGTAGTAAGATGTTTTAATTTTCTTAGGGATAGACTCATAATTAAACTCCTGCAAAAACTTGAAATTTATTTCTCACTTTTCAAGTAATGTCCACGCTGGTCTTCATAGTCACTCCTGCCTTGGAGCCAGGTGACTGTGACTTAACAACATTAACCAAAATACCACTTTCCTCTTTTAAGGTGAAAGTGTTGGCTATTCTGTCCCAACACTGGGAGAGTGGGGAGTCACTGGTCATCCATTCCAAGTATCAGGTGGAGAATCACTCCCTCGATAGCCATTGTCAATGAAGCGGGCTTTGGCTGTAAATACATCACATATTTTTGGCACTCACAAAATGGGTAAAAACTCACATGCTCTGCATAACAGCAGTATTGGCCAAGTTTCAGGCTTACTGGTGACATCCTTTCCTTAGTTCCTCGACATCTCTACTGTTACTCATGTAATCAAGGTAGAATATCCCAGCTCTCAGCTCCCAGAAAAAACCCTTCTGTGAAGGCGCAGTACATTCCTAACGATGAGACTGCACCCCACTAAGATCGTGTGCCTCTAGATTAACATCACTTTTACTTTCTTCCAAATAACCAACATTTTCATAATGCCCACTTGAGACCAGACCAGGTATACCAGTAAGCGGCTTTATTTCTTTTAATGCAGGTATATTTCACCCACTTGATTAAAAATGTGAAGTAGATTTCCCCGAATTTCACTTACTTCATGAACTGAGGGATTCATGCATAGTTGGTGTATGAATCTCAATGATTTCTTCAAAATTTATGGTAAACCAGATATCGTATTTCTTCTTACATTGTTGCCTACTACACTAAGAGTGCATTGAGCCACTGTCATCTACAAAGAATATTTCCCATCAGAAAGGACAGTGGACATCTTGTCTCTTTTGCCGAAAACAACTGTCGAATTCATTGTGCCTCTTTTTCCACAGAAGGAAAACAGAGAAGAAGTCAGATTTTTAATGAAACAGGATATTTTTCCCTACAGTGTAAAATGATATAAAGTTGATGAAGACACAGATTCACAAATAAGGTATGCAAATGAAAAACATGTTGAAGTGTCATCAAGTAGGACAGAAATTCTAAGCTACGTTTTGATGAATTTGATTTTTCTATCTAGAGATGTACAAGGTAAGAAAAAGAAAGAGTTGGAAGATAGAGTTACACTTGGACAGATAAGTCACATGTCTTTTTATGTTCTCATTTTACCTAATGCAAGTAAATAAATTAGTACAAGAGATGCATAATCACACACACACATACACGCACTCACACACAGACACAAATATTACACACAGACCACCCTACCCTTACTGCGTACCTTAGTACAAACCATATTGATCAGAAAAGCAAGCAGCAGAACTTGCATCTTGTTGGAGTTGTCTCTCTTCTTCTGCCTGAGCTCAGGATAACTGAGTGCTCAGAAAGAATCTGTGAGGATGACACCTTTCTAGTATTTAGCATTTGCTGTCAATCACAGCTAATAAACCAAGTGTTTTCCAGGGGAAGATCCTGTTTACATCTTTTGCTGCATCCTGCTTGTTTGAATGGGCTGTACACAAGAGGATTTTATTTTCCTAATGAGATTAATAATAAATGAAGCTTAAATTGAGTTGTATGATTGACCTCTAAGAGAGAACTGTCTACATTCAGTGCTTCAAAATCAGCAATATTTATTTTCTTCATTCTGAGTTCTGAAGTGGAGGTGAAGCAGAAAGTGTGTATCACCCTCTTATATAATGTTTCACTAACTGTGCTGGAGAATTCTTAAAATTGCTTTCATAAGGTAAAAACTGATATCCTCCATTTTCCAATAAATTATCTCAGGAGTCATTATAATAACTCTTGTTACAAATATGACCCACACTGGAGTTTATATTAAACTCTGACATTCATTTCCACAAGATTACAAAGTTATTTTCTACTTTATTTAGGAATCTTTCCCAAGTCCACCAGTCCCATGTCTTTTTGACAAACGTATCATAGCCACCCAATCACAATAAGAGGCAGAAATCTCCTTTTCTAGTTGCCATTGTTGACATCCACATTCTTCAAACCCTTCTCTTTTGGCTGTCCATCTGTCCTCAACTCAAATTCCAATAAATATGTATAATCGTATTTAAAACCACAACTATTATACCTATAATGTCACTTATAATGAAATTGTGGCCTGTGAAAAAAAAGCCAGAAGTGTAATGATGTATACAACAAAAAATATAGGTAGAAGTTCAATAATGGTGAAAACTTTCTTTGCTCCAAATTCTTATTTGTAGTATTCTACTTTTTAAAGTTCTTCATTTTTCAGTAGAGTTTTGAAGCATAAGACAATGATATGCCTCATAGGCAGTTCACGCACACACAAAAAGCATCATACTTCTATTTCTCTGCATCCCCCCAAAACCCACTCACTCATCCAGCACTTGGCCTCTAAACTTTTGAAAATCATCTGTATCCTCTAGTTATATCATCTATCTTTTATTTTGGCCTTTACTTACATTGTGGATTTCTCATGTAGGAAAAACCATGAGATATTTAAGCTTGTATAAATAATTCACTTCTCTCAAACTATGACCTCACATTACATCCATTTTCATACAAAAGATTCAAGTTTGTCCTTCTCTGTGACAGAACGTTATTCCTTGGTGCATCAATACCCCATTTTCTTCTTCCACTCCTCTGCTGAGGGCACTTCCAAGGTTTACCTTTATGAGTTGCGCTGCCCTAAATATCTGTATGCTTGGGTGACCGTGGCTTTATGTCTTTGACTCTATTGAGAACTTAACTAGAAGGGGAATAGCTCGGTTTACCAGAATATTAATTTCAGTTTTTGAAGAATCCCCACACTGCTCTCAGAATCATTTCCACCTTGCAGGCAGCTCTCAGTGGCTTGAAAACATGCGTCAAAACAAACATTTCTGACTTGAGGTCTGGTGCTGCACTTGGTCCAACTTTGAGAAAGTTCAGGAGCCATTACTCCTCATCCAAGTTTCACACACAACGGTCTCTCTCTCTACCTATCTCTTTCTCTCTAACTCTATCATCCTCTCTCTTTCTATCTGTCTCGATTATCTCTGTCTCTCTATCATGTCTATCATCTTTCTCTCTCTCTCTGTCTCTATCCCTCCCTTTTCTGCTGTCTCTCTGTCTCTCTTTGTCTCTCTCTGTATCTGTGTCTCTGTCTGTCTCTGTTTGTCTGCCTCTCTTTCTCTCTCTCTCTCTCTCTCTCTCTCACACACACACACATACACACACACACACATACACACCCCTCAACTTCCACTCAGATAATCCCATCCTTTGACCCTCTGTCTGTCCTGGCCAACTCTAGACCCTGTATCACTTCAAAATACCAACTTTTTATAGTCATTTTGACCTTGCAAAAGAGAAAGAATTTCTACTATGGCAGATTGGGTAAATAATATGGAAAAAGTGACACCACACTGCTCTATGAGCCTGCATTTCTGTGGCATGGCTCTGGGCATCGGCATTCATTTTTTTTTTAATTTTAAAGAAAAAATATACAATAAAAATGATGGAAAATTTTGAAACAAGATTGTAGGAGAAAAAAGTTAGTACATTGAGTATTATTATTTTCAAAATTGTTGCTCAGATTACTAGATGCAGGTATGCAAAACTGATCAACAAAAAGGGCACAAAATTTTCATTTCAATGCACTAAAGACAATTAATACTATAACTGTCTTAATTACCTCAGATGTATATACTCATAATGTATCATATATATTTTATAAAGCCTTTATATATTAATATAAATATGTATATTTTCTTATAAATATAGATATATTTACACATAAAAGTATATTATTGTATATATGATCATCCAGCAATTTTATATATAAAATATATAAAGATATATTTTAATGTATATCAATATATTAATGTTATACACTAGCATAGTGTATAACATTAATACATAATTAATTATATATAATGCAATACAAATTATATAATGTGCACTATATAATTTATATTAATTTATGAAATAACATATTTACATATAATATAATATGTTGTATAGTATTATATTGTGTTCATGTTACATTATATAATAAATGTTATATGATATGTCAAACATGTAATATACATAGCACATATCTAATTATCTATAGAATATATAGAATAAAAATCATAATTATTATATGAAATTATATATTTCATATGATTGATTATTTTTATGATTTTATTAATTTTATATTATATTTATATGTACTTACATATTTATATCTCTATATTAAAAGTGTATTAAATATCTGTTTATTTTATCTTGTATATATGAAACATAATTTATATATAGTATATTTATTTGTATATATTTACCTTATATCATCTATATCGGTCATTTATCCATCTATCTATCTATCTATCTACCTACCTACCTATCTATCTATCTATCTATATCTAATTTTATCCCTTCATTTTTTTGCAGTGGAGTTTGAACTCAGGATGTTGTGCTTACCAGGAAGGCACCGTCCCACTGAGCTATATCCCGCGCTCTCTTCCTTCTTTTCCCCTCTCCCTCATCCCAGTTGTTCTTTCTTTTCGAACAGTTTCTTTCCAGTGCACAATACATCCTGTACCTGTTGGATCTTATTTTACTCTTTCAGTTTCTTACACCATGGAGACAATATGATGTCTACACTTCTAAGTCTGATTTGTTTCATGTATGACTATGGTCTCAAATTGCATCCATTTTCCTATGAATATGATTTTTAATCATAAGTTGTAAAGATACTCATGAATGTGAACTGCTCCAGAATGTGCCGAGAAATAAAATGTCAATGTGTTTGAAGTCCATGGAGAATTTTGATGGGGATTCGCAGCATTGTGTCTTGTATTATATTTTCTAAAATTTGAACACTCACCATATTGTGACATAATATCACCTATTCCATTCACTAATTATCCACTGATCACATTCAACATGTGCTAATTTGCTCTATACAGTTTATATCCCAATTAAGTTCTTAAAGTCTCAACTGTCCATTCAGAGATGGAGTTATATGACAGATTTGGAGTCATTTTTTGAGGTAACAGTATAGCTTGTTTGTGTAACCATAATCACTATTGTTTCTCTGTCATATTGATTTCATTTTTACAATTAACACAATCTATTCACTTAAGTGATAGAAAGGAACAGCAAATTTTTTAACTTATTCTGAGAATGATCTTCATCAAGTCTCTAGTCCAGCTAGACTGCCTATGGGTAGTCAAAGTGTGGAAATTGGAAAATATTAGATCTGAACATCAAAAGGCAAAGACTCCCAATAAAGTGAAAGAAGCAATAATGATTTTTTATGTTTTGTTTATTTTGTTCTATTTTATTTTTGTTTTAGTTTTAAAACAGGAAGGTTTGAACACAAAAATCCAGCACTGAGCTCTACCCCAACAGTTCTTAAAATCATTTTTAGTCAGAATATGACTACGTCAGTAAGCCTCCTTGGATGGGCTTGAAGCTGTGATATTCCTGATTCAGTCACTCACAGAGCTGGTGTTAGAATCCTGTACTACCAGGCTCAGCTTAAACTATTTTCCTCCATATTAACAGGGACTCTTCTTAGACATAGCAAGATGGTGATAAGTCAAGCTATGGATGCTCTCTTCTCAGCCAAATCAGAAGCTGCCATGTCTAGTTTTTGAAAGTGTTTGTAAGCATACTCCCTGGAACCTAAAAGACTGATATAGGAGTTATAGATATGCATTTTGTGCTTCCTCCTCTGTATCAGGAATTGGTATAGCAGCAGAAATAATATAAATGTCCTTGAAATATCTACTATGAATTGTGTTCTTTTATATCAGAAATATCAGCTACCCAGGCCAGCCTAATATTTTCTGTGCACTCATCTCATCAGTAAGATAACAAAATGCTGCGTATATTCCATCACTGCAAGTCAGGAAATTTAGACATCAGGTCACAGGATGAACCTTTGATTTCTTGCATGTCAGGCTGAGAGAGCAGTAGTATAAAGAGACATTAGCTCTGATTTCCTACAATATCTCAATTGCTCTGGACTTCTGCTGGAGAGAAAAGATGATTTGCACCAAGATGCAGATTCTCTTGCTTGCCTTTGCTTTTGTTCAATCTTGCTTTCAACAGGCTGACTCTGCAGATGTCCCATGAATAAGCAGGAATTAAACCAGGTGTGTGTGTGTGTGTATTTCTCTTTTTATGTCTTATAATGAAATCAGATTATATAACCATCCTGATCTATATATGTCCATATTCTTAAATTTATCTCTTGGTCTTCCAAATCTGTGTATGTTTCCCACCAGATTACTTCCTAGAAGAAAAAAAAAAAGTTACCAAAATAAAGAGCTTGAGTTTTCATGGTATTAGAACACACAGTTTTAGCTAATTCAAAACCTCTGAATGCCACGCCTTCTGTTACACTCTGAGACACTGCTATGGAACCTTATGTCATTTGCTTCTGGGAGGGATCAAAAGCCAGGGTTGATCAATAGAATCAGATTTCTTTTTTTCTTTCTTTTTTCTTTTCTTTCTAGTGGAACTGAAGTAGGTGTGTTATGATTACGATGTTGTTTAAAAGACAAGAAGAGAGCAACCCACTAACCCTTCCAGTGGGATCTTTCCTATATAGATCAATGAAGATTGGCACAGCTTTGCCAGAGCATGTGATAATGTAGAGAATACGGAAGAAAACAGGGAAGTGAGTGCCTATTTCTGTCACCTACAATGTCTTGAAAGATGCAGGATTTCCTCTGTCAGGTTTCATGCCAAGTAAGCAAAATTCACCCCAATGTAAGTGATCAAGTCCATCCAACTAATTCCCTGCCCTCTGGTATCTAGTGTGAAAATGAACGATAATGCAAACAAATGAGAGACGTAATAGTGTGATAATAATGCATCAGTGTAATACTCTGATCTGAACATGGTGGGTGAATGCATGTTAATTTTTATATCTATATCCATTGACAGACCTCCATGTTTATTTGCCTCTACAACCATGATGTTCCATGTGTATGAGTTTCATCTTGTTGAACAATTGACTGGTCAATTAGCAGAGGTTCTGTTGTTTAGTGAATAAGGATTTCAGCATCAATACCACCAGCAACAGTTTCAGGAAAGGAAGATGTTATGGTTTGGGGCTCATTTACAACGGAAACAATAATATAATATAGGACACATATATTATATGATTATTTATAATAGTCATCCAAAGAAGGATATACAAAAGAGTACAGGAAATTTGTCCACACACTAAGACCAAGGAATCCAGCTGAGGGCCTGGATCCCATGAGAATGTCCTGCATGAGCTCTGAAGACCCAGAGCCCGTAACAGTGCCTCCTACGAGTCCAACTGGAGGCCCAGAGCCCATAACAGTATCTCATGGAGGTCTGTTTCATGGATCTGTGCTGGGAAGGCCCAAAGGTCAGTGGTGGAATCCAGGAAGTCTGTGCCAGCAGGATGAAGGATCTGTGCTAGCAGGCTGAGGGATCTGCATGGGAGCCAGGAAGCTTTGCTCAAAGTAAGGACCAGAGTTCCCCTAAATTGAACCAAAGCCATTCTCAGTGCTAATGAGGTCCTGAGCTCCTCAGAGGATGAAAATAGCCAAGTTCATCAGGAAAGTCAGCATGAGGAGCTCCTCCAAAGGAACCAACAGCTCCTTACAGCTTCTACCAGCTCCAACAGCCTTTCTCTGCTCCCAACAGCCATAACATTTCCTTCTCCAGTTCTGCCTCTTATGCTGCTGGCAACAGTCCCCAGGTGGGCCTCCCACACCCCGCACCACGCTTACTCAGTTCAGCTGGGGGTTATAAGTTGACTACCCATTATCAATCCAGTACAGAAGAGAAACGGTTTTAGGTGGAGAAAAAACTGAGAGGAATAAGTTTATATGAAAACAGTAGAGCTACAATCCTGGTGATGTGGGATATTGTGCTTCTAAATCCCACCACTATTTACATGGCAAGATATGCAGGCATTTCTTGCTGTCCCAATCGGGACAAGAACTAAGAGAATGCGAAGGATACCAGCCAGTGAGGTTGGCAGCCAGTGCAGAAACACAGAACGGTTGGCAGGAAACCAGACAATCATCCAGTGGGAGAGTTTGGCATCACGAACTTTTACTGATCATGCTGCAGCATTACGAAGATTGAATATAATGAGAAGGTGAAATGAATGTAACACTGAAACACCCTATGACATCCTGAGCCTCACAGGGGTTATAAGACCCACAGTTCCTCAGGGGGAGGAAAAGATGCATTAGCAATTAGTACCGTTTTGTTGGTCTGTATACAAGGACAAGCACAATGAGTTCATAGTGGCGGTGTAAAAGAAAAGATATGGCGTTCATACCACGAGTTGTGGGTGTCCTGATCTTATACGATGACCAGTTGACTGATACCATGGGATATGAAGGAATTCATGGCTGGAACCTGGAGCCATGTATCTAGATGTGTTGAGTCTAGAAAAATTCTTCCTGTTGATTACCATGGCAACCCTGGTAAAGCTACAGAAACATCTAAGCATTCACGATATCATGCAAAGTGATGCTAGCTCCCCGTGATCTTCCAAGCATGGAAAGTTAGTACAAATGACAATCAAAGACAATGCACAGAATACATGGAACATGTGATGAGAATGGTGTGTGTTTAATTTTTCAGGTTTATATAGGAAATGGGACACTGACATGAATCTCCCTCAAGATATTACCTCTTCTCATCAAACGCAGTGATACCTACATTCTCATTGGCAATATTCATCTTGTGATTAACCTAATGTCCTGAAGACACTCAGGTAAACTTCCTGAACCGCTTCAGGAAGGGTCAGGAAGAGTGGGTAAAGTGTGTGCAAAGCAGTCGGAGGATGTTGAGATGAATTAATAAAAAATGTTTCTCTTAGTATAATACATTTTCAAAAATTTGAACACATTATATTTTGGATCATTATTACATTTCATATGGTATTCAGAGATGAAGAACTGATAAAATCTATTTTATACTTCTCAATTCTTTTACAAATTTGTTTTTCTTACTTGGCATTTATGACCATACTTTCCTTTCACTGAAAACTTATTTACATACTAAAAGGTACTTAGTTGATAAACCTTTTTTTTGGTACTGAATGATTAAAAGAAATCCCAAAGTTATAGTTAAAATAGCAGTAAGATGTGCAACCCAAATTGTACATAATTTCTACTTATTTTACACCTAGCCAGAGAGATGATTACCTCTGCTTATTTCTGGTTTAAAGAATTTTAAAAAAAATAATTCTGTGGTATTCAATGAACAAATGCTCAAATACTTCATTACATGGAAAGAAATGTACACGGTGGTTTTCTAATCTTGGTTTAAGACTGTTTTATTTATACAAAAAGCTGGATCTATACTTGAGCAGAAGATTTTTATTAATAATGCTTGTGTAATTCCTGGGTGTTTCACCGTTAAGGTGGAAAATGTGAGATATAATACAATGGATTTGATCTCTCTGAAATAATGCAAATGTTCTGTCATTTTTCTCTTCACAGGTGAGGCTGGACAGCCAAGAACACTGTTACAGAAGGAAGTGCTGGGGTTGAAGGCATATTCTTTGCTTGATGGAAGTTGTGGGAGGAGACTATCTCCCCAGTGTCACTTTAAACGTCCCCCTTTTAGTAAGTCACATCAGAACATTGTTGGACAATTGCAAGTCCACACAAAATACAAGCAAATCATCCCAACGAACATAACCAAAACTCTCAAGTGTAAATCAGAATTCAGAAGTTTCGAATTATAAAATTAAAATATTCCATTTTACTCAATAACAAAATTTCTTCAAATCTGACATTTAAAAGTATAAGACATTGCCATGGTTTGGGGTTATTTTGCCAGGAAAAACAAGTTAATAAAGGACACATATTTTATAAGATTATTTATAATAGTCATCCAAAGAATCATATACAAGACAGTGCAGGTAATCTGTCCACACACTAAAGAAGAAAGAATCCAGCTGAGGGCCTGGATCCCACAACAATGCCCGGCGTGAATCCAGCTGAAGACCTACAGCCCATAACAATGAATTCCACAAGTCCAACTGGAGGCCCAGAGCCCAGGACAACGTCTCATGCAGGCCTGTTTCAGAGATCTGTGTTGCAAAGGCCCAAAGGTCAGTGGTGGAAGCTAGAAAGTCTGTGCCAGAGGGATGAAGGATCTGTGCTAGCAGGCTGAGGGATCTGCACTGCTGCCAGGAAGTGACGCTCAAAGTGAGAACCAGAGCTTTGCTAAAAAGTACCACAGCCATCCTCAGCAACAGTGAGGTCCTGAGCTCCTCCAATGATCAGGACATCCAAGTTCCATCAGGAAAGCCAATGTGACAAGCTTCTCCAGGAGACTATGTAGGGTACCATCTTCCCCTGCAGAGCCAGGAAGCGATGCTCAAAGTGAGGACGAGAGCTCCCCCAAAGTGAACTGAGGCTATTCTCAGTACCAACAAGGTCCTGAGTTCCTCGGAGGATAAAAACAGCCAAGTTCATCAGGAAAGCCAGCATGACAAAGTCCTTCAAGACAACTAACAGCTCCTTACAGCTTCTCTCAGCTTTCAACTAGTTCCCAACTCTTCTATCATCTCCCAACAGCCTCCTTCTCCTTCTCCAGGTCTGCCTCTTATGCTGCTGGCAACAATCCTCAGGTGGGCCTCCCACACCCAGCACCACGCTTACTCAGTTCAGCTGGGGGTTATAAGTTGACCAGCAGTTGTCAACCCACCCCTAGGAAACTTGATAACCATATACATTTTCTTAATCTATATTCTCTAGTGGCAGATTTGTGAAAAGTTAACATGTCTTAGTCTACTCAGATTTACATTAATATAACAGTTACATATGTTCATTTTTTTTCTTTTATTGCACTCGTTGCCACACCAGAAGCAAAATATTTAAAAGGTGACCAAAATTTAAGCTTAAAACAGAATAGATTGATTTTCTAACTTGATTAAAAACATATATTTAAAAACAACATGCAAACATACTAAAAGAACTATTAAAATCACAGTCCTTACTTCCTGTTAAGTTTTACAATGCATGGTAAGACTAAAAAATAGGAATTTCCTGTAGTTTAAATACACTCGTATATTTGGGTGAAAGACTTCAGTTTATTTTACATTGTACTATTCTTTTTTGATTTTAAAGAAAATAGTACAAAGAAAGAACAATAGCAAGATACAAACAACACAAAGCAAGGACAACAAAAATGATACAGGGTTTCAAACCAAGTGATAGAGATTAACAATGGTTGTTATATTATATATTGTTATCTTCAATGAATATGCTCAGATTACCAGATGTAGTAATGGATTGATTACATCATTAAAGAGAATTAGGAAATAATAATTTAAAAGAACATTAGAGACAATACATAGTGTCACAAGGCAGGATTGTAGGAATTCACCAATGGATATTATACTGCAAATTGTTGTCATCACATAAATTGTTCAGATTACCGGATACGAGCATGCAAAACAATCACATGGTCCTCTATTTCAACCTTGCAACCTGTGGTGGACATTGTTTTGCCTTGCAAAAACTATAACAAAATTGGTACCAGGACAGGGTAGTTATTGTTGTAACCTGGCCATGTGACTTCAGAACATTTGGAATTAATTTGGAAAAGGTTTGAGAGACTGGCCAAAGAGGCAGCCCCTGTGTGCTATAAACCATATTGGACACTCTGGTTGGAGCCTGGAAAGTCAGAGTACTGAAGAAATGCTACCGATTGAGGTGAAGCTCAGGAGGCTTCAGCTGAGAAGGACTGCACTGCCTGCTGTATCCCAGGTAGTACATTGTGCTTTGGCAGAAGTTGGTCTGCTTTTGCTTGAGTTTAGAGATATTGTCTAGTTGGAGAAAGAAAAATTTCAATGTGGTCTACTGTTGGGATGTGTTGTGGTCACTGTTGAGAGCTTTTGGCCAGGTCTATCTTTGAAATTAAGAATAAAGAGTCAGCAGAATGCTATGAAACATTTGGCCAAAAGGGTGGTTCTCATGAGCTTTGGGTTGTTTCTCAGTTACATTTCTCTTGTTGCTGAGACAAAATACTCAATGCCCAAAATTAAGGAAGGAAAGTTTTGCTCAGCTCAGTTTGTGGAGGTTACAGTCCATGCTCTGCTGGCTCCAAGGCAGAGTGGCACATGGCAGAGGGCAACCGTTCAATTGTGATGGAAAACAGCAAAAGCAAGAAGAGCAAAAGGGAAGAGCAACAGCAAGCAGCCTCTTTCACTACCTTACATTGTATGCAGACTGCCTGCCCCAGGCGGGTAGAGCACTCACATCCATAATTCCAGCACAGACAATCATATTCCCAAGCAACCATGAGTCAACCAAAAATTCTAGAAGCAGGGGCTGGGGATTCAGCTCAGCAGCACAGCGCCTGACTGGCAAGCACAAGATTGTGACTTTGATTCCCAGTACCAGAAAAAAGCAAAACAAACATACAAAAAAACCCCAAAACTCTAGAAGCCCACCTCCCCTTTGCTGAATGAGGTTTTGGGGGTACATCCAGACACAAACCATAACAAACACAAATACAAACTATTAGAATATAAAAGGAGAATATGAATAAGTGTAAAGGAAAGGAATAATATATTAGAAAACAATTTACACAATGCCTGCAGGAAGTCCTTACTCATCAGTAACTGCTACAGATATAACTTGATTAACTTATCCTGATAAAGAAGAAGTGGCTCAATGAACAAAACCAGACCCATGTGTAGATTGTTAAAAACAAACTCACTTCATGTCTGAAATCTTTGAGAACACCTAGACTGAGCATAGAGGGATGGAATAAATATCTCATACAAGGGAAATTAAAAGCAAAGAAACACAGAATACTAATGTCCAATATGTTAGATATTAGAACAAAACCAGTAAAAAGAGACCACCAGGGTTATTATAAAAATGAAGGGTTTAGTGCACATGCAACAAATTACAACATAACATAGCTATATTTCTTTATTATATATTATAATACATAGTACATTCTTATATTTATAAATAACATTGTTTTATATAATATTTAATTAAGATTATTTCTATTGACCAAGTATTAACAAGCATAAGTAGAAAGAAACTCTAGTTCAACAATATTTAGGTAATTCAACACTTGACCCTCAGCAACAAGCAGTTCACTCAGAGAGAAAATCAACAAAGAATTATCAAAGTTACATTTCTAATGAGAGCAAATGCACCAAAAGAGACATCTACAGACTATTATATACAACAACTGACAAATACACATTTTTCTTACAAATACATGGAAAGTTTTCAGGGTAGATGATATGAAGAGCTATCAGGCTTCACAAGAATTTTTAAAAATCTTATTGAATATGAAAACATGGAAGAAGGAATTTCTCCCAACAAGTTGATAATAACACTTGATAAGGATGATTAAAAAGAAATAATGGCCAGTTTCCAAGATGAACAGAGATGCAAAAATAATTTTAAATATTCCACAAAATCAAATCTGATGTCACATTACAAAGGATTATTCACCATGATCAAGTGCGATTTGTCCGCAGGATTTAAAGATAGCCTATGCAAATGAATTAACATGATACACCATTTCAACTGATAAAAAGACACAAACCACATACTTAATTCAACTAATGCACAAAATGCACTTACCCAAGCTGACATCCTTGTTTCTGGCATTGTGACAGTGGTTTTTGTGAGACTGATCTCATGGCATGTAAGAAATGTTGAAATCCACCATCTTGACAAACTTACCAAGGAAAGATTTGTATAAGGAAGCTCGTGTTACTAGAGGTGTTACTCAAATTAGGATGGCATGATCAATAGTGTTACACAAAGTAGAAAGGCCATTATTAGTGTGAATAGATGAAAGTTTTATGGCAGATTACAGTCTATCTAAGTCTATAATTTGCCAAACAGTTTGGGCTATAAATATAATCCATCAAAGAATGATCAATGAAAAACTTTGTTTCCCTGTCAGGGGTGGTGTCACAGTTTCAAAGAGAGAACAGGGTCTCATAGCATAGCTAGGCATGGTGAAGCAGCTACTGCTGAGAAAAGGGATGCTGAAAGTTATATACACCACTTTAAATGATGACAGAGAAAAATGGCTTCTGTTCTCAAGCTCTTTTCAACTCTGATAAAACTGGCCTTTTCTAGAAGAAAATGCACTGGAAATCATACATTACCCAGGAAGACAAGAATATGCTAGATCACAAACCACAGATAGGCTAAACTTATTGATATGTGCCAGTGCCAGTGGTATCCTCATAATGCAGTCTCTTTGGTTTATCATTCTGAGACCCTTACAGTGTTCACATAACATAAAGTCATGAAGAAGAGACTAATGATCATGTGGCAATCTAGTACAAAATCCTGGGCAATGAGAGTACTTTTTCTTGAGTTATCATGGAGGTTTTCTACCCTACTGTTAAGAAATATCTAGAGCACAAATGTTTACCACTCAAGACTCTCCTCATCATGGACAATGCTCCTGCTCACCCATGAGATTTGAAAGAAGAACAGACTGTAGAATTCCCATGGTTCTCATTCAAGTTCTTCCCACCTAATACAGCTCCTCCGCTGAAGCCTATGGACCACAAGGTTAGAGCTAACTTTAAGAAGGTACACACCAAAGAACTCTTCCTGAAGTAATTCCAGATGGTCTCAGATAAAAGTTTGATCCTTAATAATTTCTGGAACGTACAGTACAACATCCTTTCCTGTGTGTGTGTGTGTGGGGGGATTCATTGAGAAACCTTGGACCAATGACTCCCTAAGAACAGTGAAATCTGCTTGGAAAAATATGGGGGTTAAATTATACAGGAAAGAGACTTTGAATGCTGTGTAGTGGAGCCAGAGCCTTCACTTTACCCTGGGTTTGACCACATTATCAGGATGGCAGAGTCCACGGACTTGCAGGTAGACAGTGGTGATGTTGAGGAACTGGTGGAGGAAATCTCATAGACTCGTAGACAGAGAAATGTTAGCAACTTCTGGTTGAGAAGCAGACAATGCAAGCTCAGGAGCTTTCTGAAGAGGAGAGGCAGTACCAACAATCAGTGCAGAAAAGTTCTTCTGAAACAAAGGAAATTCTGAAAAATTAGACAGAGCTAGAAACATCTGTAGAGACGACCCACCCAAACAGAGGAAATACGAATCATTGTAAGCATTTGCTTAATGATAATGTCATTTTACACTACAGAACAGTGTGAAAGAAAAGACAGAAACAGACAACAAACAACAGGCCAGTTTTTAGCTCTGAATGATTGACACCTTATGAGCCAGAAGAAGTGTTTACAAACTACAGGACTACAGTGTCCCAGGGAGAGACAGGGCTGCAGAAAGCAAGATTCCTCATGTCCTTTAGGAAGGGCACTCTCCTTCCAAACACACATTTCATTTTATCCTTCCTAACTGCAAGCCCAAGAGGTCAATTTGAATGGTGATTACAGTATGAAATTGACATTCATGGTAAATTAGGCATGCTTTAGAACATTTTTGTGAGCACACTAGGAAAATAATTTGTGTTTCTGGTAAATTACATACATTATACATCCCTTCCTTATTATGAAAATGTTACCTAAGGGTTGCTTTGGCAGGTTTGGAGCTCATTATGTGTATTTCCATTATTTCTTAGGAGAAAAAAAATAGCCTTGACTTAAAATCAACCTGAGTAAAACCAGTTGTCTCAAACTAATTCAGTTCCCAAGCTAAGGGTCCATTATATTTAATAATATTTTCACTGCACGTGTGGATTTTAGTTCTCAGTTACATGTTCAAGTTTTAAAATGGTGATCTGTATATATGGTAGTGTTGAAAAGGCAAACGAAAAAATCACATAAAGTGTGGAGAAAATAGGGGGGTTTAATTAACTAGTGCTATAGTTAAGTGTCACGGACATATTTGAAATATCACTAGTGGGTTTGAAACTTTCAGACTTGTGCATTTCCTATGAATGTAAAACTACTTGGATATAGCTTAATTTTTTTGTACCACTAGGTCTTCTGTCTCTAAACAAACCTGTTATTCTGTAGAGATTCATTTCCATCTTCATGGCAAATATCTGCAAGCCAGTTTAGCAGAATTTGAAGAGGTATCTGAGATAATGCTGACCTTATGTTTGGAAGTATTAGTTTTAAGAGAAACAGAAAATCATCTCTAAAACAGTGACAAAATGAAGACATGACTGTTTATATTAAACAATGAGAAAATCAGTCTGGGGTGTGAGATGGATTCTCCCCATGTGGCCCATTCTGCAGATCTTTCTTACTGTGCTAAGTGGGTGTTGGAGTTATGGGAACCCAGTCGTTAGTGTTTGTATTGCTGCTGGATGTCCCACAGAACTCAGGAGTGCTGCCGAATCTCCAATGTGAATCATCTCATCGAAAAGTCAGTAAGTTTTGGAGGATGATCAACATTGTGACTTTAAAATGGAAATACCAAGTGCAGGAAGCAGAGAGCATAGTTATGTAAATATGAGCTAGTGTCTTGGTTACTTTTCTCTCATTGCTGGGACAAAATATCTGATGCCCAAAATTAAGGAAGGAAAGGTTTATTTCGCTTACAGTTTGTGGAAGTTTCAGTCCGTACCTGGCAGATTATAAGGCAGAGTGGCACATGGCAAAGAGCTGCAGCTCAGGACGGCAGAACACAGCTAAGCAACAACCACACACCAGGGCAGAATGAGGGAGGAATGTCCCCAAGCAGCTTCTTCCTCTCCCTTAGATATGCAAACTATCCACCCCAGGGCGGGTGTAGCTCTCACACCCACAATCATTCAACTCTAATAGCCTGCCCCATGTCTGCATGAGGCATTGGGGGGACACATAGACATAAACCATAACAGCTAGTCTGAGGACTTTGAGTGCATAGATAGATTAGCATTTCTCCAGGAACACACAGGAGCATGAGAATGTGGATAAGGATTGGGGAGAATTATTTATTTCTCCTCTTAAAGTGGAATGGAAAGTGCAAATTCTCCACGCCAACAGAAGTTAAAATGATAAACCAGTATTTACTTCATAGCCTGTGAATAAATTACCTTTTGGGACTGCTTCATGACCCGATATGTGGAATGTCTTCAAATTTCTAGTTTCATACAATTCACTTAAGTCAATATCAGGATCCTAGAGTATTCCCACTACTAATTTGGGTTGTACCCTTAGAGAATCTATGTAATGTGTTATAGTTTGTGTCTAGATGTCCCCTCCAAATCCTCATGCAGTCATGGGGTGGGCTTCTTGAGTTTATGATTGATTCATCGTCCAGTGTTGGGATTATGCGTGCTACACCTGCCTTGGGATGGGTAGTTTGCATACAATATAGAGAAAAGAAAGAGGCTTACTCTCCCCTCAGCTCCTCGCCTTCTTCTCTTGTTGCTTTTCCTGTTCTCCACCATCATGAATAGTTACCCTGTGTCATGTGCTACTCTGCCTTGGAGCCAGCCAAGTATGAACTGAAACTTCCACAAGCTAAACAGACCTTTCCTTCATTAATTTGGGGCAGTAGGTGTTTTGTCTCAGGAACGACAGAAAAGTAACAAAGACATAATACTGCACCAATTTAATCTGAAAGAAGAGTTCAGAATAAGTTTGCATTGTTATTGGGTGTCCACACATGCAGTGTGCTATTTATGATATCCAAAACTGAGTATGAGAAATACAATTTCCTTGTAATTTCCTATGGGTTGTATTTACATCTCCCAAGGCCTCATAGGGTTACAAGTGGGGCTTTGCTGAGGTGGCTGGATCTAGGGTGTGTGATGCTGGGGTCAAGGATATGTGATTACTAAATTAGTGCACTGATAGTTTTGGCATATTTTGTGGAGTGGATGATGGGAGGGCCGTCCTTTGCTTCAAGTGCTAACAGCCCTAGGATCAGTTAGCCGGGATAAAATATAGGAGACAGAAGAGGATTCTCTCTTGTCATGTTCTGATTGCTGCTTTTGCTGCTTACACCCTGCACATGATGTATTGTTTCTTCTCTGTGGTGCCCCTCTGGCATCCCACCCTCCTCTGAAGCCAGACAATTATGGGCTGAAACCTGTACAAACTATGACCCAAATAAATCTTTCCAACTTTAAATGTAGGTGTCGCATATTTTGTCTTTAAACAAGCAAATATGATATATGTGGTCTTCAGGCAAAGGAAAATGTATTGAGCTTTAGTTTTCTCATGGTTATCATATTAGTAGGTCATGAATGTGTCCAAATTACTTTGAAATGAGCCATCATTGCTGGTTTAGAATGCCTATGTGGATACTGAGGGAAAGAACACACATCTAATAATTGTTCTTGCTATAGATTTATTGAAACTCTAAGAATTTCATGTGATGTTTTAAATTAAGAGTATGCGTTCTTTTGCATCAAATAGTCTGTTTCAAACATACATCCAGCCATGAGATGTCAACCTTCACAGGGAGTCTACACTAATGAAAGGTACCTTGTGAAAATACAGAAACTTAACCTTTATAGTTCCCTGTAAAAATCTTTTTTGGAGAATTATTCTCATTCATTCTGGTAATGGCATATGTATCCAAGAAGTTCCATGATACAGATGCCAGATGTCCCACAGTGAGTTGAATGATGTTTTTACAGGATTCGTGATTGAGTTTATCTGAAATGGAGACCAATTTATAAAAACGATTTTCACAGGGACACAGAACTGAATCTGTTTCTTGGAGAATCAACACTAAATCAGATGCTGTTAAACACTGTATAAACATGTATGGTGACTCACTTGAGCTGTGAATAATTACAAAGGGTCATAACTGGGGCACTTAAGTCTTTCTTGTCACTACATTTACATTTCTGCAAACTAGATTATTTTGCTGTTGTTGTTTTGTTTTTTCTGTACCAGGAATCAAACTCATGACCTCAGGCTTGCCAGGCAAGCACGTAAGCCACTAAGCTACATCCCCAGCCCACAAACTAGATGTTGAACATTGGTTTTTCAAAGAGGAAAGGAGAGTTACACTTCAGAGCACTAAAGTATTTCATGAGAATTTTATGTCCTCTCTCCACCCAATAAATCAAGGATCTGAACAAAAAAGAGAAATGCATTCTAGGATGCTGACCATGAACTAAAGAATCTCAAGTGTAGGAGAATTCACAACTCTCGTTCCAGACACCATGCCATGCAAGTCTCTTGAAGATAGTATAAAACTTAGGGAGGGTCCTCCATAAAATAGTCCCATGTAATTATAGAAGGAATAGTTTGAATAGCATTATCTCCTGGAGGGGAGAGAGTGTTTCAACACTGGGAATTCACAGAGGTCAGCATCCTATGGCACAGGGAGCACTTTAGAAATTAGGGAGAATGCTAATGAAGATGTTTTATCTCTCATGAAACACAGCAAATGGAGATAATCTTAGCAAGAAAAAGAGCTGTGCAGCTGACTGGATTAAAGGGGGCAGTACAGAAATTCCGATACATATCAGGACAGTAATGCAGTGGGATTCTTGATGGGGAATTTAATTTCACACAATTGTCTAATATTGGTAACTAAAAGTCTTCAGAAATATGAAACAACTCCATTGATGGGGTTTCATTAGCTTTGTCTTTCCTCTTTTCTCTCCTTCACAGACATGTGTCCTAAGTAAGAACATTATTTTGTGAGTGATGCATTTTTAATTTTCCTGCAGTCTATTGTATAAAGACCTTTCTTTAGTATAACGTAAAGGAAGAAAGAGTTAATTAGGCTCATGGTTCTGAGGCACTCAGTCCCTAGACTGTTGGATCCAAGGCAGGAACATCGTGGTGGGCTTGCATGGGGGGAGCAAAAGTGCTCACTGCATGGTGGTTCAGAAGCAGAAGGGGGCAGATTCTGAGAGAAAGGGGATCATTTGTGGCTCTCCAACATTTTGCCTCTACAACCACCTCCATACACAGAAGCATGCTTTATTAATCCCCTAGACATCCTCCAAGACAATCAATTTGACAGTTAAGCACAGTGATCTTGAATAATTGGTGATGATTTGAAAAATGTGATTTTCTAACACATGATCAATGGGAATGAATAATTATTCAAGTGCCTTGGCCCAAATACTCCATTTATATTTCTACAACCAAGAGGGATGACCTTCTAATTCTTAGTTACGCCATCTACATGAGTATACAGTTTTGGTTACAGTAGTCTAAATTTAGAAAATTCACCAGTACTTAATTGTATGAAAGTGTAATACACACATGCAAATCCACCTAATGTTATATAAGAATATACTCTGCCAACAGTATATAGGAAAAAATTATGCCAGGCACACCATAAAGATTACCTTAATATGTAGTCTGAATAGACAAAATAGAAGGAAAACTACACATGCACTAAGAATTAAATTTTGTAGAATACTCAAGATGTCAACATTTCAATAGTTTCATAAAACTCAAAAATGGCTTCTGCCAAGGAAAGGGAAGATGAGTTAAGTCAAAAGATATGCTGGAAGCTGGGCATGGTGGCACACGCCTGTAATCCCAGCACTCGGGAGGCTGGGGCAAGAGGATAGTTGTGAGTTCAAGACCAGCCTGGGCTACAAAGTGAGCTCAAGGCCAGCCTGAATTGCATAGCAAGACCCTGTCCAAAAGAGACCAAAAAAAAAGAAAAAAAAAGAAAAAATATGTTGATATGTTGGAAAACATGGACATTTTAAAAATGATGAATGAGGAAAACCTATTTTGCTTGGATATATTTCTGAAAATCATCAACTGCTCCCACTAAATATAGGAAAATTTGTTTTATGTCATTTCTATCTCAGTGTAGATACTGAATACTGATTTTTCTACTCAGTTACATATTTGAATTATATATCACAGCTGGGTGTGGTGGCGCATGCCTGTGATCCTAGCACTTGGGAGGCTGAGGCAGGAGATTTGAGGCCAACCTGCCTTACAAAGTGAGCTCAAGGCCAGCCTGAAGTGCATAGCGAGACCCTGTCTTAAAAACACACACAAAGAAAAGAATTTATATATTACAAATCAGTTAAACTCATCCTAGTTTTATTCAGATTTCTACCTTTATTTTTACGCCAGACATCACTACACTTGTGTTCCTTTTTATGTTTCCATGAGCAGATGTTTCCGTACGAGTGATCGTATACTTAGGACAGCATTCTGTTTAATTGTTAGTTGAAAATTCTTGTAAATGATTATCACAGTTTGAGTTGGTTGTGGATGGGCAGCGGGGAGAGATGGGTCTAAATACTATGTTTGTCCGTCTCAGAAACTATGTCCAGGAAGAAATCACTGATATCTGATTGTGCTTACTATGTATTCAACCAATGCTGAAAATTACATTTGACAGAAATAATATTATTGGTGCCTTTGGAATGACGTCTAAATAGGGTAAAAAATTAAAAGATGTTCTTGTTGAAATGTGTGTTCTAATTTTAAAATGGAGTTTGGTCTGGTTTATATTAATAACAAGGATTTATTTTAACGCTACCTGCAGTCACATTTATAAAATAGAGCATAAAAATTTTTTAGTTTGAGAAAGGAGTTCACTGTAACACTTTAAGGGAAGTAATGTGTGACTTTGTGGTACTCATGTTGTCTTTCCCTTCTGGGTTAAAAATAACAACCTTCCCAAAATAAACACTGCTGCCTTTGAAGCACTGAATGTGGGGTGTTCTCCCTCACAGTTTAAGGTCATTTTCCACATCAACTAAAGCTTCATTTACTACGAATCTCATTAGGGAATTAAAAACTATCAAATACAGCCCATCTCTGCCAAGCAGGAGAAAATGTAAACAAGATCTTCAGCTGAAATTGATTGGTTCATGAAATATGTTGACACAGGTGAAATACTATAAAAGTGTCATCACTCAAACTCTTTCCAAAGACTCACTTCTTCGGATCTCCTGCCAAGGGGGAAGACAAGGTCCAATGAAATTCAGGTTTTGCTGCTTGCTTTTATGTGTAGCCTGATTTGTGCCCAGCAGGGCTCACCACTACTGCTCGAATCCTCAGGGGTATCGTGAATATGGTGAGCTGAGGGGAGATGAGAGAGAGAGAGAGTTTATCCATGCACATAGTTCGCACTCTTTATTAATTCCATAGATTTAATGAGAAGCTAAATCTATACTCTTCTATGTGCTTTAAACTTCTATCTTTTAATTTGTTATACTTTCTAGGTTATTCATCTCCAGATAAAATCCTCAAGCAGAAAAATGTAGCATGTGCCTGGGGATTTAGCTCAGCGGCACAGTGCCTGCCTGCCAAGCGCAAGGTCGTGAGTTCAATTCCTGGTACAGGAGAAAAACCAAAAAAAAGAAAAATGTAGCATGGACTTCCAATTGTACCTGTCATTACAAAAATTTCTCATTTGCCCGGTTTAATATGTGAACCTGCCATTCTTGAATTTTGTAAGATTCTACAGATTTGGGGAAAAGGACAGCGTTTTGTTCAGTGAGATCTAACTTCATTGCTTTTTTACTTCTGTGGAAATACAGACACAAGCCTTACAGCACCTTGCTTTGTGTAAAACAGAGAGGTCCAGTGCCCACTCAGCTGTGGAGTTCCTCTGTTGATGAGAACGGCTAATGTTACTGACACACAAGTAACTGGCATGGTAGAGAAGAGAGATAGAAAGGAGCTAACCAAGAGGACCAGGGGTTTATATTATGATATGGATGTTTTGACCGCTTATGTTCATTAAGCGAAGTGTAAGTGAAATTTGCTTCCATCAAAGCAGACTTAAGTGTCTTTCAAAAATCTTGGTGTGTGCCAAAAACTGAGTCTTTCACTGTCATGAGTGTATCCAAGCTCTTAGTGGGGTTGATGCCTCAAAATAGTCAAGATCCCACTGTGGAATCTCATTATTTTTTTTTTCCCCCGTAAGGGCTGGTGTTGCAGCTATTCTGGTTTTATCATGGCATTAATCCTAGAGACACTGAAGAGTTAAGGAATAAATTTGTCTTGGAAGGTTGAAATTTGTGCCAATACTGTCACATCGCTTCGGTGTTTTTGCAAATTTTCTAGGTACTTGCATCCAGTGATCTAGTGAGGGTGGAGTTTCACTTCAACAGGAATGGTAATACAAAGGGTGACAATGAACCAGAAGCTGGTGTGAAAACTGCTGTCTCAGTGACGTTCTTGCTGAGTGCTCAGTGTAGCCAGCCCTCCCAGCTTTTAAGAGAGGAGTCTCAGTGTGTCTCATGTTTTCAGTGTATGGTCTTCCGGTTCCAAATTAGAACTGAACTTGGAGAAGTGTACGGGGATTGCTCAAAAACGGCAATGAAAAAACTCCATTTCACCCGGGTATTCCCTTTAGAAGTAACTTCCAGAAAGAGATATAGACATTGTACTGCAGAGATGCACGCAAGCCCAAGGTCAGAGCAACACAGCTCACCAGACCTGTGTCCTGGACTTGGCCTGAATATTCAGCAGGAGAAGAAGGCATCAGGAAAAAGTGTGCTTTTTACACGATGCAATGCTGCTCTGCTATGAAGAGTGATAAACTTTAGTCATTTCTCAGCAAGTGGATGCGCTTAAGACCACAATGTTAGCTGAGATAAATCATGTGCTCAAAGTTAAATATTACATAGATTCTCTAATTATATAAAGAAGCCAAAGTATAAAAAATTTAGTGAGCAAAGTAAAAGATAAACTGTAGGCACCATGGTTTCACCCGTTTTGTGAGGAAGTTGGACAAAGCAGGTTGACAGCAAAGAAGAGACATCTAACATTTGAAGACCCGCATTACCCAGTAAGATTCATTTCCATGCAGTGGCCCAGTGCTGTATAATTCTGAACAAATCTGATGGAATCCCTGTGTGACTCGGATTTACATGGAACCTCTTATGTGTCATAGAGTTCACTATGATCAGCTCTGGTTATTATCACAACTAATAGTGACTTTCTACAAACTGCCCCGTGAAATCTATACATGCACAAACATGGTATTGCGGGAAATGAATTCCACATGACCGTTATTACAGTATATTCCCATCACCCTGTCTTGGGTCCTGATTACTACTCTCATGGTCATTATTTCACTCATTACAGGAAATTTTTCAAGTGGTAACAAGATGCAGAATATTGCCAACATCATGCTCCCCATGGGATTAAAGTCAATTCCAGGAGGAAAGCAGAATCATGTTTTTCTTGCTATCTGCATCATTCTTATGAGGATTAAATATTCTGTTCTATCCAGCTTTAATTTCCTTTTTGCTGTAAATCAGACTCCACTGTGATAGCGTTTCTTTGCCTTGCTTTTCTATTGCTTCTGGATTCTTGTATAATTAGGTAAACTGATTTTCTTTCTTTCTTTCTTTTCTTTCTTTCTTTCTTTCTTTCTTTCTTTCTTTCTTTCTTTCTTTTCTTTCTTTCTTTCTTTCTTTCTTTCTTTCTTTCTTTCTTTCTTTCTTTCTTCCTTCCTTCCTTCCTTCCTTCCTTTCTTTCTTTTTCTTTCTTCCTTCCTTCCTTCCTTCCTTCCTTTCTTTCTTTCATTCTTTCTCTTTGTCTTTTTGATGCAGGGTCTGTCTGTGCGGTTCAGGCTGGCCTTGAGCTCACCCTGTAGCCCAGGTTGGCCTCAAACTCACAAAGATCCTCCTTCCTCAGGCTCCGAAGTGCTAGGATTACAGGCATACACCATCATGCCCCGCAATAAACTGATTTTCTAAGCATGCATATATATATCTTTAAAAAAGTACTTAATTTCCCATGCTCAGAAATACCTATCCTAGTGCAACAATCAAGAAAACAAAATTTCTCATGGAACTGGGGTTGATTTTTCAGTCTACTTTCTAGAAGAGGGCTGATGCGAGTGTAAGGACAGGACCTCAAGTTTCAGTGCAAGTTTTAAACACAGGATAATTGAATGACGAGGCTGAAGGGACAAAATATCTCAAAAACCATGTTTTAAAATCTAATCTCAGAAAACATCTGAATTGTTGTAACAGCAAGGAACACAAATTGAGTGCTAGGTGGTGAAGTTTTGGAACTGGTGGCACATAAAGTTAGAGGAGCTGCTACACATACAGATTCTTCTCATGGATTTAGAGTACATTTCTAGAGCGACCTTCCTGGTTATTCCTCATGTGACCGATGGGGTAGGCATGACTCACTCAAGTTGACGATGAGGAGGAAATGTGGTACAAAGCAAGGACATTGCTAGGAAACCAAGACAAGTGCTGATCAAAGAACTTACCTTCGTTATTCACAAAGTGCAAATCCTGCCGTGTTATTTAAGATCCTGCAGAAGACAGAAGTGATAGAAAGTATGTATGTGATGGTGCAACATGGTGTGCTAGGTAGGCTGACAGGATCAGAGGTGGAAGAATCCGCGATGGCCTTCTGATGGCTGTTGATGCAAGTGACCCAGTAGTTGCTCAGCCTAAGCAGATAGAAGCTGTGGAATAATAGGATCAAGGATGTAGCCCCAAACCAAAGTCAAGGCTCAGTATGTAGTAGGTACAGTGAGTCTGCACTGGAAAGTTGAAAATCAGGGAGATCGATGCCTAAAGGTGATGAAGAAATCCACCCCACCATGGAGAATGATGAATTTGTGACATTTGCAGTAGAATGGATGTCTCTGGAAAAATGTCAAAGGAAACAAACTGGACACACAAACTTAAACACCACATGAGCTCTCTAATTTGAATGAGGTAAAGTCCAAGCAAAGAGGATGACAAAAGATGACTACAAGGAGACCAGGAGGTGGATCTCTTTAATAGGGAGAGTGAGCTAAGGGGGTGAGGGTGAGGAGTGAGGAGATGGGGAAGGGAATTATGCACCATGTGTAGGAACCTAATAACCTCAATGAACACGAACATTACATGCCATAACATGACATACGATTAATACTATCAATAAGAATTAACATAGGGATGGAGTATTAAAAGAGAAAGGCAGGAGGGGAGAGGAAAGGAGAAAGGGATCAAAAAATGAAAAAAATGCTGTAATATATACACATCCCCACTTCACAGTGATTGTAAACTGAATATACTGCAAAGAGGTACTAATAAAATTTTAAATTTTCTAAAAAAAAATTCTCACTCAGATGAATCCAAGTGATTTGTATGAAAATGGATGCCCTGGAGATCACAATGTTAAGTGAAATAAATCAGACACATGAGCTTCAATATACATGGTTTCTCTTCCCTGAGAAGCCCAAACAATAAGAGAGAGCAAAATAAAAGATGATAGGGAGCCGGGACTTTCTCACACAGGAACAAGATGAAGAAATTAAGGCAAGGCCGGGCAAGGGGATGAAAACAGGGATTGAAAAGTGTTAAGTACACGTGCTAACTCCCTGTGAGGAAAGATTTATCATCTGCTCTTACTATCTATTGATAAAATATAAAAATTCAGAAAAAAGAGAATCTTACCATTTATTATTACAATGTCATTTTTCTACCTTTTAAACACTTATAGTCCTCTACATCATCCCTTATGCCATCATTCCAGGGGATGATATGATAATGAATATTTAAGGTCCACACTGCAAGTAAAATGGAGCTTTATCCAATCATATTTCTGGTGATATAAATATCGTTTTAAAAATCTCATTACCTAAATAGAGAGGAAGTGAAAACCAAAAAACTGCAGGTTTTCTATACTTGTAAGGTATTATGTAACAATTTAAATAAAATAAATTTTGAGAGGTTAATATTACTGTTTTAAGTGGCATTCCATTAAATCTATAAAACATTTTGGGGTGCATGGAGATTTAAACTGTACTGGCTCTACCTATTCAAGAATAGGGGATTTTTTTTTATCTTCTGATTTACTCTTTGATCACTTTTTTAAGAGTACTGATAGTTTTCAGTGTATAGGTCTTTCACTTCCTGGTTAGATGGATTCCGAAGTATTACATTTTCCTTGATGCTATGATGAAAGGTGTGGTTTCACTAGTTTCTCTCTCTGTGAATTTTTTAATCTTAATTTGCAGCCAAATTTGGTTATTAACTCCAGGAGACTATTCTTTGAGTTTTTGTGCTCTTCTACATTAAATATCATACATTTTTAGATAAACGAATGAAACGAGGTAAATACATGCACTTTGAGAATATTTTTAAGTTAAATAAGTCTGACACATATGTGTAATCTGTGAGCTATCACACTAATTTTTCCATAAAGGTGCATTATTGTAAGTGTATAATATCCACATCTATTCTTTAGAATATTTCTATTGATGAATTACTGTTTTTAATATTATAATTTTATTATATTAAACAATGAGTACTTAATAGGAAAAATACTGAACACTAAAGTATTCAAGTTTTGATATTTATTAAGTGTATAAAAAAGCAGCAAAAATTTGAACATCAATTTCTTTTTTGGTATAGAAAGTCAAAATATAACAATAGATATAATTTTCTATATGAACTAAAATAGTAACATAAATAGAACAGCACAACAATAATCTTTACATTTGTCACACCTAAGGGTCTTTTCACATATGACCACAGTATGTTCCACACACACATATCACTTACAATGACAGCACATTGTTTGCTTTACTGGCCTTTTGTAGGACATACTTGACATCTTGCTGGCCTCACTGTTTTGTCGGAAGTTTCTTCTTACATTATACAATGTGCAGTTATCGGAAACATAATATATCAATGAAATTAAATATTAATTTCTTAATTCTTACTGTGCAAGGAGAACTGCTTTATGAAACCTAAAAGCTGACATCGGAAATACATTTTTTGTTTTAATGTTATTTAAATTTTTATTTTGAAGAGAGAAAGCACTCTATGAGATATGATGAAAATACCAATAAAGCACTAGGAAAAACAATCTTTGCTATAATTGTCACATCTAAGACAGACTTCAATAATGACAACTGCTGCCCCATGCACATGTCTCATTTATACTGGCAGAACGTGTATTCAGCTTTACTTTCCTATGTGACAGGCCATTCTTGTGCCCTTGTTTGTCTTCTGGTTTTGACAAGAGCTTCCTGCTGTCTATTACAATATGTACTTAAGAGAGAAATAAGATATCTATTAAATGAAATATCAAAATCTAACGAGTGCTTAGAGTAACCATCAACATTTTCCATCAGCTGTTTACTTGCATGCCAAATCTAAAACATAACCTCACAAATAAAATATTACACCACAAATTTAAAAAATCATGTGAAATATAACGTACATATAAACCAAAGTCTACCGCTGATGTAATCTTTGGCCTCACCTCTCACGCCAAAGGTAGTCCTCAAACATGAAAATTTCATGGTCATAAGCAAGCATCACTTGCTTTGATAGAGTGTAAGTTTTGCTTTTCTGTCCTTTTCTGTAAGCCCAGTTGACATCGATTTCATTTTCCTGTGATCACAGCAGTTCACTATGATTCTATGCCTGGCAGTTCCCTTGTTTGCTCACGAGTGTGCTCCACAATATTTTGTGTGTATTTTCCTGGGAATATATATGTATTTTTTCTCTCCTGTAAATGACCGCTTATGAGCTCCAGTCCCAATTTTCCAATGAAAAACGTTACCGTTGCACTTATTATTTACTTTGTGTACTACCCAGCTATTTGTGCCACATGTATTTAGGACTGAGTAAAAAAACATCACTTTGTGTTTCGTATAACATCAAAAACGCTGCATAACTCATCAACAGCATCTACGCTGCCTTTGGTTTTGCTGTAGGAAGTTACTGTCTCACACATCTACTCTATTAAGTTTTCCCCATCACTACTTTCATGATGGTGCAATGCCGACTTTAGCAGGACCAGCATGTCTTTCTTTTCCATATATGAGGTCAATGCTCTATCTTTTGGAAATCTAAAGACTGTGCTATGCACTTTTCTGTTTCAAAATTGGAATGTTTTATTTGGAATTTCGGCTTTGTTCATGGGTAGGGTTTGTATGCTGCACATCTTGTTCTTTGTTACGAAGTGTAATGTAAAATGGAAACTCATAGACTAATTGTTAAGTTTCACAATCCAATTAGACTGGAAGATGAGAACAAATCTGTTCCTATCATCATTTGTTTATTACTATAAAAATAAAGACTTAGTGGCTCAGTTGCAGAAAAAGTTTCTAAATTGAAAGGATAATAAGTCTTTGCATCTAAAAGGGTGTAAATTCTTTTGTCATATTTTAAAAGTGTGTTTTTTTGAATATATTGCCTGAAGCTGCAAGAACCATGAAATGATACAAGATGTATATCAACAGCTATGTACTTAGATGGAGTATAAGTTACTAGACAATTACACTCAGACTCTCAAACCATGAATGAATAGAAACCAGGTGATCAGTTCCTTTCCTTTATTGGCTTTTTTAATAATCAAACTCCTGGAAATTTTAAAGGTAATCAACTGTCCTTGTGTTATTGTTATTCTACAAACCTCAAGCCCACATCCATCACATTTTCATATGTCTTTTACATTACAAGAATGACCATACGAAAATCCTACTAAGTACAGTAGACCTATGAGTACTTTCAATTTAGGTAGTGAGGTGTCACAGTAAATATATTTTATAGTATACCTATTGGTGTGTACAGAATGCTTTACTTGTTTTTCAGCGTTTATGTGTTTCAAAACTTCATGTCGAATTTTGTCCGTTACAATTTTCAACAACGAATGGCAGTGCTGGATTCAGCCCTGCCCGAGTCCTCACTGTATTTTCAGACCTATGTCTGTTACTAGTGCTGCCCTGTTTCCATTAGACAAATATGTGCTGATGTTGCAGTTTCCTTGCCATCTGAATCAGGGAGTTCTGCTTTCCTTGTGTCTGTGTTGGTCTATTCCTGTTTTTTCCCACTGTCACAGGAACTTTGGCTCACAAGGGCAACATCAAAATCATTATCAATTCATCACCCACGCATGAATGGTGTGAAGCGTCTCTTTCAACCTCTTCCAAAATTTGCAAATCATTTTTCATGTGCCATTTAGTTGAATTAGCCTTCTTCTACCAGAAAAATAAAAACAAACCTACATTCCATTATGGTGAAGTACATGTTACATGGCAGAAGAATGGTGTTATTGCAATTTACCCCCATGATGCTCGGATAAATATATGCAAAACCTGTTAGACAGGGCATAAACCTGGGTAAAATTCCCAGTTGGACACATTTGCACACAAGCACACAACGTGCTTCTCATCATACCACGGGGAGAGATGTGAAGAGTGCTTCCTGTATCTCCCAGGCAGAGGTACTGAGATACAGAGTCATCTACTATCATGCTAAAGTAAAAATGTACAGTAGAACAATATGGGATTGAAAAAAAATTAACCCAATGATATGTCCTGCAGGTTTCCAATATTTCCTTCTTTATCTTGTGTGAGAAAAGAAGTGTAAATAAAGATGAATTGCAGGACTTTATTGGGAAGCAGGAGGAAGGTGTTGAAACGGGAAGGAAATCAAGGAGCATGAAGGGAAGGAAGAGAAAAGAAAGAAAAGGTGATGGAAGGAAAAAGTGGAAACAAACATTTGTCATGAAGAGTGTGGGAGGTATTCAAGGGTGGGGTAGGGATTGGGAAAATAAAAGGAATTAAGATATATTATGTACAGGTACAATATCCCGATCATGAATGTAATCAACATATATGACAAATATATCCTAATAAAGTAAATTTTAAAAAATTCTGGGAACAATTATTCTAAAGGAAAGATCCAACAAATTTCTTTGTATTTCCCCTTTTTTATACTGTGGAAAGTAAAGCACCACATCTACCTGTTATTCTATTGTAGTCTGTGCTTTCTCTTGAATGTCTTTATCTATCATCAGGGTGACAAACCACTCATTTTTCCTACTTAGAGGCCCTTCTCTTCCTTTTTCCTTGAAAGAGAGAATAAATATGTATCAGCATGCTACTTAAACTCTAAAATACACCTAGGTCAAATTCTGAAGGTAGGAATTACAATACCCATAATTCCTTCTTTACGGTATGTAAATGTTTTGCTCTAGGCCATTTTTAAGGTACAAAGGGACATAGAGTGAAATCCAGATATTGAAACCCATTGTGATGGTTATGGGACTTATTTGCAAGGGGAACAATATATAATACAGGACACATACTTTGTATGATTATTTATAATAGTTACCCAAAGGAAGATATACAAGAGAGTGCAGGAAATCTGTCCACACACTAAGACCAAAGAATCCAGCTGAGGGCCTGGATTCCACGGAGATGTCCTGCATGAGTCCAGCTAAAGACCTAGAGATTATAACAATGCCTCAGATGAATCCAACTTGAAGCCCAGAGCCCTTAATAATATCTCATGCAGGCCTGTTCCACAGATCTGCACTGAGAAGGCCCAAAGGTCAGTGGTGGGTTCATGGAAATCCATTTAAGCAGGATGAAGGATTTGTGCTAGCAGGCAGAGGGATCTGCACTGGAGCCAGGAAGCAATGCTCATAGTAAGAACCAGAGCTCCCCCAGAAGGTACCACAGCCGCGCTCAATAACAGTGAGGTCCCGAGCTCCTCCAGTGGTGAAGACAGCTGAGTTCTCATCAGGAAAGCCAATGCAACAAGTTTCTTCAGGAGACCAGCAGTGCACCATCTTCCCCTCCAGAGCCAGGAAGCAATGCTCAAAGTCAGGACCAGAGCTCCCCCAAAAGTGAACCAAATCTATTTTCCATGCCTACAAGGCCCCGAGCTCCTTGGAGGATGAAAACTGCCAAGTTCATCAGGAAAGCCAGCACGACAAGCTCCTCCAAAAGAAGTAACAGCTCCTTACAGCTTCTACCAGCTCCCAGCAGCCTCACTTCTCCTTCACCAGTTCTGCCTCTTATGCTGCTGGTAACAATCCCCAGGTGGGCCTCCCACACCCAGCACCATGCTTACTCAGTTCAGTTGTGGGTTACAAGTTGACTACCAGTTGTCAATACTCTAAACCCATATTATTTCCCTGCTTCTATGACTACTGAGGTCAGAAAAGGCCATTAAAGTGTCAGCTTCAGTGTTCAAAACTTGGCATAAATCTTCATTCTCCTAGGCACAGTCAGAGCCTAGCAATAGTAGAAATAGAGAAGAAAGTTCCATACACACTACGCTGTGTGCTTTCAACTGAATATTTCAGAATCTATATGCACAAGTGCCCTTGATTGTATAATGAATTACGTTATGTAAAATGATTTGAAACTTTCATCAATCCCATAATCCAAACTCTCAGTTGATGATCAAAACAAAAACAAAAAGAAAACAGAAACAAACAAAAAACCACCAAAAAGCAATATCTAATCCTACATTTTGAAAATAAAATACTTCATCCCTCCCCCATTTACCTTAAATGTGAACCTAATATCAGAAAGCCTCTAGTTCTTTCATTCCTTTGGGAAATTACTCACACAAGAAAATTAGTGACATGCAGAGAACATTTTATTTTGTTCGAAAATCAGATTGAGTCCTTATTTGAAAGCATTGAGAGACTTTTCAATGAATATTTGTAATAAAATAAATGGTTGTGATTGAGATGAATTCCATCATACTACTTTTATAGCATACTGCTTTAATAAATTAGCTGAATTCAAAATATAGATTTCCTTTCATTTTGTGATATTTGAATATTACCATGTGGATCATCCTGCATACTTCTTTAAATATCCCAAGTAATCTGAATATGCTATGTAATTTTATGAAAAGTTTTTTCTCTAACATTCATAGAAAGTAATTACCCATTGTTAGCACAAAAATTTCCCACATTGTGGATTACTAAATCTCAAATCTCATCTTTAAGCTCCATTCTGTCCCAAAATACTTAGTATGATATAATATGTATAGCTACTTCCTTTCTTAGTAAGAACGATAGAAGTTGTATAAGTTTCTCGACATGAAATCAGATGCAATATTCCCAAATACGAAACTTCATTTTGTGTTCTAATTCTCCAAGTCTTCATTGATCCAATAAATGCCTATACTGGCAGTGCATATATAAAGCATTTGCAAATAGTTTTTTCTTGGTACTGCCATCACCTGACATATTCAAAACAATAAAGTTAGTATTTTCACATTGTAGTTTTGACATGTGTACCTTGGAACATTCTCTGTCTATACTTCCTTGAATAAAAGTCCTAGGGGCAATCAGTTAAAGAGCTACTGTCACATGGAAGAATTTCTATAACTTTTGTAATATGGAAAGATATTACAATCCTCCAAATTTCCCAAAATATCAACAGAACTCCACTGGTTTTATGACACCTACCTTCCTTGTTGCTTTGTCTACTTGTGTCCTGTCATGTAAGGATTGAAGCCTCCACTAACGACCTAATAAATACGATAACTAGATTTTCAGATAGTTAGTATGTGTTCTGGGATGGTTTATAACTCAGTGAATTGGAGCATTTGTTTTAAAATAGAAGAACATATTTATTGGGGGCAAGAAAGCATCTGTCTGAGAGAGAGAGAGAGTCAGAAGGGGATCCAAGTGGGTTGCCCAGGACCCTGCCTTTTGTACAGATTTTTATACAGCAAATTCATGCCATGAGGTGGGTCCAAGGTGGGGGAAAATGTGAAACCACAAGGTAGGTATGAAGTGGGATGAAACTATGGTCAGTCAAGAAGATTTCATGTATAATTCCTCAGATAAAATTGATTAAATGGGGATCAAGTGAGAAAGCAAGTCAAGTAGCAAGCAGGCGTGAATACAGAGCAGGAGCTCTTCCTGTACGGGGTTGAGCTAGTGGCTCTTCCTGTCTTACTCAAGGTGAACGATATCTATTTAGAATATCAGTCCCCCAAGTTTATCTTTAGGAAGAACATCGGTGCATTTATTTCATCTTTTGTCTTGACATCTGACCCACAGTAGAGGTGCCCGTCTCCCCTACAGTTGCAAAGTATTTCATCTTCTGGATGGGTTCCTTCAAGGACCTGGCCCTATCTGACTGTCTATAATATTTTTATCTAACTTAGCTGCCTATAGCATTCCCCTTCTGAAGAAGTATCCCGAACTGCCCTGAAGGATGAATGCATGATGACCAATCTCATTTCTTTAGGCTGAATGGGGTCATAGTTTAGATAGGCAGTCAGAGATACTCTACGAAGGGTCTATCTAAAAGCACTCTATAGACACCATGCATTTTCATCTTGGGTAGATATATTGTTTTAAGTCTGGAGGAGACAAAGCCAAAGGAAGAATCAAGTATGCATGGACCAAATAATAGTATCAACAGAATAATTATGAATACAGTCCACAAAGATTTCCACCAAAAAGAGCCAGTGATGGCTTCCCATAAAGAGCATAAGGATAAGCTCCAGGGAATTTCAGAGTCAGACATGCCATTGATTTGTCATCTAATATCTTGAACAGCTATTGAGGTATTAGCAGAAGGATTGGGAATGTATATACAACATTTAGTTTTGATAAATTCACACATACCCTCTTGTGCTGCTGTGGGAATGTCTAATGCCTCCTGATTTTGGAGGATGGTCTGTCTCCTTAATTTTACTTCTTCATTTACGAGAGATGGACCATCTGTGCTGTCATTAAAGGCTTACTTGGCATAGTTAGTTAAGGCCTTGCTTTGTTGCATGACATCTTCTAACCCTAAGGAATGGATAAAGATAGAGGCTAACTGGTCATACCAGTGAAACATGCATCTGGGCCATCAGTGTTATAGGTAGGGTATATTTGCAAGTTAGTAGATATTTTGGAGACTCCTGCCTTGTAACTATGCAAATCCTGATATGCATCTCTCTACCCATCCAGGGGGTAGCCAGGGCCACAGTTTGGTCCCATAAGAACAGTGAGTGCAATTGGGGGCTTCTTATCTAATTCAAGAGTAATTAAACCTGTCTATTTCAAAGCAGTCATTAGCCTGTAAAGTTATTGTGTCCTTGTTCCGGGGGTGTTCTTACTAAGTATTTAGTGGAGTTAGGTCAATGACAATAGCAGTGATTCTTTTGTTTCTAACATTAGAGTGCTTTTCTACTGAGATGTCCTATATTGTGGATTAACCATTATACTCATCCCATACTCAAAAATAGCCATCTGATATCTATGGTTGTTGGCCCTCAGGATAGGACCTTTACCTTTATTTAATAGGGATCTCACTAGTGCCTCTAGAAAGACTTCAGTGACATTGTTAGTAAAATTTCAATTATGTCCAAGATCATTAAGAGTGTAATTTATAGGCCACTCAATTACTTTGTAATGATGGACTAAAGTATAAATTATGGAACTCTTTCATATGCCATTAACATACTCATGCAATTTATTCCAATCATCTTCAAGTGGGGATACCCAATAAGGAAGTCCTGATATGCTCACCAAGGAAAGTAAGCCCCATATCCAGGAAGAGGTTTGCTGCAATGATTCTGCATATTTCTTTTTTTTTAATCTTTTTTTTTTTTGGTTTTTCTCCGGTACTGGGAACCGAACTCACGACCTTGCGCTTGCCAGGCAGGCGCTTTTGCCGCTGAACTAAATCCCCAGCCCAATTCTGCATATTTCTGTGCTCACATTAGAAAGGAATTGAACCCTCCTTAAAGTGGTGAAATGATTAGTAAATTGGATGATAGTAGCATCACTTACCAGAAGGCTTTGAACAGAAATCTTAAGTCTTCTGTGGCTTCACAGGAGTATTTAGGTGGTTGTCCACCTTCAATCACAGTCTATGGTATGAGGTATCCAAGAGTCCAAGTCTGTTACCTTGACCATTGATGTGCAAGATAGAATTACTATGTATGGGCTTTCCTAATTTGGTCCTCCTTCTAATAAACCCGCTGGGGCCTCCAAACGATAAAGAAGAAAGAAACTCCCAGTCTGCTAGATGTCCGCTACAAGGTTTTGTTCTTTAAAATTTAAGAATGAACTTTAGAAACTGTGGGAGCTAGAGCAGAACATATTTATTAAGGGAAAGAAAGCTTCTGTCAGGGAGAGAGAGAGAGAGAGAGAGAGAGAGAGAGAGAGAGAGAGAGACATTAGGTGTTCTGAGTTGGTTGCCCTGCTTTGCACACAGGAAGGGAGTGTATCAGTAATCTTGACCACCAAAACAATACAGGCAGTAACGTTTCTCATCTACTCTAATATACCAATTCCCAGTGCAAAATGTAACACAAAAAAAAAAACACGAAGAAATGAGGCTAAAATAAATGACTGAGTGTATATGTTTCATAATTTTATTACAATTAAACTAGGTTTATATAGACTTATATCTAAATATTTTAACAAATCAAGACAAAAATTACAATAAAATATGCTTTTTAAAAAAAGTTTAATATCTATTCATTTCTTTGGTTAATATTACAGCACAGATGCTTGGAAATTATTGACACATTTTAACTTACAAATTTATAAGTCTTTATTATACATGTTGATTTTATAAAATCCTCAAATAATTTATCTAACAGATCAAATTTTTGTAAATATTTCTATCAATGTGGAGAAAAGTGAATTTTGAAATGGTTTTATTTCAATAGTTCAAACTCATTTTAACTAGTTCTATATGGTAGAGAAAACATCAAGATTCCTTCTGGAAACTGCAGATATTATTAACGTCAACATTTCACACCTGGACCTAAAGTGATGCATAATGTATTCTGACTTTGTGTGATAATATAAAATCATGGAACTTTAGTAGCTTTTCCAAAGTTGCATTAGAATTTAGTAGCAAAATTTGTTCTATTGTCCAGACATAGGCGTTTGCAGGATTGGGCTAAGACCGTGAATTTGCAAACATCCACGGTTCAGGTCATGTGTCCATCATAAAAGATACTATGCTTATACTCTGTACTGCAGAGTGTTCTGCTTTTGTTCTCATGACTGTGGTTTTTTTTTTTTTTTTTTGAAATTTTCATTCAACCTTAAAACAAACGAAAGAGTCTTTATTTGTTATCCATCCTTCCATGCAGGTTTATTGGCTTGTATAATTTAAACAGTTTCAATGCATTGCAGGGGCTAAAGACAGGTGATTTCACTCTTACTCTCACTTTATATTTCAATCCCTCTGGAGATTCATGGCATTGGTACCGGTTTGCTCAATGCTGGGGATTATTAATTCTGGGGCTAATTCTTGCCTTGAAGTCAGTCCAGGCTTCCTATATCTCTGGAAGTTGGCCTGGTCCCCTGGCCTCTGACTGTCACAAGCCCTCACCTGTAACCCTCAGCTGGAACACTGAAGAAAATCTGTAATGCTGTCTGGGTGTGCATTGCTGGGGTGTGAAATGGCACAGTCCACATCACAAGGAGGATTCCTGATCCATTTCTTTGATATAAACAACGTCCCTGTTCCTTCTTAGAATGTTCTCAAATCCACTCTTTCTTTTTCCTGTCCGTTCTACAACCCTTATTGACCTGACGTCTTCCCCCTCTGAGATTTTCTCTCACATTTGCTAATTCTGCTGAAAACTTTTAGCAGGACTGTTTGAAGGAATACAGATTCCAGCTATAAAAGAAGATAGTCCTAGAAAATTAAATATAAATTTTTTTATTCAGTTTTGTGGAACACAGCCTCACTTTGCAGTTCATGCTGGCCTTGAACTTAATACATAGCCCAGGCTTTTCTCAAACACACAGCGTTCCACCTGTCTCAACCTCCTGAGCGCTGACATTACAGACACACGCCACCATGCCTGGTAAACTACACCTTTATAATCACAATTTATAATGAAATCTGAAGTTCATAGATCTATATTAATGCATTAACCTTCTAATAGTTCACATTCAACTTTATTAGTGGTTATTTTTATAATACACTTTTTGGCATGATGTGCTATTTTCTACTTTAATATCAACACCATACCAAATTAAAACCGTACTATTTTAGCATGTTGTTGATTATTAAACTCAGCATTTCTAGTCTACTCTATTTTTTTTTGGTTTTTCTCCAGTACCAGGAACCGAACTCACGACCGTGTGCTTGCCAGGCAGGCGCTTTGCCGCTGAGCTAAATCCCCAGCCCCCTCTAGTCTACTCTTAAATGAGAATTCTACTCACTTCTGAAACCACTCATTCCAATTTTAATATCTCCCCAAATTATTTCATTGAGCCCATTCTCCACCATATTAACTTCTGTAGCCTGATAATGAGTCCTAAAATTAATAATGTCATTGACTTATTTCGGTACTTATACCCATGCTGATTTCCCACAGGATAAATACCCAATTAATGTTTTATACATATAAAATCCTCCACTTCCCACTGTTGGATACATTTTTAGATTTTACTGTGTGGCAACCATATTTGTTCTGTTTCTATTTCTACCGAAAGAAACATAAAACAAAATCCGATCTTGTTGAGTAAAGCAGGAGTCGGTTCAGTACAGCGCACAATCATATAATATATTATCATGATACGATTCTGGCACAAAACATGTAATGAGAGGGGTTAAAAAATATCATCAGGTGTCAGAGACTGATGGAACTTAGGATCACTCTGTGTGTGGGTGGTCAATGGAGAATAAAGAAAAACAAAAGACAAATTTGAAAGTACAAGGGGGCTGGGAGGAACCTGCATATAATTGCTTGGTTGAACACTCTCTGTGATTGACCCACTTTTATTAGCAAGTGAGAAGTATTTGCTAATCGGGGTAGTGTTCTTCTCATGGAACAGAAACTGCAATAGATAATGGACAGTTCATGGGGAACAGGTTCCTCCCTATACCCATTGACCTGCATTCTCTACGTTGTCCTCAGCAGATGTTATTTTCCCTTAGTTGCTCTTTTGTTATGAGCTTTTTCCACACAACAAGGAATCATTCGGCTTGCACATACATCTTTTTTCCTGAAGCACGTCACACTGGCTTCAAGGCCATTGGACCCCAGTCATGTAGTCTGGTCTCCAAAATAAAATACTTCATATCCCCTCATCCCCAACAGTTTCCCCTTTTTGAGTCTGTAATTGTAGGAGTTGAAACACTGTGACCCGAAGCTGCATAGCATTTGCTGTTGTCTGACTTGGCTCCCTGTGCAGCAGAAATCCAGACAATAATGGCAGTTACGGCAATCAATGTTTTCTCATCTACGCTGGAGGCTTTGTGTTGAACCAACTGTTCAGCTTCTTGGGTTGTCTTCTTCACTTACCCTCACTGCATGAGGCTTTTGTTATGCAATAGGGAAGCATGTGGCCTTCTGCATTCACGAATGCACAATTCACAAATGTAGGCCCAAGTACCAGCTATCTATCTCCAAACCCCATGTTATCATATTAACGTTAAAGTAGTAAATGTAAAGTGACTTCTAAAAGTAACAATGTATAATCTACATTTACAGAGCTAATATATGATACCTATTATATGAATTATTGTTATCATTATGACCTCAACTGATGTCCAGGCTTAAATGTATGAAAATATTTCTAATAATATGTTCCTAATTCTCAGTCTATTTAGGAGTCTTTCTCAATTTCACCCATGTAGATTTCTTTGTTATTATGTATGCAAGTTTACATTAGTTATTTGCTATCAATTGATTTTATGATACTTAGTCCCTGTTTACAATACTTTGGTATTGAAAAAAAATGCTATTTGAAAACATTTCTATGAACTTTCTAACTGTATCCAACCTTTATTATGAGAGGCATAGGAAATTTCCATCAAATCATACTATATGAGAGTATTTTCTGTCTCTTATATGCCCAAACCCGCAGGTAAGAATAACGTTAAAAGAAAAACAACAAATAGAACAAAACACTTTTAGTAGTGACTCAAATTGTCAAAGTAAAGTTAGAAATTGAACTCTCCTCATATCATTGAATTTTATCGTATGACATGACTGAATGTTGATTTAAAAAAAAAAAAAATCTCAATAGGAGCACAAGTGAGATACATCAATACCCTGTCTATGAAAGCTGAACAATTGAAATACTTCCATAGATGTATAAAATGATGACACAATTTCTGCATTCACATTCGTTAGTATTTCTATCCACTTCCTAAATATCCCATTCTCAACAAAACTCCTCTTAGTTCAAAACTCCGCATAGTTCAAAAAACAAATCTTCAACTTTTGGACACAATTGAAAAGTTGGGACACTCTAAAACTGTATTAGCCTGGATTCTTGGTATGGAAATCCTTTCCTTTCCTGAGGCTCAATGATTCATCCTAATTACTATACGAGTATTCAAGTTGTGGATTGTGTAGATGATAACAACTTATATCTGAGGTATTTACAAGAGATAGTCCATATTTTTAGTCAGTTAAATATTGCCATCTAGTTTATTCTAAGAGTGTTGCATTACTAGCAAAATTGACTATGCACATATGTGTGTGCAAAGGATAGAGCTATAAATTTATCGGTGGGCAATCATGTGTGTACTTTATGCATCTAGGCAACAGTTCCATATTTCACATAGATAATATGTGAAAACTGCAGTTCCCCCAAATCTCACTCACACACAGCATGGACAGGTGGCATCAAGGTTGGCAAAGAAGCACACTGTGATCACTAATTCCAGTTATAATTTAAAGTTCCTGAGTCAATGAATACACCAGATATCACTTCGAAATTGCAATAATTCTTAGTTTGTTTTCTTGAGAGGTTTTCCTTCAATTCACTTGTCTCCTGTGAATTAGTTTGTGTGCCATTTTCCCAATTTGGTACATATTGTGGATATGAAACCTTCTTTGGACATACATGAGCTTGTTAAAAAGGTTGTAAGTCCCAAAAAAAGAAAATGACTTCTTTGGGAAGATTGAAAACATGAGATATACCTGGAGGTAGGTTGCTTCCTTCTAAGGCCTCTCACACTCTCCTTGGCTTGCGGACACCAATATCATCTTCTTCCTATGCCCTTAAAAAGACAATGAAAAATCAATCATAGTGCAAATTATTCTAAAAATTAAATATTTGCTGTAGTTTTGATCACATCTCATGTTTATGGGTTTAGATTTTTAAAAATTTCTATTAGAGTAAAATAAACAGTGTCACGAATCTATCTCAAAATGCTCTCTTTCTTTTACACCACAGTTGTATTTTTGTTCTTCATATTTTCCACAGAGACACCTTCCTTTTTATGGTACCAGAAATCAAACTCAAGATCTCATGCTTGTCAGCTGGGCATTGTGTTCTTTATATTTTCTGAAGAAGTTCTGGAAATCCTTTTGTTCCTGTGTGTCACTGAGTGTCCTTAGTTGCACTGTTGTGGTTTCCTGGATCTCCTGAACTGGTTTAAAATGTAGATGCTTCATAGTCATATATTTGCATATATTTGACAATCATTTCAGCGTTCATTTTAGCATATAATAAGAAAAGTGTCTCGGTTACTCTTCTCTCATTCCTGAGACAAAAGACCTGACGCCCAAAATTAAGGAAGGAAAGGTTTATTTAGCTCACAGTTTGTGGAGGCTTCAGTCCATACTTGGCTGGCTCCAAGGCAGAGTGGCACACAGCATAGAGCAACAGGTCATGCCATTGGAAGACAGCAAAAGCAAGAAGAGCAAAAAGGAAGGAGACTTTCTTGGGAAAATCTGAAGTTCCACAGTGCCAGATCTGGTGAGAAAGCTGAATAAGAACAGAGGGGTCATGTTCTTATAAGCCTACATTCCTCCTTGATGGCATGTAGTAGCAGCATTCACTGTTTCGTTTTATTTTGTTAACCTGCATATTCATGTCTATTGCAGTTCAGTACATAAGAGGAGAATGGTACAGGAAATGTGCTATATAGATGCACAAAGGAGTATTAGTCAGTTTATAAGAGGAGCAAAGTGATGTCATTTTCAGGAAAATGATGGAATCAGACATCATAATGTTAAGTGAAATAAGCCAGACTTAGAGATAAACATCCATGTTTTCTGCTGTACATGGAAACTTGAAGAAGAATGTGCTGAGGAGAGACTATATGAAATTTAAAGAGGGTACAAAAGAGAAAGGAAACAAGGTAGGAGAGAGAATGGCAGAGGAGGTGGGAAGGGTAAAAATAACCCAAGTATACTTTGATCACAGCTATTAAAGACACTAAAGAAAGAGGATTCCAGAACTGCTGCAGAAAGTGACAAGCAAGATGGGATAAGTGTGTGCAAAATCAGGAGGAATAGTTTGAAAAGGTCTAAAGAAAATGAGCCTTTTATTGTAATATGCTTATTAATCTGACCAGTCATTTGTACAACTACCACCCCTGGGATTTCATCAGATTAATGTGGGACTGAGACACAAATGACCCCATAAGAAGAACTGTGCCCTTCTGTTATGGTTTGTGTCTAGATGTCCCCTCCAGAGCCTCACGCAGTCATGGAGCAGGCTTCTAGAGGTTATGATTGATTCACTGTCAAATGTTGGAATTGTGGATGTGAGTGCTACACCTGCCCTGGGGAAGAAAGTTTACATACAATGTAAGGGAGGGAAAGAGGCTGCTAGCCACTTCTTCCTTTTTGCTCTTGTTGCTCTTGCTGTCTTCCACTACCATGAAGTATTGCCCTGTGCCGTGTGCCACCCTGCCTTGGAGCCAGCTGAATATGGACTGAAATCTCCACACACTGTGAGCTCAATAAAACTTTCCTCCCTTAATTTTGGGCATCAAGTATTTTGTCTCATCAATGAGACACAAATAACCAAGACATCTTTCTTATGATATGCTCAAATGAACAACGCAGTGATTGTCAAATATATGCAGCCCTGAAAATACGACATGGTACATGTTCCTCACGAAAAAGGGTGGGGAAGTAAATGGTCAGGAGTGACTGGCATAAACCAAGGTTGAGACCAGCAGGGTCGATATTGGTCCCTAAGCTTCACTGGAGAATCTGGAGCACACAGTGGTGGAATATGAGATCCCTAAAGCAGCCTCACTCACACTTGCTTGTATCTAGTGGCTGCCATTTTCCTGCTTTGAACAAGTTCTAAGCCGTCTGAACACGGGGTACCAATTTCTGAGGTGATCCTGTATTCTTAAGGCACCGATGCCAGTGTTTCCCTCTAAAGCAATTCTGCCATAGCAAACCTGAACACCTGGTATGCCCTGGAGTTACTTTTGCTTTAAAATATGTAAGTCCTAAGAATCTAACTTTTGGGTTTTATTTTGGTTTTGATATTTTTCCAGTACCGGGAATTGAACTCATGACCTTGCACTTGCAGGCAGGCCCTGCGTCCCTGAGCTAAATCCCCAGCCCCCTAAGAATCTATCTTTCCTTTGTCAGTTCTAGTAGCTCTGCTTTCTGTGACTGTACCTTCATACACAATCTTTTCCTCGCCAAGCTGCAGTAGTTCAAAATCTTTCTTTGCTGCTCTTTTTATGAATGATTGTTAAGGTGAATTTTGCAAAACACAGCCAATAACACCCAAGGCATAGCTTTAATGCTCACTTGTCTTGCTATTTCCTTTATCTGATAAGCTAGACATTGACATTCACTGCTGTCTTTCTAAAACATATCAAAGAATTAAAAAATAATCGTTCAAATTTTATGAGAAGGGTGATATGTTGGCATGTAATCCCAAGCATATTAGAGTTTTCATTTGTATTTGAAATTTCACCTTCATTGTCTTTAATCTTTCCCTTCATAGTACTGAGAATTTCTTCCCATACCTTTGTTCTACTACTTCTTCAGACCACTTTTCCTTATTTATTTTTTGAGATATTATTTCACTGTATTTTCTAGACAGGATTCAAACTTTCAACCTTCCTGCCTCTGCTTCCTGTGGTGAATCATAGATACCCTGTCTGCATTCCTGTTAGATTTAGAATTTCTGATTCATGACTATACTACCTACAGCATAATAGTATTTCTCTACCATCCTCAACCTAAGAGGAACTGTTTCAAATCCTCCTATGAACCAGTACCAAGGACTTCTTCACAGGAATAGATTTACAATACCATAAAAGGTTGTCCTCCTAATTCACACTGTTCTTTTTTTGTTGTTTGCTTTTTACTAATTCACCTTCATTCTAAGAAAATACTGGAATGGATCAAATTATGAAGAAGAAATCTATTTGCTTTATGGTTTTAGAGTATCCAGTCCAAGGCAGGAGAGTCCATTTGATTCACACAGCTCAGTGTCCAGAAGAGGAATACCATGTATCCATGGCTCCCAAATCTCTGTTGAAGAAGTTCTCTAAAGACCTAAGGAGCAGTACGAAGAACCAACTGTTGGCTCACATCACATTCCTGTGACCATCCTGAAAACAGCCTTTGGCAAAAAGATTTTGGCAGAAATTCAATATTAAATTAATAGCAGGCTCTAATCCCAATCCTGATGTCTCCACACACATAACGTTATTACTTTCCAATGATCCTACTTTCACCACCTTTGGTACCAGGATTTACCCGCCTGAGTTTTCCAAGGACACAAGCATTCAGACCATAAGTAACACTGATTTCATTCCAAACACCTCTCAAAAGTTGTTCTTTTTGTTTTCCCTTAGTGTTTTGTATGGATAATTATGACAGACTTCTCTTAAATTCAATATTATTTCTTTCTTGTTTATTTTTTTTATTTTTTAAAATTTATTTTAAAAGTAAAAGAAGGAAAACATATTAACAAACAGCATCCATTTATAAAATAGCATAAGAACAATACAAACAATACAGTTAGAGACAAAGTTGTAGGAAATTAACAATGGTTATTGTCTTACATATTTATATCTTCAAAGTGGTTTCTCAAGAAAACAAATAGAGACAGGTAAGATTGATCAAATAATCATTAACTGTTCCTTTCAGCAAAGCAATAGAAGACAGTAGTACAACTATGTTAGCTATCTTGTATATACATACATAGATAATATCCTTTTTTTTCCCTTCTCTTTTCCCACATCTTTTTTCTCTAAACTCAAGTGTAATTACAGACCCTTCAAAATTGTTTTTACTATCACTCCATTACACTTTTAAATTTTTGACTTTCACTTTATTTCTTATTTAAGAATACCTCTCTCTAAGAACTAACTCCTACTATCTTGTATGGTGAAGCTCTGCATGACTTCCAAATTTTTTTTTTGTTTTTCATTACTTGTTACTGTCTTTGATTGTTTGAGCAATCTTACACTCTTATGTCTGGTGGACTGAGCAACTTCTTTGAAGATAACAGTGTGTAACGTGGCAACCACTGTTAGTTCCTATTGTTTTGTATTAAGGTCATGTATCGTTTTTGTTCTTTTTGAGTTGTTCTGATTTTCTCTTCACTGATGTTTCACTAGTTTTTAAATTTTTAAAATAAAAAACAATACCTCTCTCTTTATTAATTCTGTATTGTTGTTTTGGTGTTGTGCTGAAAAGACATTTTAAAATAATATATGTTTTCTTTTATTTAGTTGAACCTAGTTATAATACCTATTCAGATTTATTTAAATAAAACTAAATACTATTTTGAACTTCACACTTTTTTTGCTTTATATGGGACCTACTTTCACCTCCAATTTCTTTTCTTTTCATATCATTGTATTTATTAGTAGCTGTATATAGTAACATGATTACATTTCCTTCGCAGAGTTGGTGCATGTACAAAATACCTTTTAATTCCATCTGTCATCCGTTTTCCCCATAGTCTCATCCTGCCCCACACATCTCCTGATGAATTTCTGTGTATTGAATATGTTCACAAAGCATAACGTTTGTATTCCTCCTGTGGAATTAGCGCATGTGTGTAACACGCTTTAATTCCTTTTCTCATCTCACTCCCCTTCTCTCCCTCCGGCTCTTGATTCCCTCCCTCTTTGAGAAATGTCTCTCTCCCTTCTCCTTATACACAGCATTTATCAAGCAGCTTGTAATCATGGGGAATCTCCTTCCACAGAAGGAAAAGAAACAAAGTCTGACCTAGCTGGACAAATAGTTTTCAGCTTTCTGAGGTGCAGAATGTTACAAAAATCAACGCTAATACAGATTTTCTTATTTAACATACAAGTGAGATGTGTTTTGTTAGGACATTGAACACAATTGAAATTCAAAGCTACACTTTTGTGCACTAGGTTTTAGATCTGGACATGAATTAGTAGAAAAGAAAAACAAATTAAAAGACAGAGATATAGCGTAATGCACATAGAGATGGGTGGACTTAAAATTTCATTAAATCTCATGTATCAAGGTAAACTACCGGGGAAATATTGCATGCAGAAACACACACCTCCGTGTCCAAGACAGCTCATCAGTTCCCCTTCCTTTGTCCTCTCTGAGGGGTTGAGCTTAGGTGATGAGTCCTGCTGAGCACAAACCAGCCTGAATTCAAGGGCAAGTAGTGGAATGTGAATCTCGTTGGAGCTTCTCTTTGCTCTTCTGCAACAGTTCAGGAGACAGTCATTAGAGACAACTTCAACTGACGACACTTTGGCAGTATTCCTTCTTTCTCCACATTTTATGACCCAGTAGTTTTCAGCTGGAGACCCTCCACATCTTTCCAGTGCTCGCTGTTTGGCAGATATCAGCTGCATCTGATGTTTTTATTTTCCCCTAATGAGATTAACAGCACCGAAGCTTAAATTGCTGTAGAAAATGTCCTTAAACTGTGAGAGAGAACAGTTCACCTTCAATGTTTCAATGGAAACAACTTCTTTATTTATTTCTATATGCATTTGTTTAACAATTAAAAAAACTAACAACAATGAAGACAAAATCAAAACAATTTCACAGAAACAACAAAAATGATACATGACTTCAAAACAAAATGATAGGAATTAACAATGGTTGCTACATGACATACTGTTATCTTCAACAAAGTTGCTCAGTCCACCAGATGTAAGATTGTAAGCCTGATCAAACAGTCAAAAACAGTGACAAAAAATGAAAAAAAAATGGAACCATTGTTGAACAATTTACTTTTTAAAGTCCTGTCTTCTGAAGTGGAGTTGAACTACACGCTGTTTATCAACTTCTGTATTATTTTACAAAGAATAAGACATTAAAGTTCTTTGAGAAAGTAAAATCTTTACCCTTTGTTTATCTGAAACATTACCTGAGATATGATTATAAGAAATTCTTGTTGTCAATATGACCCATACATATCACCTGTATTAAATCTGATGACATAGTTAATTCAACAAGGACACCTTTTAACTCCCTACTCCACTTACGTATCTCTCCCAAGGCCACCAGTAACATTGCTTTTGTCAAATGGGAAATAGCCCACACTGGATGAATTTATCACAAGTGCAATCAGATATAGGCAATTTTTGCTGGGTGTAGTTGCTGATAAATGATAACCATGTTCCTGAAACCTATCTCTATGTACTCTCATCTGGAGCTGGCTAGAATTATTATGGACATTTGCGGTAAGTTTCATATAGTGATCATACAAAATTCTATCATATGTATGATATCACTCAAACTGAAAATCTTGGTCCCATGTGGAGGAAAGAAATATAGTTATAGCTAGTAAAAGAAAGGTTAGAAATTCAACTAGAATGATATGAGTGATTTGTAAGACATAATTGAGATCTGTATTTGAATGGAAAGATAAAGTATCCCATATCTTCACTGAGATAGTTATGATATACAACACACTGCCCATATTTAATGGGAAGAATTGATGATTTCACAGGTGTATCCAACAATGACAACTTTTCCACCTCAGCATCATGAAAATGTTCATTTATTTCCAAAGGATCTTCTGGAATCAAAGTATCTTTTGGCATCTTTCCTTTCCTTTCTTAAAAAGAACTTATTTTTAATTTTACAAAACTATTAGGGGCTGGGGATTTAGCTCAGCGGCAAAGCGCCTGCCTGGCAAGCGCAAGGTCGTGAGTTCGGTTCCCGGTACCGGAGAAAAACCAAAAAAAACAAAAAAAAAACATCATCTATTAACATTCTACTTAAATGTCACTAAAAAGGTTAAAAGATAAACAAATTAAGCAAAAGTTTCTTTATGTCACTTAATA
>NW_004955499.1:3259925-3286787 GCF_000276665.1 Chinchilla lanigera | reverse complement strand
AAAAAAAAAAAAAAGAAGAAAACTTTTAACATGTTGGTGGTATTATCAGGAAATTTACAAAATGTAAGTTTTGGTGCAAGGGGAAGTGTAATTTTCTTTCTGGTTTCTCCGTTCAGCATATTTATTATGATAAATTTCATGGCGTGCCTGGCATAATTTATTCCTGTTCATCGCCGAGTAGATATGTACATGTGTGTTACATTTCGTAGAACTAAATAGTGAGGGTTTTTCTAAATTTAGACTATTTTAAGCAACTTGCACTTTCATGTAGATGGCTTGATAAACAACTACAAGGTCACAACTTTTGGTTTTAGAATTTTCAATGTAGTATTTGGGTCAAAGGATTTGCACGATTCTTTTATTTTCATCAATCTCATGTGAAGACTTCACTGGTTTGGAATTCTTGGTAATAACTCAAAGGCGCTCTGCTGCCTGGGTTTAATTGTATACTTGATGGTCGTGGGAGATGCCTAGGGGTTAGTAAAGCGTACTTCTGTGTTGGGGGTGGTCATGGTGGTGTAACTTTGAGGAGCTGCTCATATTCCCTTCTTCTCAGACACTGTCTTCCTCTCTGCTTCCTGACCATCATAAAATTTTGCTTTCTTCTCATTTTTGCCATGTGCGAGCTGACTGAGGACTGAATTCCTCAAAACCAGGAGTCAAATTACACCTCTACTCCTTTAAATTATGGTTGTCAGATGTTTTTCCCCTGCTGCAGCAAATCTGACCAATACAGCCAACAATATTTATTTTCTTCTTTGCCATGGATTCAGAGATGGAGGGAGGGCCGGGGATATAGCTCAGCAGCACAGCTCCTGCCTGGCAAGCACACGGTCCTGAGTTTGATTCCTCTGCCCGCCCAAAAAAAAGGAATGGAGTAAAAATTACAAGACACGTATCTCCAGTTCCTTAAATAGATAACAAAGCAAGTATAACATGACTTCGGAAGGTGAAGGTGGTAGTTTCTACTTTCACAGACTTAAAATATGATACCTACGCCTTGACTAACTGGTATCAACATTCCTCCTAGTCGGAGTCTATGTTTAAGTGTACAAAAACTTTACTGACAGCACATATTCCTAATTCTCAGCCTACTTAGGTATCTCTCTCAGTTTAACCTTTGTATATTCATTTGCTCTTACATGTTCAGTGAAGCTAATATTAATTATTTTTAAATTCAGTTCAATTTGTAGATAGTTGTTTGATGTAGTCCTTGGGAATAAGAAAGGAACTCTTTGAAACTGTGCCTTTCAACTTTCTAACAGGCTTCAACTTGGATTGCAAGAGCTACAATAGTTTCTACTCAAAGTACACTCAATGACAATATTTGCTCTTCAGAGTATGCCAGAAATGTCTGTGAGAAAAATGTCGACAGAAAAACAATAGAAAAAACACACCAGAATAAGGTGTAGTGTCTCCGGGCATCAAAATCAAGGTAGAATACGAACTGAAACTCTATCATTGAATTTTGTTTGACAATAGCTTTGAATGTAATTTCTAAAATCGTACTTTTAATATAGATGAGAAACAAGATATCACCTATGAAAACCAAGAATGATCAAAAGAGATAAAGAAGGTCGCTACTGACTGGTTAGGGGAAAGCTGCAAGAGGAAGAAATAACAATCATTAATATATATCCAGCAAATATGGAAGCACCTACCAGTATGAGACAAGTATTAATAGACACGAAAAATTAAATAAGCAATAATACAATTGTAAGGGGGGACCTTAACACCTATGAAAATTAAGCAACTATTTTTTTTTTATTCCTACATGTCTAGAACCATGACATATTTTCCACATTCACTGCAGTTAGCTTTTCCCCTCCTACCCATAATTTCCATTTTTGGAGGAAATGTATATTTCACATTGCACAAAGACGGTCTTCATTTTTTGACCCAAATGTAGTGTAGGAATGTAGGGTTTTTTCAGGTTTGGATACTATTGAATATATGATTTTTCTTTCTTGGATTACCTTATTCATCTTCATGTTTTTTATTTATATAATTGTGGATTTCAAGGATCATTCTAATTTACATCTGATAATTTTAATAGGACAGAACATATTTTTATTCAGGTAAACATGACTTGTATTTCATTGCCAGACTGTTGGATTATGATCAAATGTAAATATCCTTGTATAAACTTGAGTGGGCAGAGCTGTTGTGCCATGGTTAGGCCCTCCTGAGTGTGTTTTAGGAATCCAGGCACTTAGATAATGTTTATGCCTGTCATCAGCAAGTGAGAATTTAAGTTATTAAAAATCTCATAGTTTCTCCAGGATAGGTATCTTCATTGTGGACATGACAAGAAGCCTTCAGTCATCACTAATTCCAGTTGTAATTTAAATCTCCCAAATGAATGGAAGTGTAGGGTATCTTTTTACAACTTCAATTAATCTTGGTTCTTTTTCTTTGGAAGTTATGCTCCCAAACAGATTTCACATCTGAATTGGTCTGTGTGTTTTTTCAGCACTGAGTTTTGAGGGTCTGTGCATATTGTGAATTTGGGTACTTTTGCAAACAGGGACTCGTTATTAATGTAACTAGGGTCTGGGTGGATGTGATTTCTCCTAAGGCCTCTCCCCTGGGCTAGTAGATACACACGCACATCATGTGCTTGTGTCCTGAGAAGATCTTCCCTGTGGGTGCCAAAATTTCTAGTACGTCTTAATATGACCTAGTATTTTTATTTTACAGAGACACTTTTGATTTTATTAGAACCTTCCTCAACTACCTTAGAGTATATAAATGAGCTATAAATATCCTCATATAAACATGAAGTATGATAAAAAATAAGGCAGACCTTTGGATTTTTAAGCAAATGTACAACAGCAAAAGACACATTGCCATTAATCCTCCGCAAAACTCTCCGCTACCATTTGAATACACTTATTCCATCACTTTTCCTTCCTTATGAAGTAGATCTTAAACTCCACTTTCCTGAGAGTTTTGGCTTTACTTTGCTTTTGTGGCTGCCTCTGTGTCCTGGATCAACTGAAAACATTGACGTTCCGCACTCATTTTTAATTTTGAGAAGAATGAGAAATAGAATAGTAAGGACCAGTGAATAAAGTGGGCAAAAAGCCACTGTCATGTTTTATGAGCCAGCCTTCAGTTGCATGAGTCTAGGTTGAAGTCCTCACTGTATTTTTGATCCTACTTTATAACGAACCTCACAAAAGAGGACTTCCAGAAATGCTCCAGAAAGTGGCACGTAAAATAGGATAGGCTATTCTACGGAAGGAGCCAAGGAAGTATTTTCAGTGGGACAAATAATTGGATTATTACTATAACATCATTTACAAAACATTAGATATTCACTGTATATTTCAAATCCACCTAGTGAAATAACTGGGCTGTGTGCAATCGTCATATCCTCGTGCAAATCACCAGTGACTCACTTTTTCCGATTAAATTTCAGTGAATTTTCTTGAGCAAAAATTCACTATAGTTCTATGCTAATTCATAGAATTAGGAAAAGTTTCAGTTTGACAGTTTATAATTTTGTGCACTTTATTGGGGTTTGAGGAAGGAGAAAAAATTCTGAGGTCATTAATAATTCCACCATTCCATACAACCACGTGTGCACTTCCTACTAAGCTGCTTCCCTCCTTAGATTGGACGATTTTAATCTTCAATTAATAACGTGAAGGTCTCCACTTGGTTAAATGATTTATTCATGGTGATTACATGATTAAGGGCTGAATCTACAATGAGAGAATTGCCTTATGTCTTTATCATGTGACAATGAGTTTGCACCAAGATTATAATCTTTGCAGTCTTCACACTTCCGGAAAGAAGGACTCAAGTTCTTGGTCTGCCTTATTCATGCGATTGTCTTCTCATTTATTCAGCTCTCATCAGATTTTCTCTGCCTCATTATCTGTGGGACAAATAATTACACTCTTAGGAAACATGGGAAAAATCTGTATGAAAAGGAGTGGTGGTGAGTAATTAGTACCAGAACTTTTTTTGTATTTTGTCATTCATCCTATTTTACTCTTTTCTTCTAAATCACAGACCCTAGCTATACCACCACATTAATACTCTTCAAAAAAATTAAGATTCAATGTTATCTGACTTGATTTAAAAATAGTTTTACCAAACAGCCACTTCCAATAATATACACCAAGAGTAGCATTTGCAATTTATCCCAAAATTGCCTTTATAAAACTTTGAGAAAAGTACAGCACTGATGTTTATTCTCATCCCTTAAATAACATTTGATAAAAAAAAAAAAAAACCCTTACCATTCATTTTAAAAGTCAAATTCATGCTATGGTACTACGTGCTTTTTAACCCTGACACATGAAGAGATTATTCATTGGCTCTTAAAAAAAAATCTATATTCTCTTCTCTTAGGGACCAGGTAATATTTCAGTATTTGTATTCAAGTAGATATTTGTGCACAGTGCTATTTTCGGTTACTTCCTTCAAGGACCGAAATGAATGCTTATGGCAGCCATGTGTTTAATTAACTAGGAACAAAGAAACACCAAGTGGGTATGCATGAGAAGGAAAGTCATGAAGCAGATTCATGATTTCTCACCAAAGTGAAAGACAGTTGCAAAGAATATTCATGTTATTCGCATGGTGGAGATTTTGAAGGCTTGGCGATGAAGATGTTGCACCCGTTTTGGTCGCATTATCATCTAGGAGAAAGTGAAAGCAAACTTTAAAATACAGCTGAGCTGATGTCAATGACATGGTTTGCCTGCTTATAAGTGAAAGGATGAAATCTACGTTGGAGGTTTACCGTGAAAGTGCTGTCTCACACAGATCATTTCCCAGGATTTTGTGTAGGAATAGTCCTGGACAGAGGCCATGGACATTCAGAGAAAACAACAGCTGGCACAGTCTCTGTCAGGATTTACAGTGGCAGCTTCTGAAGTACATGTACATACCTGCAGCACCCTGAAAATTAGGTGTAAGACGTGTCCAAATTGACTTCCAGAAATCTCATTTAGAATTAGAAAAAAGTGCATGATATTTTTTTCTATATGTTTTATTTTTTTAATTTTTTTTAATGTTAAAGAAAATAGTACCCCAAAAAGAGCAATAGCAAAGTACAAACAACACAAAGCAAGTACATTAAAAATAATACAGGGTTTCAAACCAAATGATAGAGATTAGCAGTGGTTGTTATATTACATATTGTTATCTTCAATGAAGTTGCTCGGATTACCAGATGTAGGAATAAAAGATTGATCAAATCATTAAAGGGAATAAGACAATAATAATTTATAAGAACATTAGAGACAATACATAGTGTCCCTAGGTAGGATTGTAGGAATTCACCAATGGATATTACACTGCAAATTGTTGCTCAGATTACCAGATACAAGCATGAAAAATTGGTCAAAATATAAAAAAGAAAGCTTTTAATCATTAACTGTTCCCCTGAACAAGCCATCAGACAGCAATAGTACAGAAAAAAAGTGTATGATATTTTGCTTACCTTGCATTAATCTATCCTCGATTCACTACACACCTGTGAATATTATTTTATAGTTAAACCCTTTGGTTAAATATCCTAAAGAAATGTCCTAACTGATGAAACTTCAGGAAGCTTAGGCAGGTGATTACTCATCCAAGCAGTGTCCTTCCATTTAACAGGTGTCTGTGAAGGAGACAAGAAGACACACAATTAGCGAAGCCTGGTCCTTGGAGTTATTTGACATCTCTGATGATTTTTAGTCACAAATAACATGCAACTGTGTGAAATTAAATTCCCCAACCATGATCACACTCCCTTTTGAGTATTACATTTTCTAGTGGGTAGAAAGAAGTTTCATTACTGTATTTGCTGGCCTGATATATTTTATGTTTTCCTTTGGAATGTCCCTCTGCTCAGTCAGATGCACAAATTTCTCCTGTTCTCTCTTATTCAACCATCTCTTTTTGCTATATTTCAAGGAAGGAAAGGTAACCATTAGAGCCCTGCATAATTTCCAACATGTCCCATGAATGACAGAATGTGGTGATGTGGGAATCCCCAATAACGAAACCCCCATGCCCTACAACAGGTCGTTTTTGGGTGACAAGAAGATATTAGGTATAATCCACATAGACTACATCTTACACTAAAGTATGCCTTCCAGTTCCTCCCTCTATCAAGAATATTAAAGTTCATTTACACTCTGAGTTTCAGACTCCCAGGTACTGTGCATTCTCCAAAAGCCCTATAGAGCATGACATATTGACTGGAGTTGTGAATCACTCCTTATTTTACATATTAAAAATGTTGTGTTCATCAACATCTTACCTTCTTTTCCTTAGTGCTGTAGATCTGTGATTGAACAGGAGGAAGGAAGATGGCTAGAATCCTCATGAAGCACTTAAACCTTGTCATCTCTGACTCTCCTTTCATCTACAACAAACCATGGTTCGATATCCAGTGTACAGAACAGCTGAGGATGGAAATTGATCACATGTGTAAGAGTAAGACAAGGCCAGCTGGAGAACAAAGAACACTCAAGACAATTAAGCTGCTTCAGTCCAGAGAAACACCTTGCCTGAGACAGTCCCAGACATTAGCTGCCCGAAAACCCTGTGTCCTGTGACTCTAACTTTGTGAAATGTATAAATAAATGCTCCTCCTGTAGTTGATCAGTTCCTTTCATCCATGATGCAGAAAGGGTTCCTCCTTAACTCGGCTTTTGTCTATTTCTCAATCCTCTCACCACTTTCCCCCCACTGGGAAGATCAAGAGCTGCATGGGATGCAGTAATCCAGTTGTCTGAAATATGGATCTAACAACCAGCAATCCAGCTAGCTGAAATATGGATCTAAGAACCATGCGGCATTGACTCAAATGCCCCAGTTCTGACTCTGGGCAGTTAGTCAAAGCTCAAAGAAGTTGGTAAGCCTGGGAATGTGTCTGAAAGATAAAATCTGATTTAGGGTTGATTAAGCCATGGGTCTAATTATCCATCTGTGATAGATAACTAATTATCCCTGATAGGTATTAACTAATTTTTCTAAATCAGTTTGTAATAGAGTTACATTAAGTCTTGAGTCCTGAAAAGACATTATTAATGTGTATTTAGTGTGTGCTTTTGGCAAATGCCATATTTAACATCCTGGATACTTGTTCCATTTCCAGAGTTACCGTATATAATTCTCATGGAAGATTTTTCATAGGCAGCTCTGAAGGATGTTTTTCTATGTTTTCAACAGAATAAGCTTCATCATGTCAAAGTCAAGCTGGATCAACATATTTCTTTTTTATTTCATTTTATTTTTTAAAGAGAAAAGAAAACAAAATAACAACAACCGAGACAAAAACAAAACCAACACCAAAACAATAAAAAAGGAACAGAATTTCAAAACAAGATGATAGGAAGTTAACAATGATTGTTATATTACATATTGTTATCTTTAAAGAAGTTGCCAGATTACCAGATGTAAGAAGGCAAGATTGATCAAACAATTAAAGAGAATAAAAAATAATAATAGCATCAGAAACAATAGTTTCACTAATCAGGGTAGTAAGAATCCAACAATGATTGTTATATTGCATATTGTTGTCTTCAATTTAGATGTTCACATTACCAGATATAACCATGCAAAACTGGTCACAAAAAATAAAATTTAAGTTTTAACTATTCTTTTCAGTAAACCAATAGACATTAGCAGTACAGTTTTCACAGCTATCCTTGTATATCCATATGTATTTTTTCCTTTCTTCTTTCTTTCTCTCGCCTTTTTCTCATCCCAGTTGATTCTTCCCTTTGAGCAACTTCTTTCCCTTTCACAGTATCTATTGTACCTTTCAGCTTTTATATACTTTTTTAGGTTTTTACACTAAGGAGACAATATGATGTTTATACATGCGGGCCTGATTTATTTCACTTCTGAGCAAGATCTCTAGATGCGTCCGTTTTCCTATAAAATCCTCACAATTATTTCTTTTTGTCACTGAGTAATATGCCATTGTATAAAAGTAACACATCCTTATCCATTCCTAAGTTGCTGGACATTTGGGCTGTTTCTGAGATTTAGCTATGATAAATTGCACTGCTATAAACATGGGTGCACATATATCACTGTGATATGATGTTTTAAAGTTCTCTGGAAAAATACCCAGTAGGGTCGAACTGAACCTCTAATCCTAGTTTTCTGAGGGATCTCCACAATGACATCCACAGTGCTTGTACCAGTCTACACTCCGACCAGCAGTGGAGAAGGGTTCCTTTTTCCGAAAAATCCTGCCAGCATTTATTATTGGTTGAATTCTTGTTGATAACATTCTTTCTGGTGTGAAATGGAATCTCAATGTTGGTCTAATTTGCATTTCTTGAATGACCAGTGACTTGATCAACATAAATCTGAATCAGAGTATTTGATACAAAACAATCCATACACTTAATTAAATATCACACATAGGATTCATAGGTTTTACACAGTGTTCATACCAAGGGCAAGAGTAAAATGTGTCTTCTTTCCTTTGGTGTCTACACTGACATCATAAACCACCATGACGTTGTTCGTTTTAGAAATAATTAGGACATAATCATGACATGTAACTTTGATGAGCTCAAAAGGTAAAAATCCAATCTAATTTCCCCAGAGGATCTGCAGTGAAGTAAATGATGATTTTTTTTTTTGTAGTCAGTCTCAGACACAACACATAGTACATTGCAAAATATACCCCACATAGCAATAAGAACTTACTCTGAACACGGCTCTCAAAGTGAATTTCACTGAATTCACATAGGTTCTCTAAGGCTGCAAGAAGATTCATTAGTAGGGATTGATCTAGAGTCCTGAGACTAAGTCCTGAGAGTAAGGTCATGAATTTGAAGACCTGGCATGTATTAGGTAGTAAAGCAATCAAAAAAGTGCATGTACTCCCATTCTGTGAAGTAAGCAGTTTTTTCTCTTTTAATTCCTGTTGACATGTAGAATCTGCACTACCCATTCGAATCATAAAGAAAAAAAAGGTTGTCCCTTCCTCATACTCCTCTGCTTGTTAGGAAGAATACTGATATATCTGTGCACCTAAAATCCTCAGTCTAGAGGGCAATTATACACTTATACCCGTTGTTTCCTGCATATAATTAGGTGTCTTCATTTTTATGTCCCAAGGTTTATCATGCTCCAAAAGTTACTGGCTTCTGGGCTGGGTGATTCAATATGACAGCACAGTGTTCCTTAAAAATTATTGTAAATGCTCAACACAATTTGAGATAGTTTCAGAAAAGAGCACACCTAGCTAAGTTTAAGTAACACAGGAATCAGTATCAGCACCTAAAACCAGGAAAAATCTCCTCTGAGTGATTATAATTACAATCAATGCTTCCATATTGATTGTTCTAAATTGTTCTATATTGCACATTAGGCAAAAAGAAATGGTGTTGGTGTAATTGGGATGATACCTAAATAGAGTCCAAGGTAAGAATGTGTTCTGGAAATGTATTGTTAGATTTTATTATGCACTACTCTTTAGACCATACTGATTACAAAGTTTTATTATACTGATACCTAAATAAACATTTTGTAAAAATAGAGGCTACCAATATTTCTTTTAGAAATTAACTTTAAAGTTTTCATTCTTGTAATAGTTATAAAATATAGGAGTTGGGGATATATACTTTATAATTTATGTCTACATCAGAAGTCAGGAAATGGGAAAAATAAATATTGCTATTCTTACAGACTAAAGTGACTTATGCAACTCCATTTAAGCTTCGCTAAATGGTGATGTTATTATGGAAATAAAATACTGTGGAACATAGCCCATCTCTGCCAAGCAGGATCTATTGAGAAGATCTTCAGATTGAAAATCATTGGTTCATTAAATATGATGGAAAACTAGAAATGTTATAAAAGCATCTTCAGTTGTTCTCTTTCCGCAGCTCACCTCCATTAAGTTGTGGCAGAAGAGGGAAGACAACTCCAGTAAGTTGCAGGTTCTCCTGCTTGTTGTTGTGTTCAGTCTGGTTTATGCTGACCAGGAATCTCCCCATCTGAGCTCAACCCTTCAGAAGTACAAATGGAGCATGATCTGAGAGGTAACCTTCAGCCTCTGTGTATGTGTGTGCATGTGTGTGTGTACGAGTGTGTGCTTGTGTGTTTAAGCATGCCCACATTTCTCACTCGACTTTTCTCTGTAGTCACTGATATAATAAAAATTAGAATCCATATATCTGTATATTTATTAAACTATGGATCTATCTTTTATTTTTATAAATTTCTACCGTGTTTGTTTCCAGATATAAAAACCAGTAAACCAAGATGATATCTTCGAATTTCTGCTCTGCTGAATGACATTTCTAAGTGTCCATCACTTTCATCTTTTCACATATAAATCTATGTCATGATTGAATTTTACACGGTTGTACACTGTACTGAACAAAATCAGACTTTCCTCAACAAGGACTGACTTCTTTTAATCTTCCCTCTGTAGAAATAGAAAAACAGCAATTATAAGAGTTTTCTTCGTGGAATATGTAGGGCTTGTTTCTGATCCGAAGTTTTCTTTGCAGAGAACAGAATTTTGGCATAATATGGCCACTGTAACTAATGATTTAAAGAAGAAAATCACACGTGTGCCTTTCAGAAATTACTCTGAATGATGTTTCTTAATGCAACAAAGTTAACCGTGTTCTGGATTCATGTTAAATGAGTGAAATTTGCTGTATCTTAAACCAAAAAAATTGTTTACGTTTGATACTTGGACCAGTCTCAAATATACATTAAAACATGTTGGTTTGTGGAAACAACTGAGTCTTTGATCTTTATCCATAGACTCGTATCTGTAGCTGGAGTGAGGCTTCAGTATCATCACAAACACACTGAGACTACCCTGCAGTGTCCCCCTGCCCACCCACAGAGCACTAGTGCTTGAACTCTTCTACTTGAATTATATCATTATTTGTAAAATCAGTAAGGAGAAAATTTTGTCTTGGAATCCTGAATGTCATGTTCATGACTTTTATCTCGAAAGAATTTGTGTGCTTAAGTTTTTATATACAGTGGCAATAAATGGTGTGCTTCCACTCAAGGTTCATTTGAACCAGAGGGTGTTCACTGACTCCTCTACTTGAAATCTGAGTGACCACTGATCTATTAATCACTTTCTTTTGTTCAGAAACAATAACTAACTTTCCTACGTAAAGAAGAAAACGTTTATTTGGCTCAAATTCTCAGTGCCTGATCAACTGGCTCCAAGGCAGAAATGGCTGTGGGAGAAGATTCTGGGACAGAGTCGATTGTCTCACACTGTGGTTCTCGGGAAAGACAGACAGAGTGAGAGAGACAGAGAGAGAGGCCGGAAGAGAGAGAGAGACAGACGGACAGAGAGAAATAGATAGAAATAGAGAGAGAAAGAGAGTAAGAGAGAGTAACAAAGAGAAAGACAGACAGAGTAAGAGAGAGAGAGAGAAATAGAAATAGAGAGAGAGAAGAGAATAACAGAGAGAAAGAGAGAAGAGAGGGAGAGAGAGAGACAGAGAGAGAGCACAGCCAAGCCAACGGTGGAGACAGGAGATGGATCACTAGCAGGGATCCAACATCAGGCACGCCCTACTTCCTATCAACATGTTTAACTTCTGAACTCTTAAATACAACAGTCAATTGATGAGAAAACCTCCGCAAGATCCATCCACTGTCCAGAAGCCCCATATCACTGTATAAAAGAATGGAAGACGAGCATTTTTTTAAAATGTTGAATGAAACATGCAACAATACACTCATGAAAACAAAAGCAGACAGTGTTTTATGCAGTACAGAGTGTACGTATGTAAACTTGGAGCATGAACACATGACCTAACTGTGGATGTGTGCAAATTCATGGCTTTAGCTCCATCCTGCAAACCCCAATGCCTGGACTGTAGAAAAACAATTCTCTACTTAATTCTAATGCAAATTTTGAAAAAGCTAATAAAAGTTCTGTGCTTTTATATTATCATACAAAGTCAGGATAAATTACACAGCACTTTAGATCCAAGTGTGGAAGGTTAGTGTTAATAGTATCTGCAAACAGTTCCCAGAAGGACTTTTGTTAATTTCTCTACCATATGGAACAAGTTATAATGAGTTTGAATCTTTAAAATAAAACTTTCAAAATTTGTTTTCCTCTACTGTGACAGAAATAATCACAAAATTCAATCCATTAGGTAAATTATTTAAGAATTTTTTAAATCAACAAGTATAATAAAGACTTATGAAACTATAAATTAAATTGTGCCAATAATTCCCCAAGCATCTATGTTGTGATAGTAACAGAACAAATGAATACATATTACATTTTATTGTAAAAGCAAATTGTATTCTAATTTTCATCTTGAGTTTTTAAAAAGGTTAGTTATAAATCTATATTAGTAAAGTTTAATTGGAATAAAATTATAAAATATATCTACTCAATTATTTATTGTAGCCTCATTACTTCCTCTTTTTCATATTACATATTGCACTAGGAACTGGTATATTAGGGTAGGTGAGAAATTTTACTATCTGCATTTTTTGGTGTCAAGATTATTTATTTATTTATTTATTTTGGTGTCAAGATTATTGATACACTTACTTCTTGCATGCAAAACATGCTTTCACTCAGTGGATTGCATACCAGCTCCAAAGTACATACTAAATGCCCTTTCAGTAGTGGCTGTACATAAAGAAAAAACCAGTAATAAAACTTCTGAAAATTCAGTAGTCAAATTTTACTAGGTAGTTAATGGGGGAAGCAATTTTACACCAGAGAATGTAGACATATCAACAAGGAAGCTTGGTGCCATAAAACCACTTAAGCTCTGTTGATGCTTTGGGGAATTTGGAGGAATATGATATCTCTCTATATTGTTGGAAGTTATACAATTTCTTCCTTATCACAGTAGCTCTTTCAACTGATACCCCCAGGACTGTTGTTCAACGAAGAGTTGGTAGAATATATTTGAAGGAAGATATGTCAAAATTTTAATGGGAAGATACTAATTACATTGTTTTGAATATTTTACTTGATGGCAGTAGCAAAAAATTAGTTTCAAATACTTTATAAACAACAGTGATAATGGAAATTTATTGGGTCAGTGAAGATTTGCGAATCAGAACACAAAATGGAGTTTTATATTTGGGAATATTGAGTCTGATTTCATGCAGTAAAAATTATTTATCTTCTCTCATCATTGTGGAAGGAAGTGGCTGCTGACATTATTTACAATTAAGTACAAAGTGACAGAAAAGAGATTAAATACGATAATATTGATTCACAGAGGAATAATACTGAAAATTTGTGTGTTGATGATGGGTAATTATTTTCTAGGATATTGGTAAAAAGACTTTCCATAAAACTGCATACCTTTACACAGGAATTACACACCAAAAATTATCCAGCATGATCCGCAGGACAGCATCCAAGTATCACAGGGAAGCAGTTATACTTTGGCACCTCATGAATGGAAATTTGCATTTTGAATTCAGCTGGCTAATTTTTATAGCAGTATGATTGCATTTGTCTCAGTCACAAGCCTTTTATTTATAACAAATGTTCATGGAAAAATCTTAAACTCTGTGCTTTGCAAATAAACAGTAAATCATATTTTGCACAATGTTCCTAATTTCCACCCTTGAATAATTTTGCAAGGGCATGTGATAAGTACTGGAGCTCTTCTGATATTAGATCTGCTGTTCAGGTAAAGGCTATGGAGTGAAATCATTTACTTTTAAAGACGCAATGTTGGTGTTACTTTTCTGTATTTCTTGTCCACCAGCGGAGAGGATAGGCTAACGGAAGTGATGAAAAGTTGGAATCATTTCTCATGAAGAATTGGCTTAGTGGATCAAGGGCACTAGTGTGTAGATTCTAGAATGTAGGGATGAAAGTATGCAAAGAACTTCCATCTCTGTTTCCGCCATTGCTAAACCCTGCGTGTGTCTAGGAGAATAAACATTTAGGCTTCGGATATTGATGTTCATGCATCCATGGCCTTTTCTGTCCTCAGTAGTAAGAGGATAAGAGAAGTAATATGGGTTCAATATCTGGATTTCACCCAACGTCCCTGTGTCAGTTAAAAATGACCTAAAGCAAAACATTTACATGCCACAAAGAAAGGACTGTGAGTATGAGAAGTGCTATCTTTACACTGTGACTAGGGGCATGTTAGTGGTCAGGTAGCCTACTGATAGATATCTCTTTTGTGTTCTAGGAAACACAGCAAGAGAAAGCCATAAAAATAAGAAAGACCTGGAATGGCTTGTGGATCTGATAATACATAAGGACATTCAAAAGCAATCATAGGACACAGCAGAGAAACAGGTACAGTTGCTGTTAATTTTCCATTATATAAAAAAATGATGTGGACTACAAAGAAATTTGTGGGACCCTTCCTTTAGTATGTTTATTTCCAAAATACCATTAAAACTTTAGTCTTTATTAATGCATATTTGTTACCCATATTAACTACATTCATCATAGAAAATTTGTACCTGTACATAATATATCTTAATTCTTTATGTTCTTCCCAGTGTCCCCCTGACCTGTCAAACCCGCTACCCCTCCTCATTTACAGAACCTTTGTTTCACTTTCTTGCTTTCCATTATCTTTTAAAATTTGTTCTTCTCATGAGAAACTACATTGAAGATATCAATATGTAATACAATAAGCATTGTTAATTCCCTACCACTTTGTAACTCTGTAATGTCTGTACTGATCCTATGCTATTTTGTAAAATGTTGTTGGTCTGTTAGTATTTTCCTCCTTTTATTTCTAAAATAAAAAAAAATAAATAAGAAAAATAAAATTTGCTCTTCTTTTCCTTCACTCTCCCTTGGTGAGCTCCATACTGAACATTTTCCTCCTACTTCCTGATAACTACCCCATTTTTGTCCTAATTTAAGGTTTGGGTTGGTCATGAAATAAAACCAATGCAATATTTAAAACCTGCAGTACATATGATTGCATTGAAAAATTTTAAAAGATCACATATTTCTCTACTGGAAATTTGTAGTTTAGCATAATAATAGCAGGTTGTGCATTTCAGTAGCTGCACCTGGGGGATACAGGAAGCAGTTTTCTTCTTTATCCGCTGACAGTGATGAGGAGAAAGGTTTTTACATGTGTCCAAATTTGTCAAACTTAGATTTTTACCCACATTTGTTCTCTAACAGGTTTTCCATATATTTACCTGAGCATCATGGAGGGTAAAATACACCCACACCGTTATTCTGCTATATAAACATGTAGTTTATCACAAAAGAGTTTGGCTTTATTTTGATTTTGCTGGTAGAAGTAGACCAATTCAGTACAAGAGTATATAAAAATTAGATTTGCAAGTTTTGGAAGAAGTCCAAAATGATCATCATATCATCCAGACATGCGTTATGAAGATGACAATGACTTTGACTTTGGCCATGTGAGGCAAAGTTTTTGTGACAGTGACATGGAGCAAGAATCAACTATTATGGAAGTATGGAATGGATAACTCCTTGATCCAGGTGGCAAAAAAACAGCAATATGAGTACACAGTTGACTTATAGAAAGAGTAAAAAATAGTCACACAACCAAATGGAATGTTCCAAAGTTAGGACTAGTTCTGACAATATAGTGAGGACCTTGGCAGGGGCGAAACCTCTTGGATAGAATATCGACACTGCCATTAAGTGTTGAAAATTGTTCGTAACAGATTAACTGCTAGAAGATATTGTGAAATGCACAAATTCTGAAATACAAGCAAAATGTTCTGTATGCAGTGATAGCTATTCTCTGAAATGTATTTACTGTGACACCTCACTAGTTGAACTGGCTGCAGTTACCAGGGCTTTGTCCTGGTCACTGCAGGAATGTAGAAGACTTAAACAAAAGGTATGTGTGTGGGACTGAGGTTTATAGAATAATGATGATACTGTGGAGCTTTGGTTTTCTTCAGAATTGCCTGAGATTTGATGACAAAATCACATACCAAGAAAAAATAACTGAATATCTGGCTGCTATACCCTCAAAAATTCAGAGATTTGTGCGTCATTGTTTAGCAATTTACACACCATCTGATACATGACTATTGAAGAGTATCTTGCATCATTTCATGGTTGCTGAAATTCAGGCAGTACATTCCCAAAAAACTTAAATATATGGGGTAAAAATATGTACTCTCTTAAATTGGAAGGCTTATTAACCTTTAACTTTAGGAATTTATCCTGCAACTCAGCAAGCAAGTCCTCTTCACATAGTAATAAAGCCCATGAGGCTATGAACAGACATTGCATCTGCCAAGCTAACTGGAAGGTGATCTTTGATAATTGCTTTACCACTTCCAATTGATATAACTGAGCACATGTTGGGCAAAATAGGAAATGTACCCAGGAACAAAGCAAAAATTCCAAATGAAATGTTTGAATTTCAAAACAGAGGTTTACATGGTACAATGTTTGGATTTCTGAAAAATATAACATTGGCCTAGCATATACCAAAGAAAAGCAAACTGGTACTGCTGATGTTGACTTTTTCCCATGATGGATATATTGATAGTGAACACTTGACAACATTGAAATCTGATATGGTAACTTTCTAGAACAAAATCTAAGATGGAATAAACATTGTTGATGAGTTATGCAGCATTTGTGATGTCAGATGGAACACAAAGTGTTTGCCCATGGGTACTTTTCACCTGATCCTAAAGCTGTGTGACATACACAGTTTGGTAGTTCACAGACAAAATAGCAAGTGTAAAATATCACAGAGAAATTTTCTTAGGAGGTGGAGACTGGAACTCATAACTCATCATTTTATCAGAGGAAAAATGAAATATTTCTGCCCAAGTAACAGCACAAAAAATTGGGGAGTACACCAGTGAGCTGACTGGTGAAAGGGGAGGGATAGTGTCACAAAAACCTACCACAACAACAGGAAAACCAAGAAGATGTCAACTGTAACCTACAGAAAACGACAGGAAGACAGTTTGTATGTGCTATCAATGCAAGCGATACCTGTGTAGAGAACATGCAGTTTTCATGTGTGAAGACAGGCCTGGGCCTGACTTTTGAAGCAAAGACTATTACTGTGGTAGACTTTTGCTTGTATTTACATTGTCGTTCATATGGGCTTTTATTTCTGATGCTATCTTTTAGGTTTTGAAAGCAAAGAGATAGCTGATGTGAAAATATTGATGTTTAATCTAAATGTACAAAACATATTAGAAATTAATGCTTTATTTTATTGTTATATTAGGTTCCTGTAACTTTCAGCCAGTCTAGCAAGATCAGTAAGATACCAAGAATGTCCTACAAAAAGGCCAAGAAAGGGCTGGGGATATAGCTCAGTGGTATAAGTGCTTTGCTGGCAAGGCTGAGGTCATGACTTTGATTCCCTGTACCAAAAAAAAAGAAAAAGGCAAGAAAGCAAAATACATACACTGTCTATATAAAGGATACTTATGAAAGGAATGTGCTGTTGATGTCATGTGTGCAGATTGCCTTACAAGTGATAATTGAAGTCAATATTTTTGCAGAGTTCTATTTGTATTTTCATGTGCTTCACATAAGACTCTATCTCTGGTGTTAGTTTTTAGTCTTTGTACAACTAAAAGCAGTTGATTTTTAAAATGTTGATATTGTTATAAACACTCAATAAATATTAAAAATTAAATCTTTTAGTCTTTCACATTTTCCCTGTCAATTATTCATTGTTTAACAAAATAATACTCATCATATTAAAGTTAGTTATTAATAAATATAAGTGTTGTGGAGTGTAAATCTGTGTGTTACACAATCACAATCATGTGCATTTATGAAAAACTTGACCTGATCCTCCTCGGGTTACTTACAACTGCCTGATTTATTTCACTTATAAATATGACCTCAAGATGCATCCATTTAGCTAAAAATGTGATACTTGACAAAGACATCCTGAAAATTCTAGCATTTTGAGTTTTAAAATTAATCATCAACTTTGAATGTTTAGCCGGATGAAAAGTCAACACAGAAAAATCAGTAGCATTCCTGAGCAATAATAACAAACTCATTGAGACAGGTTTAGTCAAAGTGGAGACAACTATTCTTGTTGAAGTGGAGTCCTCCAGGTGGTCTGCCACAATCCCCTTCTCCTTAGAGCAAGATCTATCTCCTTGCTTCCAATTATCTATCTTTTATTTTTCTTTTTATTATATTGTGGGTTTCTTATATAATTGAGAACATGATATTTAAATTTTGTGTCTGATCTACTTCACAGAACTTTATGATCTCCAAGAGCACCCATTCTCCTACAAGTGACTCAGGTCCACTTGACTGAGATGTTTAAAAATATTAAATTTTATTGGTATATTTTTCCAGTACATTCAGTTTACAATCGCCATGAGGGGTACATGCACATACTGTAGCTGGCTTCTGTTTATAATCCTTTACCCTTTTCACTGACTTCCATACACCTCCTCTAATCACCCATCCCTATTTTGTCTTATTGATAATATTAATTTTACCTCATTCATGGCGTATGCTTAGATTCATTGATGTTATCAGTTTCCTATACATGGCACTTCTCCACCATACTCCTTTCTCATTCCCCACTATTTACCCTTCACCCACATTTCTTTGGATGAATTCCCCATTGCAATGTCATTGTTCTCTTATCCCTTTTGCATTCCTTTTGCTCGTACATTGCGTCACTCAAATTAGAGATGCCACGTTTAGGTCTGTGTCTCTGCTTTATTTCCCACAGCATTATTTTTTACAGGTGCACCCATTTTCAAACAAATGTCTCGAATATGTCATCCCTGATAGCTGAATAGTATCCTTTATCACTTCTGGGTGGCGGTCTCAGTGTCTTTCAGCTTTGCAATGCAGGCTCACCGCTCAATCCACACTAAGTGTCTTGTCCATTGGCCTTGCAATGGGGCTGCGTCCTATTGCCCTCGTATTCCATGGGTCCCATCTGTCTGGGCCGAGCAGCTCCGGGGTCATCTGCATCTGCACATATCAGGTTATAATGGATCATTCCAGCTCTGGTCCTGTCAGCCTACCTAGTACAACACTTTGCATCATCATTCATATACTTTGCATTGATTCTGTCTTCTGCAAGACCCTAAGTAACAGGACAGCATTTAAACTTCGTGAATAATGGAGGCAGGTTCTTTGATCAGTGCCTTTTCTTGGTTTCCTACTCATGATTTTCATTCATAACACATTTTCTGCTCATTCTCAACTTGAATGTTTCCTGTCCACCTCATTGGACACGTGGTGGACAATGAGGTAGTATAGGTCTGTTAATGAGCTCTAAATCAATCAGAAGTGAATCTGTGTTTGGGGGAAGTCCTCTAACTTTATGTTCCACCAGCTCCCAAACTTCACCTCCTCAAACTCTACCAATGTTGCTCGCTGATAGAGTAATTTCAATGGTTTCTAGTAGTTAACAAATAGATTTTTGAGACATTGTGCCTCTGCAGCCTCCCCCTTCAGCTATCCTCTGTTAGTACTTGAATTGAAACTTGAAACCGTATCCTTGATATTTTCATCATCACAACCTAGCAAATAGACAGAGAGAATCAACCCCAGTTTCAGGAGATTCTGCACTGGCTTCTGATGATATTGGTGACTCATTTCGCTATAAACTTGGATCTGTAGGAGATTACCAAATGCTCAACTCCTTTCACACAACCAAAATCTTTGAAAGCACACTTAAGTCTGGATGACAGATCAGAGTAAATAATTCTGTTCCTTTTATAGAAGTAGATTTCACTTACACTTTATTTAATGAAAAGAAATGGTCCGAACAACCATAATATAAAAGAAAACCCTGGTCATCTCTGGTCAGGCTTCTTCGCAATTTTCTTCTCTACATTCTCACATCCTTGGATGTCAATAGCCCCAGCGATTTTCATTAAAAACAAACAAACAAACAAAGAAACTCCCAAACAGGGTGGACACTGGACATCTCAGTTTCCTACCAAGAAAAAAGAAATGAAGTCACTTTCCACTGAGCAAAGCACTGTTACTTTCCCTGAAGTGCAGAACTTTTCAAAATACAAGGACAAAAGATTCACATATGAAACATGGAAGTGAGAAATGTTTTGTAATGAAAACAAGTAAAAGTGAAATTATAATCTATATTTCTGTTTGTTAGGATTTATATCTAAGAAGCTGGGCGTGGTGGTGCACTCCTGTAATCCCAGCACTGGGGAGGCTGAGGCATGAGGATCCTTGCAAGTTCCAGGCCAGCTTGGGTTACAAGGTGAACTCAAGGGCAGGCTGAACTGCATAGTGACACCCTGTCTCAAAATAGACAAAAATGATTTGTATATGGAGATAAATAATGTAGAAAGTATAACAAATTAGAACATAGAGATAAGTTTAATGGAATATGAAATTTGGGCTTAGTAGCTCATTAAATCTAATGAATCGAGATAAAGTAGAGTAAGAAACAAGTGCATGTGGAATCTCTCCCTCTGTCTCACCCTGTCTCCCTTCTTCCCTCCCTCTCTCTCTCCTCAGATCTCAGATCACCATATTCAGGATACTTTTGAGGACTGAGAAGCAGCGGTGAATCATACTGAATACAAACAGGGACTGAACACAAAAGCAAGCAACAAAGCATGCATCTTCTTGGAGTTTTTCTTCTCCCTTCTGCAGGAACTCAGCAGAAATGTGGTTTTGGAGAGAATTGGAACTGATGACATTTTGTACCATTTCTCCCATGTCAACATATCACGTGAACCAATCGATTTGAGCCGAGCATCCTGTTTACAGCTTCTCACTGCATCCTGCTTGGCAGAGACGGGCTGTATTTAACACTTTTTCTTTTTACTTCCCTAATGAGATTAGGAGTAAGTAAAAAGTTGAGGCTGCAAGTGCCCTTCAACTCTGAGAGAGAACAATCCGCGTTCAGTGCTTCAAGGACAGCTGCATTTATTTTTCTAAGGTTCTGATTTCTGAAATAGAGCTGAAGGACAAAAGGAGCATCAAAAATTCATGTGTTATTCCACTAAAACTCTGACACTGAACTCCTTTCTAACAGGGAAAATATACCTTCCGTTTTACAAACTGTGAAGGAATCATTACAAGAAGTTCTTGGCATAAATATGACCCATCATGGAATCTATAGTATAAATTCGCCACACATTTCAAAAAGAACATCTTTTTCCTTCCTCCTTTATTTAGATATCATTCCAAAGGCACCAGTCACATTATTTTTGTCAAATGTGGAATTTCCAAAATTGTCTGGCATGGGTGGTTCAGTGGTAGAATTCTCGCCTGCCAAAACTGTCTGAATTTATTGGGAGCACAGTCAGATGTCAGCTGTTTCTCTCTGCTCGTAGTTGCTGTCACTGACAAAAGACCTTTCACCCCACCCCCTGTGTAGTGCATGAGTGTAACCACCTCAAGGGGAGGGAAACACGAGAAAGTTCAGACCACAATTACACACAGTGCTGTCCTATCTACATTATTAGACTGTGAAATCGAGATGACAGAAAAAGAAAAAGTGTGGTGATGTCTAGTGTAAAAACAAAGGCAGAAATCCAAATGAAACTGGCTGAGTGATTTGCAATATATAATTCTATTCTGCACTGCGTAGGAAAATCGGTGTGCAGTATTTATTTTTTTCATTTATTTTAAAAACAAAAGAAGGAAAAATATTAACAAACACACATCCATTTACAGAATAGCAGAAGAAAAATACAAGCAGTGCATAGTTACAGACAAAGTGGTAGGAAGTTAACAATGGTTGTTCGGTTACGTATTGATATTTTCAAAGTGGTTTCTCAGGAAAACATAGAGACATGCAAGATTGATCAAATAATTCATCATTAATTGTTCCTCTCAGTAAAGTGATAGAAGTCAGTAGTACAACTATGTTAGCTCTCCTGTATATACATACATACAAAATTTCTCCTTTTTTCTTTCCTCTTTTCCCACACCCCAGTTGCTCTTTACTTTTGAGCATTTTCCTTTGGTTCACAATGTCTGTCATACCTCCTAGTTTTTATTTACTCTTTCATGTTCTTACCCTAGTGAGACAATACTATTCTTACACATGCAGGTTTGATTTATTTCACTTATAAGTATGGTCTCTAGTTGTGACCATTTACCTATAAAAACCTCGAGTTTATCTTTCTTTTATAGCTGAGTAATATTCCATTATATAAAAGTACCACAATATTTAAATTAATATAGAAATGACTTAACACACATTTACCATATTTAATGGGAACAATTATGATATTCACAGTTATATCTAAAAAAAACAAATTTTCTCCACTCACCACGCTGAAAATATCCCTTTCTTCCAAAATGTCTTTTGGTCTAATTCCTCATTCTTTTTCTTGGAAGAAGCCATTTTTAAGTTTTATGAAGCTATTGGAATGTTGGGATGCTCGATTTTTTACAAAAGTTAAATCTTAGTGCAGGTGTAGTATTCTTATTAATGTATTCATTCATGCCTACTTATTATGATATCCTTTATGATGTGGCTGCCATAATTTATTCCTATGTATTATTGGATTGATTTGCATGTATGCATTTCATTTTTATGCAGTTAAATATTGGTGAATTTTCTAAATTTAGATTAACGCATCCAATCGTGAACATTCATGTAGATGGATTGATAAGGGGCGACAAGGCCACACCCCCTGGATAGAGAAATGCTTGAGTAATTATTCATTCTCATCAATCACTTGTAAGAACCTCATACGTTTCAAATTCTTGCTAATATAACTTTCATTGTCAAGTTGATCGTCTTGAGAGCTGCCTGGGCGATCAGCACAGCCTACTTGTGAGTCGGTGTGGGTGGTCACGGAAGTAAGACTTTGAGGTCCGCTTCCTCTCAGACCCTACTCTCCTCTCTGCTTCCTGACCAACAGGAAGGGAGCAGATTTGCTCTCCGATATCCTTCTGCCGGGATGTTCCTGCCTTGGATATTGTCACCCTCTTTTGCTGCATCTGTTTAGACCATTGTATGGTTTTCATCCTTGAGTCTGTAAATGCGATGTCTTACACTTACTGGTTTGTATATGTCCAGCCATCCCCGCATCCCTGAGATAAATCTTACTTGGACATGTACACCAGGAACTTGAGAAATGTACACGACTGTGAGCACATTGCTCATATGTGTTAAGGAATCCCCAACTAAAATTTCCCCTTCCCAGAAACAAAGCTTGAGATCCGCACTCACCTAGATTGTATCAATCAGTGAATTCATTCATTTCAGAAGGCAACTTCCACCTATCAGAATGAAGAGCCTCATTTTTTTCGTTTTCATTTTTTGAACAATTTTATGTGGTTATGTCTGGTGAGCTGAACAACTAATTTGAGGGCAACAGTATGCAATATCACAAGCATTGGTGAATTCCTGTCACTTTGTATAGTGAAATTCTGTTTTGTTTCTAGTGTTTTTATTAAGTCTTTGACCAACTTTTGTTCTCATATCTGCTAAGATGAACAACTAATTTGAAGACAACAATATGCAACATAGCAATCATTTTGAATTCCTGTCACCTAGTTTAGTGAAATTCTGTATCATTTCTAATTTTTTAAAATTATTTTTTATTCTCTGAAAAGGAAAGAATGAAATATACGTCCAACTCACTGGGCCTGCTGAGCAGGATGACCCCTATCTTGCAGTTCGCTTTGGGGCTGAGATAGCTCCTCCCTTGCTTTCTCAACACGTGCACGTTTCAGTAAAGTTTCATTTTGCACTGCATCAGCCTTGACTCCCTCACTTATACTAAGAGCCCCAGATCTTCACAGGAGTAAGGCACAGGGAGTCAAGTAGAGGCAGAGTGTCATAGGGAACCCCTTAGCCCCACACAGATAACCCCGCCTAATGCACCTTCATTATTCCTTTCCTTAATTAATTACATTGAGGGTAATTTCTCATATGATAAAACAAACAATTGAAATTTCGTTCTTGTTAATGGATCTGTCCCATGTCCCATTTTTGTTTCAAATTCTGTATTTGATCATGAGGCCAATGACAATGATAAATTCAGCCCTCTGACAGTGACCTGTCACTCTACCTCCGACTTTTTGCACACCACTTTTCCTTTGCTTCCTATTTCTTGTTTTAAAAGCATTGCTTTGTGTCAATGACTGACATGACCTTGTTCATATGGGAAATACTTCTCAGCCTGTGACTGGTGATGCTGATCATTTAGCAAAATTTATCCCACCAGTAGTCACTGAGTGCTTTATTTCGTCTAAATCTGTAAACCTTAACTAAATTTTAACCATCAGATAAGACACATGTATAATTTTAGTTCATCAATTTTTCTAATGCTTAGCACAATGTCTTGAATACATGAGATATTTCTTATTTACACACTGCACAAATTATTAATGTTTGATCAACATGTGTCTTCCATGGGCTTGGCACACAATATTTGGAGTCTATCTCCTGAACTGAAATAGACCTTCAGAGTATCTATATTTGTCTATATCCTGCAGTCATGTAACACCCCAGAGAATAAAACAGACACTGGTCTTATGGCGTAGATACTATGCTTCCAGGGCATACTTCCTTCCTTCATTTTCTGGCATGTCATTAATATAATGTGACCTGAGCAGTTGAACCACAAGCTCTCCAAGGACGCCCTGCGGGAATTCTACGGAGAGGTCTGGCTCCATCACCCCAGAGCAGTGAGCACGGTCATTGTTAGAGGAAAGATCAGACTCAGATCCATGAACCACACTGACATTTTCACTTCTCATTTCACAAGTGACCTTATGTCATCAATCAGCAATTTCAGTGGCAATTTACATCCATGCAAAGTTTGCTTCCTTCTTCTATAAAGTGAAGTAGATTCTTTAAGTCCATCTTATCATGAAATGCGATGGAAATAAATTTTTAGTGTCCCATTTTCTCTTCTGTGCATTGTCAGCTGCTGCACAAATAGGGTGCCAATCCCCAAAAATCTGAAAAGGAAAGGCCTCATCAGAATGAAAAATAGACAACTTATCTGCTTTCAACGAAAAATAATAAATATTGAGTCAGTTTTTCCTCTCCCCACAGAAAGAAAAGTAAATGTGCTTGAGCCAAGCAATTCCATTCACCCTACTAAGTGAAATAACCTAAAAATGAAATAACTATGCAAAATCACATAAGAAATATGAAATGTGGATGTTTTTGAAATAACTAAGTAAAGGCCATCAACCCACATGGAAATTCCAAGGTATCACTTTGGTGCTTTAGATTCTTACACATGAAATCCTATGTGATGGAAAATATAAAGAGTTGAATAAATTGCTTACTGAATAAGGAATTAGATAATCACTATACTTATAAAATCAGATACATCCTTACACATTGTAATGAGATACACACACACACACACACACGCACACACACTCAGGAGCACCTGTTAGAGCAGGTTGTCCTTTGATCCTATGCAGAGCTGAAGTCAGATTAAACCTCCTGCTCAACAAAAGTAGACCCAACACAAGACTGAAAAGTAGACTCCACATGTTGCTGTTATTTCCAGCTCCGCTTCTGCAACATAGGGAGGTCACTTGTGAAGAGAACACAAGTGAATACATTTTTTAGAGTATCGTCCTCTGCCCTGACACAAATGAAACCTTTTCCTTCAACAAGTACACTTGTTTCAGTTTCTATGCATCCTGCTTGGCAGAAATGGTCTGTGATGACATTGACTTATTTACTAGTAAGATATAAATAAAACAATCCAATGTAGTTAGATAATTCATAGTACAGTAACGGGAGAGAGCTAAATTCATTCCTAATATTTTCAGTGCAGCAATATTTCTTTCCTTTCCTGCCCTGAGTTCTGAAAAGTGGGCACAAGTATGAGACACATAGCTCCATCATTTATATCATTGAATTATTATTGAAACATACTTAATAGTTGTGTTGACAACAATGTCCGCGAGCTCTACTTTTGTAGCCAACCCTTGTGAAAATGTGTGTGCAGTCACTCCTGAAAGAGAAGTCAATCTGTGTACTGTCAAAATGTTGCTACCTCTCAGAAGATCATTTTTTGTAAATAAACAAAATGGAAAAAAATAAACAAACCAAAACAGATGGAAGGGTAGTAACGAAATTTACAAAAATGAAGGAACAAAAGAACTGGACATTGCTAATGGATTTAAACTCTAGAATTCAATTCTGCAATTGGAGGGGAAGAGCTGTCCTTAAAATTCTTACCTAATGTGTACATGATATACAAAAATTTGGGTTACTACATGGATAACTGAGTTTTTTTCACATTTTGACTCATTTTATTTTAATTTAATATTATCTGGAACAAATCAGCTCTGAAACCTTGAACATATATATGGGGTACCATGAAGTAATTTTAATAAGCTCATTTAACTCTTAAAAGTTATCAGTTATTTGGGAGAGACCTACAAAGTTCATTTTTTCTTTTTCAAACACACAGTACAAAATCATTTCCTGTAATTATCATAACGTGCATTTATGTACCAGAGATTTGTGTTTTGTGTGAGAGCAACTTAGTTTACATTGATTGATGTGTCCTACGTGACTTTGATTCTCTCATGTTACTCTCAATTTTTTATTTTAAAGACAATTAAAAACAACAAAAACTAAGACAGGCATGGTGGCACACACCTGTAATCCCAGCACTCAGGAGGCTGAGGCAGGAGGATCATTGCAAGTTCAAGACCAGCCTGGGCTACAAAGTGAGCTCAAGCCGACCTGAACTGCATAGTGAGACCTTGTCTCAAAAAGGCAAAAGAAATAAAAACAATAAAAATTATGCCAAATTTCAAAATAAGATGACAGAAAGTTAACAATTTTTATTATATCACATATTGTTATCTTAAAGTAGTTGCTCAGATGGATACACACATGGAAGATCTATCAAACAATATAAACAGTAACTGTTCCTCTCAATGAACTAATAGAAATTAGTAGTAAAATTTTCTTAGCTATTTTAAACATATATATATATATATATATA
>NW_004955499.1:3213349-3259825 GCF_000276665.1 Chinchilla lanigera | reverse complement strand
TATATATAGTGTGTGTGTGTGTGTGTGTGTGTGTGTGTGTGTGTGTGTGATTAAAATGAGCTTGTGCAGTACTTACCTCTCCATCCCTGGTTTGTCTAGTTTGTGTCCCTCAGCATCATGACTCTTGTTTCACTCGTACTATCAAAAGTGACAGGGCTTTGCTATTTATTTGGGGGACTGAATAGAGTTTCCCAGTTGATATGTAGGACATGTTCCTCATCCATTCATAATTTATTCTTTGCAGTTGCTTCCGTTTTGTGGCTAGTGTAAGAAGCACTGCAGTGAACACAGATGCTAGTGCAAATGTCTGTTGCACACACAGACTTAAATTTCCTTGAGCTCATATTCTGCCTTGATATTAGTGGGTGTGTGTGCTGCTCCCTTTAGTTTGTGGAGGGACATCAATACTGTTCCCGTTTGCTGTTGCTCATGATAGTAGAATACCTCAAAAACTAAAACTAAGCAGAAAACCATCATTTTTTGGTTCATAGTTTTAATGGGTTCAGTGCTTAGTTAACTAACTCCTTTTTTATAAGTCCCATGGTGAGGCAAAAACATTGTACAGAAAAAGAAATAATACATAATGAAACTGAAGCATTACTACAAATCTCCCCGGCAAGGTGATCACAGTCCAAAAAGATAATCTGACAAGATCCAGAGGAAAAAAAAAAAAAAAAACAACTTTATAAGTTTCCTCTCTTTCATTAAAAGTCCTAGAAAAACAAAAAGGAAGTGAATTTGAGACTAACATGGTAAAGTCTATAAATGATAAACTTACTGCCAAAATCATACTGCCTGGGGAAAAATGTGTATTTTTTCTAATACAGTTCTAAGAATGATGAAAGGTATCCACTTTTTCCACTCCTATCTAATATAATATTTGAAATGTTAACCAGAGCAATTCGGCAAGAAAAAGAAAGAATACTTCTAAAATAAGAAGAAACAAAATATCTCAAATATTTGTTAGTAGAACATATAATCTTTTCCTTAGAATATCTTTGAAAGAAATCTCCAAATACTGATAAATTTATAAACAAATTCATGCAACCAGTGAGATCCAATGTCAATTTGTTAAAGACTAACTGCTTTCTGACACACTGTCAATGAACCAACAGAGAAAAAGCAGGAAAATATTCACTTCACAAGGGCTTAACAAATTAAATATCTCATAATAAACAAGTGAGGTGGAGAAAGTATCTAGAAAATTACAGAAAAATTAAAAATTTGAAAAATATACCAGAAGATGGATAGAACTCCTATGTTTACAGAATGATGGAGCCATTATCATTCTAATGTAAACCGCCATGTTCTACTGATTCAATGAAATCCCCATCAGTATACTGAAAAGATAATTCACAGAATGAAAAAAATTAATAAAATAAAATTGAAATTTATGTAGAAACACAGAATTAAAAACAGAGGTGAACTGGCACACACACAGCTAGTTAATTACTGACAAAGTGGATCACAAAAGATATTAGAGAAAAAAACCTTAGAAAAACCTCAGATGGCGCAGTAAAAACTTAATGGGCTTCTGTGAATGGTTGACATTGTATCCACTTTTATCATGTTATATAAAAATCTGCTCAAATGTTTTAAACTCCTTAGACCTGGAGCTCTGAACTAGAAAAAGATATCAGATATGCTTTTATTTCCTTTTGCATTTATTTCATATCTACAACATCGTAAAAGTACCTCATACTCTTTAGTCATTACCCTCTATTGATGTTCTTGTCCTTTGAATTACTTTTTAACTGTTTGATTTCATAAGGACCTAAATGTATCTTACAAGAAATTTACGGTATTTCTCCAGCTTCCCACTGCTGGGGTGAAATATCTGACTCCTACAACTCAAAAGAGGAGAGCTTTAATGTGGATCGTGGTTCCAGAGGTTACAGTCCATGGTTGGCTGGCTCCAAAGCAGAAATATCATGGAGGAAGAGCCTTGTGGTGTCTGCAAAATGGAGTAGGGTAGACTGAACTACACGGGAAAAGTAGGAAACAGAAACAATCACCAAGGTGATAGTCTCTCGCTCCACCCATACCCTGCCAAAACTGTGCTCTAAAAACCAGCTAAGTGTTTCCTAATCCAGTGGACACTTACATGATTAACATTCACCATTATCAAGCTTACAATGAAATTGAATGTGACTATTGCAAACTCTGATCTGTACTACAACAGGAAATAACTCTACTGAGTGAAAGTGTATACTTCCTTAGTGAGTCACCATTAGAGGAAAACAGCTATTCCACCACTTCAAGATGTGATGAAGACGTGTATCAGACATAGCTTGTCAGGTAAAGAGAGCTGACCAGAATATTATTCAAATGGGTCATAACCAGCACATGCACAATGAAATGCAAATAATGTGCATAGTTCTCCAGAATCTTTTAAGGAAAGTCATTATTATTTTTTTTATTTTAAAGAGATTAGTAAATGAGAAATGAACAAAGAAATAGAACAGTAGCAGCATACCAGTGTCACAAACATAAACAAATCAAAGCAAGAACATTCAAAGTGATACAAAGTCTCAAGACAAAATAATATGAATCAACAGTGGTTGTCACATTGCATATCACTATCCTCCACTACATTGTTCATATTCTCAGATGTAAGAATGAAAGATTGCTCAAACCATTAAAGGAAAGCCGCTATTTTGTTAAGCAACATCATAGTTCTTTGAATCATTATGAAATGACCCTGAATTACTATGGTGCTGTGGCTTGTGGTCTATACGGAATTAAGCAGAAGTAAAACAAAACAGAGCAGCAGGAGGCAGGACCCATCTCTTGTTGGGACTTGGGTTCTCACTTCTTCAAGAGCTAAAGTAAGTGGTTTGCGGGGGGAATTTGAACTCATGACAGTTTCACACTATTTCTGTTTTCCCATACCATTTAATGAATCAATCATGTTTTATCTGCAGATCTTGCTTATGTCTTCTTTCTATAGCCTGCTTAACAGGGATGGCTGTTCTGGACAGTGTTGTATTCTGTGTATGAGATTAGTAGTATGTGAAGCTTAAGCTGAGCTGTATAAATGACCTTGTCATGTGAGAGAGAACGATTCACACCCAGTAAATCAAGCAGAGCAGTATTTTTGTTTTTATGTCCTGACTTGTGAAATGGAGATGAAATACAAATTGCCTGTCTCAAACTCCTACTAATATTATCTAACTGCGAGTATTTCAATAACAATGAGGGAATAACTTCAGAGTTACTTTCTAAAAGAAATAAAAAATATCACATTCCATCTCTTGAGTCCAGGTAACAATTTAATAAGTCCAATTTAACAATAGGAACCCCCAAAGAAGCTATGTTAAAATCTGACAACTCCTTTTAACAAGAACTCGTTCTCATCTCTTATTCAATTAGGGAACCTTTCTTAAAGTCATCAAAACTTTTCCTTTTGCCAAATGTGTCAGGTCCAACAATGGAGGAATTTTTTATATTCACAATCTGGAGGAGCAGATTTCTTTCTGCTTGTAGTTGCTGATACTGATATCCAAGTTATTCACAGCCATCCTTTTCTAGTCTCCATCTGTATCCAACTCAAATTATGTTAACTATTTACAATAATTTTGGAACAATATTTGCACAGTATAGTCTCATAGCTACACATACACTCACTGATCCCAAATATTCAGGTCAGAGAAAAAAAAAAACACCAGACAAATTACACTGGAACTTTCCATAGTTATACCCTGAGTACCAATCATTTATCCCAGGGTGTTTGGAGAACATTCATGATGTAAATGGCAGCTGCCTCTAATGCATTTATGGGGTCACTGCACTGAAAAGTTAATTCCTTCCCAATACCTCACTCTCTCACACAAGCACATTTGGCCTGAGGATTTCCACAGTTATATTTTAAGGGACACGTTCAGTTAGCTCCCATTGGTACCTGAGATGACATTGCATACATGTGTATGGAGTTGTTCATTCTTTCTGATTTTCAATTCTTTTCATGGCTTGGTATAGATAGTACCTGTGGACCAATCCCCTGAATCTTTATTCTTCCAGCCAAAATCTGATGATGTGTCACTCTTGCAATTTTCTTTTGTTTGTTTTATTTTATCTTTCAATTTCACATTTACAAATTCCCTCTTTGCTTATTAATATCCATTTCTTTTTTTTTTTTGGTTTTTCTCCGGTACCAGGAACCGAACTCACGACCTTGCGCTTGCCAGGCAGGCGCTTTTGCCGCTGAGCTAAATCCCCAGCCCCTTAATATCCATTTCAATATATTGAGTCTCATATGCTTTGATTTAGCTTCTTATTGATATGACATTTCACTGTAATTGCTGTATGAGATATTGTACCTACACATACAATGATTGTAACAGTTTGGTGTGTAGAATACAAAGATGTCCAGTCTTGGGCAGGGGTGGTTGCCCTTCTCGAGACTGGATATCTTTGTATTCTACACACCAAATGATTACAATTATTGTTTATTTATTTTCATGAAAGAAAAGAAAAAAACCCACAAATCCAGTTGATTTAAATAAGGTTCTGTTTACTACAGTGTAAAATCATTAAATTCAATGACACAAAATCCCATGTGAAGCGAAGAAGCGAGAAGGATTTTCAAAGTCATCATATGCCATAAAATTCCAAGCTGAGTTTTGGTGCATTCCATCTTTATACATATTGATAAATAACGTTGCTAATATAAAAAGTTGAGAAATATAGGCATGTTTCAAAGCACATAAAGATATATGGACTTAGATTCTCATATCTAATGAATCTGATTTTTTTCAAAGAGAGACAAAAACGATGAAAATAATAGAGAATCTCAAAACAAGGTGATAGGAAATTAACAATCATTATTATATTGCATATTGTTATCTTCAAAGTAGTTTCTCAGATGTAGCTTGCAAAATTGATCAAATATTTAAGCATTAATTGTTCTTTTCAAAAAACTAATAGAAATCAGTGATACAATTATTCTATCTAGTGTATATATATAATTTTTCCCTTTTTTCTATTCTTTTTTCCCCATCCCAGTTACTTTTTTTCTTTTTGAGCAGTTTCTTTCCCTTTTACAATATCTATTGTACCTTTTGGATCTTATTTACTCTTTCAGTTTCTCACACTAGGAAGACAATAAGATGTATACACATGTGAGTTTGACTTATTTCACCTATGAATATGGTCTTTAATTGTATCAATTTACCTATAAAAGCCTCAAGATTATCTTTCTTTATAGCTGAGCAGTACACCATTGAAGAAAAAAACCAATTTTTATCCTTTCCTCAGTTGATGGACATTTGGGTTGTTTGTAAGGTTTAACTATTATAAGTTGCACTGCTATAAACATAGGTGCACATATATTTCTGTGGTATGATATTTTCATTTCTTCTCGGAAAACACCCAGAAGGGAAATAGCTGGGTTGAACGGGACCTCTAATCCTAGTTTACTGAGGAATCTGCACACTGATTTCCACAGTGGTTTCACCAGTCTGCATTCCCACCAGCAGTGGAGAAGGGTTCCTTTTTCCACACAGCCCCGCCAACATTTGTTATTGGTTGATTTCTTAATGATAGCTATGCTTCTTAGGATGAGATGGAATCTCAGTGTTGTCTTCATTTGCTCTTCTCAAATGACCAATGGTCTGAACATTTTTTTTTCATATATTTACTTACCATTTGCATTTCTTTATCTGTGAAGTGTGTATTCATCTCAGATGCCCATTTTTGGATTGAGTCTTTGAACTTTGGGGAGCCTGATTTCTTAAAGTCTTTACGTATTCTAGATATCAGCCTTTTTTTGTGAAGGACAGTTGGCTAAAATATGAGCTTTTCACTCTGCTAGTGATTTCTGTTGATTAGCAAAACTTTTTAATAAAGTGAGATCACATTTGTTGATTCTTTGAAGTATTTCCCATGCAGTTTAGTTTTTGTTTATGAACTCTCTGCCAAGCCTCATGTCTTTAAGTTTTCTTCCTGTTTTCTCTTCCCATAGATTTAGTGTCTCTGTTTTAATATTTGGGTCTTTAATCCATTTTGACTTTAGGTTATTGCAGGGTGATAGACATGCATCTGAAAAAATTGACGGAAACACATACACACACACACACATACACACACACAGATGCACACAGTCAAGAATTTCCCTAAGATCACTTCATCGTTGTTACCTTTGAGATGTTGAGCTCAGTTGGAGTTTCCTGGACAACACCAGCAGACTCACACAGGAGCAGGCAGCAGAGTTGTCTTCCTGCTTCTGCAGCAACTGAGTGAGTTAGTTGTTGAAAAGAATTTGAACTGATGACACTTTTATAGTGTTACTGGTTTGGCATGACACTAAATGAACCAATTGTTTCTTACCTGAGGTTTGTTTTCATCTCCTCAATGCATCCTGTTTGGGAGATATGGACCATATTTTTGAGTGTTTTTATTTTTCTACTGCGATTAATAATAAGTGAAGCTTCAGCTGAGCTGTGTAAGTGACCTTCTGCTATGAGAGAGGAAAATCCATACTCATTGTTTCAAGGACAGCAATGTATAATTTCTTTCATGTCCTCCCTTCTGAAGTGCAGAAAAAGTTCAAGGCCTGTGTTCATAACTCCTATATTGTTGCATTACTATTAAAGGAATATGCATAAAATGACTTCTAAATGTCAAGTTGGTACCTTCCGTTTTTAAAATTAAAATCGTGTTTGTGTAAGTGTTTTTTTAGTTTTCTCATTGCTGGGACAAAATATCCAACATGGAAAGCTAAAGGAGGAAAGGATTATTTCAGATTGCAGTTTGTAGAGGTTTCAGTCCATAGTCAGGAGGTTCCAATGGAGAAGGAACACATGGCAGAGGAGAAAGAGCTCATGGTAGGCTAGACAAGAGGCAGCAAAAAGGGGCAGCGATCCTCCCTTTCCCTTTTATCCCATCCAGGCTACAAGGCTTTTGGATGCTCCCTCCCACTTCCCATACGGGTCTTCCCAATATTTACATCTGGTTCTCTGATAAAACAATCACTGGAGTAACTAATTTCCTTATCACAGCCTTAATCCACATTCACACACTCTGGTGGTTCCAGTTACCTCAAAGGACCCACATCTATGAGTGTGTGAAGCTTGGGGAACCACCTAGATAAAATCATGAACACTATACCATGTCATGAGTCTGTTGAGTATTGCCCACAGTGGAGTTTGTATTAGAATCTGACAATGCATTTCAAAAAGAACCACTTCTTAGCCTGCCCTGTTTAGCAATCTTTTGCAAGTCCAGCAAAACCACTTCATTTTACCAAATATGTGCAGTTCAGCCCTGGAAGAACTGATTGTAATGAAAACCAAATGTCTGATATTTCTTCCAGTTGTAGTTACTGATACGGACACCCATGTTCTTTCAAACCATTCTCTTGTATTGTTCATCTGCAGGCTACTCAGATTATAAAAACCAAAAAAGTACAAAATTGAACAATTAAGTGTCATACAATATGCTGCACTATCCACTACAAAACTCAGTCTTAAGTTCTTGGAAATTATTAAAAAGGAAGAACAAGATTATTGATATCTAATTTTAAAATAATAGTATTAATTGAATTATTGCTTCTGGCTTGATATGTACACTAACAATTCTGTAGCTCTGCTGAAAGGTGAGTTTTCAGTAACAGTTGAAAGGAAAAATCCAAACGACATCTGCCCATGGTTTCTAAGCTTTCTCCACATTCTCTAGCCTTGTAACTATACCAGCGCCCTCATGAACTGGCCTGACCTTGCTCCTGTATGTAGAATAGACTATCTTTGAGGGCCAGGAGCCCCTCAGCCTTAGACAAGAAGGAAATCATGTCAACACCAACAGACCAGAGACCATGGACTAAGTCAGTGGTCCAGTCACCCTACAGCTTCCAGCTGCTTCATTCTCTGTCATCTCTTGTAAAGCACTTAGTCTGAAAGAGAGCTGGTATTTGGGCCCCTTGGAGCTCCCAGGTCCTCATCTCAATAAATCCCTCCCTAGCTGCAAGTTCCACTGTTCTTGATCCTTTCCCACTTTACATCAAAAGGGGCAAAAGTCACATAAAACAGATTTTCCATACCTAGCCAGAATAGCTGATACTTTTCACAGATATATACGAGGATGAGAACTTTACCACATTCCACATCATGAGAATGTCCATTTGCTTTCTAAATTTACTTTTTTCTCACTTATGCAGATCCACCTTTTGGCAGAATTCATTTTTCAGTTTGATAAAACTACTGAAATGTTGGTATTTTGTAGAACTTTATAAAAGTTGATGCAGTGTATGTGTACTTTCTTCTCTGGATTCTTTCTTTGACCCTATTAATGATGATAATCATTTATGATTTGGTTGGCATAGTATATTGGCATTTGTATCTGAGGAGTCTTGTTCAATTGAATATTGATGAGGTTTTTTTTACTAAATGTGGACTATTTTAAGCAAAACTGGACATTCATATATATGTCTTTTAAAGAAATACAACATCTCAATGCTTGGCTATATAACTGTGATTGTAATATGTGAATCAATGCACATGAAAAGCTTTGTATTCCTAACAGCCAGGTGTGAAAACTATACTTGCTCAAATTCTTGCATTTATTGAGTGTGGTCAGTGATTTTGATTGTGAAATTGCAGGGGCACTCCACTCACCTCACTTTACCTTAATCCCTTGTTTAAACTGCATTTTCGAATGTAGCTCCAATCTGAATGTCTGGACATGAAAACCTCCACAAATGAATGCAGTTCAGCCAATAATAACCAGTTGCAACTTATGTCTCGTTCCCTGCTTGGCTCTAAAGTCTGACGCATGGCACAATTTCAGTATTCTGATACTGGCTGTCTTCCTCTCCTGCAGAATGGAAGCCTAAAGTCAACAGAATAGGACATTCCATTGCCTCTCCTGCCCTTCCTTGGCTTGCAGGTAGGCGGCATCTCTTTATGTCAGCAAAGGCTTTTTCTGTCCAAATTTCCTCTTCTTACAAAACCAGCGGACACTGTGTTCAGACCCACCCCGAGTGCCCCATGTAGCGAATTAACACTTTGAAGACCGTGGCGGGAAACACAATGGAGTCCTTAGAGAGGACCGCAGTGTTCACACTGTCTGGCAAGGAAGGCAGGAAGAAGTCTGTTTCTAAGACGTAGCTCTTCCCTTTTTTTCTTTTACTATGCTTAAGAAAAGGGGTCCATCTTCAGATGTGTATGCATTTTGATCTCCTTTAGGTAAACCACCTAGTCACAATACCTCAATATTTAAATGATCTTCATTCCTTTGTCTCATGTTATGAATATACCCTTGCATTCTGAGGGGACTTGGGGTAACATAGTCGTCTACACAAATGTCCATTGACCTATGCAGTTGCCTGTAGCAGCAACCTACATGTGTTCATCATAGATGCTGCTAAATCTGAGGTCAAGGACTCGGTTTGCTGTTTTCCAAGGTGCGTTTGTTTCCCTTCCGTGGTCAGTGTGTCCTTACCTGATGTTTGAAAACTCTCTGGTGTTTTACCCTTTGCCTCTGATGTGCTTTCGTTTTCATTTCTGCTCTTCACTTACATGGATCTGCGTAAGCCTCATTAAAACAGGTAAATCCCACACTTCCTCAGATGGGAAAGTGCCAGCCGGCCGCAACCTGTGTGCATTCTCACCAGGACACTCACACAACAGCAATCGTCAGGCAGGAGCTGGTACGCACTCTGGTCCCCCTGGGTATTGCTGCTGCCTTTCCTCCCAGGCAGACTTAGAGATCTGTAGGAAAATATCTCCAGGTGTCAAAGTTTCTGAGTCGTGCCTGACCCGATGTTTCTCAGCTACCTTTGGTGATAAGCTTGCATGTAGCCCTACAGGGTGGTTGCTTTAGGAAGATGAAGTTTACTCCATTTCCACCTTGCAAGGAGTCCCTTGCTAGCGACTCTGAAGAGGACCCAGGCTTAGCACTTTTCTCTAGAGACTTCACAATGGTCAGGAGGACTCACCAGCAGGAAAGGCCCCCGTCCTCAGGAAGAGTGTGGTGGTTCCTCCTTTCTGTGGTACAGCAGCATGTCCAACATATTTTGTTTTTTGTTTTTGGTTTTTTCCAGTACTGGGAATCGAACTAAGGACCTTACACTTGCCAGGCAAGAGCTAGGCCACTGAGCTAAATCCCCAGCCCCAAGCATCTCCAATGTAAACACAACCCATCCTTCACATCTTGCAAAATTTGAGTCTACAGTATGTATACTTGTTATCTGTGTGCATTTAATACCCAGACTCATGTAATGATTTAATAATTTTTTTACCTCCTTTGAGTAGAGCAGCATTTTTCTAAGTTTCCCTTTCCTCTACTTCCAGAATCATAAAACAAGGTAATGAGCTTTTAATTCTGATTTTTTTCATGGATTTTGGTTGTAAGGGAGGATTGTTCAATGTTCCAACTTGTGAGTGCTGTCAACTCAAGCCAACCAACCAAACAATTTCTTTGGGAGTGTTTCATTAAGAAAATCAAGGCTTTTACAGGACACACATTTCGTTCAATATTGGCAGATAATTACGCATTCTATCCATGAAACATCATGCCGTAGTTTTATCTCTCAAGGTGGCCAATCTTTCATCATTGGGACAACCTCCAAATTTCATCATTCAAACTGTCTTACAGTCTTCCAAGTCCCAGTTTCCAAAGACACCAGCCTAGCTATCCTCCTCAATAAGTTCAGGGTTCAAATATTTCTGATGCCAGTAGAAAAACAAATAAACAAGCAAAAAAACAGGTACTATTTCTGATGGATTCTCACCCTCTGCTGGCCCGTCTAAATTCTAATGGGTACATCATTAGATTTGGATCCTGAAAGATTGAGTCATGACTTTTACATTTTAGCTATAAAGATCCTCTCTCAAACTTCATCTAAAAATTTGCATTTCTGAAAAGATTAGTTTGCATGCCAGTGTGGTTGTCTTCTCTTCTCTATCCAAATCTCCTCTGGGAATTATGCAATTACTGTAAGTAGCAGGAATGTTCTGCTCTACTGAAGCTCCAGATTTTACCATGGAATGTAGATATCACTAGATATCTATGTGATTTGTAGATATCATATACGTATCACTGGACATTGCCCTTTAGCAGTGTTTTAAACACACAGATATATGCATGTTAAATCAATTTATTAAATCATTCAAGAAGGCTGTAACAGTAAATCAAGGCTTTGTTTTTTTAATTTTTAAAAATTTATTTGTTTATTCATTTATTTACTTTTGTTCTCTTCAGACAGGGTCTTGCTATGCAGTTCAAGCTGGCCTTGAGCTCACTTTGTAGCCCAGGCTGGTTTTGAACTTACAATAATCCTCCTGCCTCAGCCTCTCAGTGCTGGGATTACAGGCATGCACCACCATGCTCGGCTAAATTTTAATATAGCTAGAAAGCAAAAACAAATGCAAAAACAAACATCGAGTAAAAATGATATAGAATTTCAAAACAAGGTGATACGAAATTAACAATGCTTGTTGTATTACGTGCTGTTATCTTCAAAATAGTTGCTCAGATTACCGGGTATAGGTAGGCAAGATTGGTCAGACAATTAAGCATTAATTGTCCCTTTCAATAAACCAATACAAATTAGTAATACAATTATTATATATATAATATATATACACATATATATATATATATATATATATATATATAATTTCCGTTCCTTTTTTCTGCTTTCCCCTATCCCAGTTCTTTCCTTTTGAAAGAAGGTAAACATAACTATGAAACCCAGGTTCAAGACAGGTTATTATTACAGTCACAATAGTTGCTGCGTTCTGTCATGTTGTCTTCCTAGTAGTTATTCAGAGTAGAAAATTTAGGTAAGATATCTTTTCCTGTTTTTTTTTGTTTGTTTGTTTGTTTTAAGCGAAAAGAACAAAGAGAAAATGACAAAAACAAAGACAAAACTAAACAACATAAAAACAAAAAAAGATAAAGAATTTCAAACAAGACTATAGAAAATTAACAATCATTGTTATATTACACATTGTTATCTTCAGATTGGTTACTCTGATAACAAGATATAGGCATGTTAGATTGATCAAATAATTACACATTAACTGTTGTTTTTTTACTACTTGTTACTGTCTTTGATTGTTTGATCAGTCTTACATTCTTATGTCTGGTGGACTGAGCAACTTCTTTGAAGATAACAGTATGTAACGTAGCAACCATTGTTGATTTCTATCATTGTGTTTGAGGTCATGTATCATTTTGGTTGTTTTTGTGTTGTTTTGATTTTTTCTTCATTGTGGTTTGGTTAGTTTTTTTTTTTTAAATTTTAAACTAGAAAAAGTTTTAAAAATATTGGTCCTTTCAATAAACTAACAGAAATTAGTAGTATAATTATCTTAGCTATTGTGTGTGTGTGTATACGTCTATATCTATATCTATATGTATATCTATCTATCTATATATTTTTCCCTTCTTTCTTTTTTCCCTTCCTTCTTTCTTTCTTTTTTCTCTCTAAATCAAGGCCTTATAAAGGGCTGTGAAGTAACGGTATGAGATGAGGCTCCTGATCTTACAATAAAGAGCATGTGAGTTTTGAAAGAAAGGAATATTTTATCTTCACATTAGTTTTCTCTGATGACAAAGTTAAAGGATGTATTTATGTTCCAGAGGTCGCTATGACCTGAATGACAGTAAACATCCCCTCTATGTATCTGAGTCAATTATAGTAAAATATGAATGATAGGGAAAATGAAAAGACAAAATACATATATAAGTAATAGGGAATAGATTCCTGTGCAGAAATCACTTTAAGCAGCCCCTTGGAGTGTGGAGATTCTGTGGAACTTTTCCCCAGAAAAATCTAAACCATGAATGGTGCTGTGTTAAAACTTAGGTTGGGAGCATCATGGTTGGGAGCATAGGTTCTCAGTCTCCAAAGAAACTCACATAGGATTATACAACACTTAGAAAAATTTTACAAAAATACAAAAATTCTCCAAAAACTGATATCGTGATATAAGCCAGAGAATTTGCCACCTTTTGACAACACAACAATGGACAGTCATGGAAACACCCCACACTATATAGCCTTAGTCAAATAAGTTTCAAGAGGTTCACGTGTTATATTTTCATTTACCAAAGTAACGTCCTTATTTAGAACAAGGATCTGGGAAAGAGAAAGCAAAGGGAAAGACAACAGGATAATTTCCATTTCTCAATATCTCAAAGTACTTTTATACACCAACTTGAATAAGAGAAAATTTGGTGAACAGACAACCTGACCTAGGAGTTTAACATGTCTTTTCCATCTGCCTATTTATACCATTGGAAGCACCGTACCAATTCTGCCTGTTGAGCTGACACGTGTCATGTTTCCGTCAGGTCCTCTTTTTTTGAGTCAGCTGAGAAACTTCTCCATGCAGATTGTCCCTTTCTCTACAGCTCATGGAGGATAAGGCACAAGAGAAAGGCTGTGCTATGCCATCTCATTTCTACATTGTGTCTTGGGTCACACTGTTCTGTCACTGCCTAAATCACACTTTCTTCATCGACAGGCACCAGGTCATTATTAGATGACACAGGGACAGCTGGGATGGCCCAATCACCAATGATCACACTACTGTCTGTTTTTAAGGCATTGAGCATGCCTAATAAAGGTCATTTATGCCACGATCTTCAGTTTCTTCAAATATTTTAATGTCTCCAGTGCATCTCTGGGACATGGTAACTGAACTTAAAAGACGTGGATGTTTCTCCTTTGAAATAAGGAAGGGAATATATAGATAGATGACAGATAGATGATAGATAGATAGATAGATAGAAAGATAAATAGATAGATGATAGATGATAGATAGATACCTAGCTGGGATAACTGTCCAGGTGGTCTCTAGTGGTTTACTGACAAGAACAGTTATTGCTTAACTTTTTGACCAATTTTGCATGCTTCTATCTGGTAATCTGAACAACTACTTTGAAGACAACAATATGCAATGTAACCATTGTTGAATTTGCATCATCCTGTTTGGTTAAACTACTTATCATTTATAATGTTTTTCTATTTATTTTTAGTCGCTTTAATTCTTTGATCAAACTTGCATTCTTACCTCTGGTAATCTGACCAACTTTGATGAAGAGAAAAATATGTAATATAACAACCACTGTTAATCTCTATCAGTTTGTTCTCAAAACTTGTATCATTCTTATTATTTGTTTTGTTTTGTTTTCGTTCCAGTACCAGGAATTAAACTCATTACCTCACACTTGCCAGGCAAACACTTATGCAGCTGAGCTATATCCTCAGCCCTATCTTTTTTTTTTTTTTTTTTTTCTTTTTGGCTTTTTGAGACAGGGTCTTTCTAGGCAGTTCAGGCTGGCCTTGAGCTCACTTATGTAGCCCAGGCTGGCCTCAAACTCGCAATGATCCTCCTGCATTAACCTTCCGAGTGCTGGAGTTGCAAGTGTGCACCCCCATGGCCGGCCAGCCCTATCATTCTTATTGTTTTTGCCTTGTTTCATTTTTTGTCTATTTTGTTGGCATTTTGCTATTCTTTTTTTTCCTAACACTTTCAAAAAAAAAAGAAAGATGTGGATCATTCTATACACTGGCTTTTGCTTTGCACCTGACTCCAGTACAAAATCCATCTCCTGCTGTTCTTTTCGTAATCAAATAAGGAGACATGAGGATATGTAATTTTTGATTAAGTATATTGGGCAGTGTTGTCTCTGCTGAGGTATAGATGACCTTAAATATGAAAGAAAACCAAAAGCCAAAACCTCTCCCTCTGAAAATTCAAGCTCCCCACTTCAAGGACCTACATTTGGGCTGTAAGACCAAAAAGGTTCTATGCAGATACTCATAGTCCCATGGATGTAGACAGAAGTCACATTGGCTGATGTACCTAAGAACAATATATTGAGATGAATAGCCTTGATTTAGTGTACTGAGTTCAAATTACACACTTTTGCCTCTAAGGAGACAGAGTAAAAGTACCTGTGTATGATACTTGCCATCTAGAATATATGAATGGATACATACATTTAGAACCATGTAGAATATATGGTGGATGGATCTTACGATAAACAGAGAGGATTTATATTTGTTTAGTAATGTCATTACATGGGATTCCACAGCGGATGAGCTTCTTGATTGTTCCCAAGCAATAATTCAGCTGCTGGATCTAAATCATGGTGATGGCAGCAATTTAATGTGAAATTAACGCAAATATTGTCTGCATTTACTATTTCTCTAAATGAAAAAATAAATGATAGTGCGCCCTGCGTAGAATCAAATATGGTACGAAGACCAAAAAAAATTGCTTGTATTGTCTGTCTATAGGGGCCACCATTGATATCATAGAGTAGCACATGTTTTTTTGACTCTATCAAAGGTGCAAATCAGTATTTCCTTCACTATGCTATCAGAAAATATGAGGTGAGGTTAATGTAATCAATATGTGTCTCTGTTAAAAGTTTCCTATGTCTTCTTTGTAATATTCTGCAATACCCCCTTCCTATTCTCATGATCTCTGTTGCACTAAGTTTTTCCAGATTCGTTGCAATCTGTGACAAGAGTTATTGTGGTGGGAGAGCATTTTCACATCCCCTGGAAGAGTCAGAAAGATACCAGCCCTCCAAAATTCTTTGCACATTATCCTAAAAAAAAATGTGCTCACATTCACAAATTAATTGTGTCTGTAAATGTATGTAAACAGAACGGTAGGGCTGTAGCCTTTCCACTGAGGCTCACAAGAGCTCAGTAATATATTCTCAAGAAGTTTTTGATGAACAGCCAATATTCTCCGATTATTAAGGCACAGATTTTGTGTGACCGGTGATGCAGCTGTGATGGTGTGCATATGCAGTGTTCAATATCAAGGTCCTCAAAAAACTGTCACTTCATGAAGAAAGTGTGTTATTTACACACAACAGAGTTCTACTCTGCTATAAATAACTATGAACTCGAGTCAGTTGCAGAGAAAGAGAGGCATATTGAGACCATAATGTTAAGTAAAATGAATCAGACACAAACATAAATATCACACAATTTCTCTTATATGAGCACCCCAAACTATAAATTATGAGCAAGATAAAAGTTAGATGAGAGAAAGTAGAGAGATAGAGCTTTTTCATATGGGGAGAAAATCAAGAGATGACAGGAAGAAATAAAAAGAGGAGAGGAAGGGATTGAAAGAACAATTAAATGTGACATGTGTATACATCAATTGCTCTTGAAGGATGTAATTAATAATATATACTGCAAACATGTTCATAAAATACAAAAATGCAATGAATAAATACATCCTCCTGAACTTAAAATTCCCACATCGTCTAATTTCCCATTTTCTAGTAGAGTAGGTAATAAAAAATAGTGAGGATACTAGGAAATGCTGGACCAACATATAATTTCAGTTGAGATTGATCATGTTACTCCATACTCACAACTAAATTGTTCAAACTCTTGTCACATAAGGACAGGATAGGACATTATAGTTTTCTATAAAATGTAATATTTATTCCTGTGATATTCCCACCTTCTTTCAAGATCGGTACTTGATATTATGATGAAACTTTAAATTACACACTGAGGTTAGCATGACCCTTTCAAATAGCAATCATTGTGCTCAAATCATGCACTCTTTCTCCTGTTAATAGTTGTTGCTATTAATTATTCCTATATAATTTTTGAGATTTATTTAATCTGAACATATTTAATCAATTTTTTTTACACAAGCAGCCCTTCACTTTTACATAGTTCATACAAGGAAAGGTAAATTTGTACATGTTGAAAACAACTAATGAAACTTTTGAAAGTGTTGGTAGATTCTAAATTGATTTTATTACATTCCTGTTTCTGATGTCCATATTTTTTAATTTCTCTGTGGTTTCAGTCATAGCAGCCAATCTATGATGACAGATTACAATAGCAATAAAACCTGTCCATCATATTGTCTCCCTAGTGTAAGAAACTGAAAGAGTAAATAAGAGACAAAAGGTACAGTAGCTACTGTGAAAGGGAAAGAAACTGCTCAAAAGGAAAGAACTGGGATGGGGGAAAGGAGAAAAGAAGGAAGGGGAAAATACACACACACACACACACACACACACACACACACACAAGATAGGTACCATAACTATACTACTAATTTCTATTATTTCATTGAAAGGAAGAGTTAGTGCTTATAGATTTACAGCAATCTTGCATGCCTATATCTGGTAATCCGAGAACTACTTTGAAGATAACAATATGTATAATAACCATTATTAATTTCCTATCATCTTGCTTTGAAATTCTGTACCATTTTTATTTTTTCCTCTTTAATATTAACAAAAAGTGTGTTTTTCATGGTTGCATTTGCTATTGGCAGCGAAAACATGACCAGGAATCATAATCTGTGAGAGAGGGAAAGTCATTAGTTCAATCCCTTCCACTGCTTGAGTCACACAAACATCATTATACATTAGCATTCATGATCTGTCATGTAAATATTGTTATTCATTTTTATTACTCCTTAAGTACACCACACATACTCACTTAAAAACAAAGAAAAATACAAAAGTGTTTATTTCTCACCCATCTCTACAAGATCCTGTATTTATCTCTAGGTTTTGTAGGAGTTAAGAAGCAACCAAAGAGCTCAGAATAGTAGAGGTTATCACTTTGAGATGATCATTTCCTTCCTGCGATTTGGTCACTTTTTTTATTTTTTCCATTACGGAGTTTTCAATCACAGCAGCTATTGACTTTCCAACAGGTGATCCCTTGTTGGGGAATGGAGACTCTTTAGCAAAGTGAAAACAACAAATTCCACTTGACCCAGACATTCCCTGTCATGATATCCTCTTCAAAGAGGTAAAACGCCATGTCACAGTGATGCATGCACACCCAGGTTTAAAGCAGCAAAATTCATAAGAATTGAATTTTGGAAGTGGACTATATATACAACAACAAGCTCATGAATAAGGAAAATTTGATACTTATACATAATGCAGGGCTACGAATTTAAGCCATGTGTAGGAAAATAGATTACCTAGATATAATATTATGGGAAACAAATCATGTGAACAGATTTCAATATCAATGGTTTCTTTTATGTGAGAAACTCAAAGTATAAATAAAAGAGGAAATAAGATATTCCTCAGAATTCCCATGCTGGTTTTTCACCTCCACCTCGGCTAATACCTCTATTTTTGGAACAAAGTTCAGATTCTCAGTTTCACCTAAATTTGATACTTTACCTTGAAAGTCAACAGTTGTGTACATTTTTGTTCTTTACACTGGAAAAATTTTCTTAGAAGACATAAAAAATGAAGCAGATGCTATCTCCTCCAGCCACACCGCCCATCAGCCTGGAAAAATATCTTAGTTTTGCATTTTCACCAGTCTCTATTTTTTTCACTACTATGCAAATGGTGTGCCTATTCTTACCAAGCTAAAACAGTATGTTCCCATCAGAAAAGAGTATGGATTTTTTGCAGTTGATGACTACCAACCTTTTTTATAATAATTGCATCTATTTTATAAAGGAGCAAACAAAAATATCCTATTCTTGAATACAGGAGGGTACTTTAACTTGTAACGCACATACTATAAGCTTAAATAATGAAACACATTCACATATAACCTGTGGGATACAGAGGTTTCGGAAAGAGCCGAGTTAAAGTCATCCACTGTTGTGGATGTTCTAAAGAGTTTGGTGCTTTAGGTCTTTACACCAAAAGACAAGTCCAAGGGAAAACACAATAGGTACCTACACTGGAATGCAGAATAATTTGTTCATAAAAATGGACATGCATTGACTTACATACTCATAAACCAAGATGCAGCTGTATAAAGTAGCAAAACACACACACACAAAATAGACGTCACCCCTGATCATACAGTTCATACTCTGCATGATGGATTAAGCTCAGATGGAGATTTCTGGTTAGCACAACCCAGACCCAATACAAGGCCAACAGCATAATCTGATACTTTTTGACCACTGTCTCCATGTTCTGCAGAAGCTTTGATCATGTGTGTCAATCGAGGATATTTATATTATATATGTCTGTTGGTGACACTCATAATAAACCAATGTTTGTCTTGTGAGTTTGTTTATATTTTCTCTGAACATCGTGGTAGAGGTGTTCTGAATTTGACATTGTCGTACTCTGCTAAACAGATTAGTGCTACCTGAGGGTTCAGCATGGCTGCATCTGTGACCTTCTGCAATTTTAAGAACTGACAAAGCTACCCACAGTATTTCAAGGGCATTGTGCTGGTTACACTTGATTGGCAATTTTATTGACTTCAGAGGTACCTTTGGTACTGGAAATGCATTCTTTTGGGTATGCCTGTGTTTTCAGGGAGGCTTGATTTTGACAGACTCTCTGTGATCCCCTTCTTTTCTGGCATTGTTCCCCTGCTCTGCCTCCTTATCACCATGAATGCACTGGTTGGTTCCTCACACCTTTCCACCAGGATACTCCTACTTTGGAGCCAGGAGACTGAGTACTGAACCCTTCAACACCATAAGCCAAATTAAACCTCTGTTCTTTTGTGGTATGAGTGTTAGATTTCTTTTCCAAATGATAGAAATCTAATTAATAAGCAGAGCAATATTTATTTTCCTGTGTCCTGAGTTCAGAAATGCAGGACAAAGTACAAGCCATCTATCGACAAGTCTTGTGTTATTTTATTAACATTAAGACAGGAAGTGTAAAGTGACTTATGAAACGAAGGTGATACTATCCAACTTTGCAGACTTGAAAGTTGATGTCTATGTCTTAAATCATAAATACCCATATGTACCTGCCATGAAGTGTGTGTTTACATATACCAGAACTTTTCTAACAACACCCATTTCTAGCTCTCATTCTATTTGGAAATCTCCTCCTACTTCAACAGTGGAGATTCACTTGCTGTGATGTGTGTAACAAAAGTGATATGAAATTGTTAATCTCAATTGATTTTATGGGAATGAGTCCCTTTCCACAACTCTTGAAATTATTCTCTTAAACATTGTAAGTGTCTTCTACCTGAATTCCAAGAGCCACAGCCACTTCCCACTCAGACGGGATGAGTTGGGATATTTCCTGTCCAGCACAGCCCAAAGCGGTCACTCTGTAGTGTCCACATTTCATGATCATGTCAGCACTGGACTCAGCAGCTACTTCAGCATATCAGAAGGAAGGATGTAATTCCCGTGAAAGGGTGCATTGTGCCTCATGCCACATTCATTTGGTGAAATCCCACCCCCAGCTGTTCCTAGGTCTACTGGACTGACAACTGGTGGTCAACTTATAACTCCCACCTGAACTGAGTCAGCCATGGTGCTGGGTGTGGGAGGCCCACCTGATGATTGTTGCCAGCAGTGTAAGAGGCAGAACTGGAGAAGAAGAAGAGAGGTTGTTGGGAGCTGAAAAAGACTCTTAAGACTTGGTAGAAGCTGTAAGGAGCTGTTGGTTCTGTTAGAGGAGCTCGTCATGCTGGCTTTCCTGATGAACTTGGCTGTTTTCATCCGTTGAGGAGCTCGGGATCCCATTGGCACTGGGAATGACTTTGGTTCACTTTGGGGAGCTCTGGTCCACCCTTTGAGCATTGCTTCCTGGCTCCAAAGGGGAAGATGCTGCACTGCTCAGTCTCCAGGAGAAACTTGCTACATTGGCTTCCCTGATGGGAACTTAGCCATCTTGATCATCGGAGGAACTTGGGATCTCACTGTTGCTGAGGACAGCTGTGGCACCTTTCGTGGGAGCTCTGGGTCTTCTGAGCATTGCTTCCTGGCTCCAGTGCAGATCCCTCAGCCTGCTAGCGGAGATCCTTCATCCTGCTGGCACAGACTTCCTAGATTCCATCACTGACCTTTGGGCCTTTCCAGCTCATATCTATGAAACAGGCCTGCATGAGATATTGTTGTGGGCTCTGGGCTTCCAGTTGGATTTGTGGGAGGCACTGTTATGAGGTCTAGGTCTTCAGCTGGACTCAAGCAGTACATTTCCATGTGATTCAGGCCCTCAGCTGGATTCCTTGGTGTTGGTGTGTGGACAGATTTCGTGCACTCTCTTGTATATCATTCTATGGGTGACTATTATAAATAATCTTACAGAATATGTGTCCTATATTATATTGTTCTCTTTTGCAAAATACCCCCAAACCAACACACTGGGGTCATAACTGGAATGGTAGATCAGCAACTATGCTGTGTGTTTAAAGAAAACATTACAGTAAAAAAAAAACACATTGCTGTAAATCCCCCTCCAAATATATCCTTCACTCTGCACACACTGACCTCAGCATCCTCGCCATTTTCTGCAGCAGATCTGGAGCCCTCTTCCCTGAGTGTCTTTATAAGGTGTGATAAAAATATAGTGAGTACCACTGCCAAGTATCATCCACTGGCAAGGCAGCCGGGAAAGTAGGTAAGGAAATAATACACATGATCATACACGAGATGAGGTAAGATGAATAACATGAGTGAGAGTACACGAGATGGGAGTGGATAGCAGGAGCAGCAGTCAAACAATTGTCGCATGGGAATTACTTCCCACAATGTCATCGTTTTTAAGGGCATGTGTACATCTTATAGGAAAGCTTTCCCAGGATGTTACACATTGGGGTAACACTGAGTCAAGGGTGCAGTTCTTGAGGAGTCTCCGTAGTGATTTCCCTAGTCGTCGTACCATTTACAATTCTTCCAAAAATGTCTAAGGGCTCCTTTGCCTGTCATCCTCGTCAACACTTGTTATTATTTCCTATATTCATTTTTTGATCCCCGCCTTTCTTTCTGGACTGTGATAGAATCCCATGGATGCTTTACTTTGCATGTCTAAGATGGGCAGAGACATTGAGCATTTTCTTCATTTATAGCCATCTTGAGCTCTTCAGCAGAGAAGGATCGATTCAGTCCAGTTGCCCATTTTAGGCTTGTGTAATGAAAGTACTCACTGGAGATCTGGTTCTCCAACATATACATGTAATTCAGGAAGATCTCTCCTCCTCCAACCTATGTGGACACTTTGCCCAGCGCTTCCCATTTCATTGCAGGATAATATCCTCACAGGCCATCTCTGGTTATGAGCTTAGACCCCTCGTACAGAGACACCAGGCTTCATCCTTACTTTCCACGTCTCTATGGGTCCTCATGCTCCCATGTAAGGCTTTCAACTGGGTAAACAGTACCATTTATCTTCATCAAAATGATTCAAAAGTGCAGGAAAAGATGAGCATTGTCTCCTCATTATGGTGGCTTTGATACTGTGGAGAGCAAGAAGTTGACAACAGTTTTCATCTTAGCACTACCTAGAAAATATGAGGGAAAAATGTAATTAAATTATAGATGAGGTGAGGGGAACAGATGGTGGAAACTTTGCTCCCCAAGTCCTCCAAGGCAGGCTCTCTGTGTCCTATTTTACAGTGACTCTTTCACCTGCGTTTCATCTGTTCTTATTTTACCCAGGGGATTTAAGTTAATTAGACCATGCTGCTTAAGTGGTTTACCTATGAAATATCTTTAACTATTTAAACAGTTTATCGGGGGAACAGCAATTATTATCACATCTGTCAAATAAAAAAAAAACAAAATTTAAAAGAACTATTTTTTTATAATGAATGCTAGTGCTAACTACTTTGTCATGTTAGAGACTCATAAAAATTACAACTACTGGAGACTCTTGTCAGATAACCTTTAACATTTATATCTTACACCCAGACTTACTGTAAACTATAGTTCACCCTGACTCTGGAATGTGATACAAAGACTTTGAAGTTACATTAGTTTTTCCAAAGTTGCAATATTTATTTGTAGCAGAATTGTTCTAGATTCCAGACATCTAGGTATGCAGGATCTAGCAGAGACCATGGGTTTGCACACATTCCTTTGTTCAAGTCATGATCATCGTAGAAGGTCATATCCCTGCTATCTGCAGTGCAAATATCAGTTTCAATTTTGGGTCCCATGACTGCATGGTATTTGAACTTTCCATTCAACCTTATGAAATGAAAGTGTCCTTACTGCCTATCCATCTTTCTACGGAGGTGTACTTTTCTTTTTTTTTTTTTTTTTTTTTTTTTTGGTTTTTCTCCGGTACCGGGAACCGAACTCATGACCTTGCGCTTGCCAGGCAGGCGCTTTGCCACTGAGCTAAATCCCCAGCCCCGAGGTGTATTTTTCTTGAGGAATTTACAACTACAATGCATTGGAGGGACTAAAAGTCACTTGATTTCATTTTTATATTCATTTTATATCTCCATTCCACTGGAGTGTCATGATTCTATTATAGGGTTCCTCAAATTTTGCAGCTCTTGACCATGATGTTACTTCTTTTCTTATTGTAGGGCCAAAGTTTCTATGTTCTTTGATGGTCAGTTTTTGACAGTTGCCTACATCCATGGCATGCTCTTACCTTTTACCTCAATCGCTACTGTGTGGAATATCTGCAGAACCCTCCAACGTCCTTGAAATGACTCTCTACTATATTATGACTATATAAATTACTCTCTACTATATTCAATGGTGAGGAATAATAATTGAGCATAATATATGTCATTCTCTTATTCCTCTGTCCATGCTGATGTACCACTCTATAACTATAAAGTGAAAGTCTTGTGTATATAAAATCTTTCAACATGTCTCAGATTTGTCTTTTCCATTGCACTTGTGGTACCTGTCTCCATAAACACTGAATATGACCCCACAGAAAGTCTAAAGGTCTCTGAACTCAGAATGGCTTTAATACACCTAAGCCTTGCCATACTCTAATATAACTTTTCTGGGTTTATGGATCTGAAGTGATAACAGCTTTGCTTTAAACAATATACGTGTCACCACTTATGACTATTCCTGTGGCTGACATAGTCATTCAGTTATTCATGGCTTGCTGTGGTCTCAATCATTTAGAAAATCTGTGGAAATTTCCATTTCTGTCCCCTTCATGTGAATCTAAAATGTGACAAAAACTCAGTCTAATCTTTTAGAACAATGCCTCCAAAGCTCTAAGCTTTCCACAAATACACTCTCATTTATCCACTGTAACTGGTTGTGACTTACATATAGAATCTCCCCTAAAACATCATGGAATCAGGCATAGAGTTTAGTGTGATTGGACCATGGAGAGATATATTTTTCACTGGATTCTTTCATTGAAAAGTTTGATAGCTAAATGTGTTTCTAGGCTGCAGAGACTCTTCTTAGGCAGACCACTGTTGTGTGGCTGGAAGGATGTATCGCCCTCCCTAAATTTTACCTTAACTCTATCTGTACTTCCTGGTTGCCGCAGTCTGAGCAGCTTTAACCTTCATCAGACTACACAAACGTGTCATCTTCATGGATCCGTGTCTGCAGTACATAATGATACGTAATGCTGATATTTCTTGTGTCTAGGGAGCACAGATATGTAACTCATCTTATCTTTTTCCATCCTTTCCTTCCAATCTCTCTCCATCTCTTGATCACTTTCCTTTTTGAGAAAGATCTCCATAGTTCATTTTAAGTACCTTTTCTGCTACATAACACACAAGGTCAATATTGGTAGATAATCCAATATTCTAACCCTGGAGCAACATACCACAGATTTATGTCACAAGGTGATGAGTATTCTATAGTTGGAATTTTCTCTATATTTTGCCATTCTGCTTATTTAACTGTGTCCTTCTATATCCCAGCTTCAGCACACCCCAGTACACAAATCCTACCCAACTATTTCACAGCTCAAATTTTTCTGATGTCACTTAAGAAAACAGGTACCTGGATGGATCCCGGGTATCTGCCAAACCCTCTGATATCCACTGCGTGAGCATCAGCACCAAATCCCCCATGATCCTTCCATGACCTCAGAAAAATATATTTCACCATTGAAGCCCCCTCTGAAGTGACATTTGCTAAAACATCTGTGGTATATCATAGAAGCCATATCCATGTCAGTGGGATCCATATTTTCTTTCCTATCCTGAGTCCATCCAGGACTTATGTGATTATTCCCAAAAGGAAGACGCTTCATCTTCTACTGAGGACACAGTGTATTTCAAGGAAGTAGCATTTGAGTAGCCATCACTGTGTATCACACATGGGGACCTGTCTTCAAACACACATCAACTATGCCTGTGAAATCTGTTTATAATCTCATTCTGAGAGCCTCTGCCAACACATTGCGCACAGGAAAGAGATGGGAAGGAAAGGAATTAATCAGCGTGACCTTAAAAGAAACAACAGGCAGATTTCAAACAAAAAGATACTTTATTTTACTGTTGGTTTTTCTGATGCCACAAAGGTGATGATAGGTGAATATTGCTGCTATCATTAACACCTGTAAGTCAGCAAAAGACATTAAACTTACCAGAGCCCAAATTAGTGAGATAAATTTGCCAGGCTAAAGGATAATAGGGAATCTATTGTTGAAGGAAGTAGTAGAGCGTTTGTGAGGCAGAGATATTCTCAAAGGACCCCACTGGTGTGTGTATATTTGGCGAACTTTTAGGGACCCTTTCCCTCAAAATTATTCATTTTGAATGGGAATCTTTTACAACACAAGTTGGCAGCATCTAGGCACATAGTAACGTTCACAACAAAAACAAAATCATATGTGCCTCTGAGTCCTCTCTGAATCACATTTAGAATCATAAAATATTTATAATTTTTAGCCACTGCAAGATATTTCTTCTTGTCAGAGCTCGACAGTTTTGCCCTGTCTCTCAGACTGTACCTCACAAAATCAACCTTGTCTCCAGACTAAGAAAGTCCACGCTCTACACTTGCTCATTTTTCTTTTTCAAACGGTAAGCTGTAGACACTTCTCCGCTTCCGGTGGGGATGATGTCATAATGAACATGTCGCTCAGGTACCACAAGATAAAGGTCTTAGTCAGATGCACATTAGAAAGGACAAGTGTTACATTTCCTCTCAGCAAAATAATGTGCTTATTTAGGACACTTCTGTGAATAAGAAGAGTGGGGACAAGATAATTTCAGTCCTTCCGTACTTCAAAGTATTTTTAAAAATCAGAATACATAAGAAAGAATTTGTTGAACAGACAATCTGAACAAGAAGACTCAAATTTCTTCCTACGTACATTTTTATACCTCTACAGGACTCACAATAACTGTTCCCTTTTCGCCGATGTGTCTGATGTTTTCCTTCGGGATCTCCTCTGCTTTTGTCAGCTTCACTAACTTCTCCAGTTCTCTCTCAGGCTGTCTCCTTTCCCTGCATTTCATGGAAGATGAGGAGAGATGGCTTTTGGATGGTGGTTGATTCCTGAGGTGTCCCTTGGTCACCCTGTGTTGTCACGTGGTAAATCCCACCAGCTCCGACCACCCTCGTCTCTATCAGCAATGTGCCATCAGGTCATTATCAAAGGACGTGAGGGAACCCCATGGAGTACAAACACCAGCCCTCCACCACTCTCTCATTCTTCCTCTACCCAGTGCAGGAAAGTGATTCCTTCCATGAACTTCAGCACCTTCAGACATGAGAAGTTCTCTAGGGCACGGTCTTTAGACTCAAGCTGTGGGAAGCTTTCTATGCTCTGTCTTAATTTTGCCTGTAGCCACACTCCAGAATCCATTTCTTCAGGTTCTTTCCACAATCAAATGAGGAGAAGCAATGACCTGAAATTTTAACCAAGCACACGTTATCTGTCAACCCAGCTGAGGACAAACTGCGAAAAAACCAGAAAACCAAATCCTTTCCCTCTTTGAAAACCAAGTTTTAAATTCGAGTGTCTGAGTTGTGGATCTAGTACTTGGATGGCTCAAGTGCACCTATGCATGGTCCTGTGGAGGTAGCCAGGAGTCACTCTGGCTGACCTGCTTGAATACACTGAGATAAACGGCCATGACTCCTAGAAAGAAGTTAGTATTTTGAAGTCATACTTTATAGCTTTATCTCTAAGGAAGTATCCTCTAAGTCTACCCCTGTGTTAAACATGCTGGTTTCCTAGTAGGCCATCTAGAGTGCATGAGGGATCTCTGCAATAAACTTAGATGACTTGCTTTGGAATGTCATTTGATAAGACCTTGTAGTGTTTGAACTTTACTGTCAACTAGAAATATTTCAGCATGCTAATCTCAATCCAAGTGATGATTCCAATCCTATCCCGAATTTACACCAAATAATGTTTGCAGCTATTTTTGGGCTCACTAAAAATAGATCATGTTAATGTATTTTGCACTGCATAGAGTCCAATGCAATATGCACCAAGAGCAAAAGTCAGATGTATCTCTCCTTCCATTGCAGTAATGACAGAACGAGCAAACAGGAACTTGTCTGATACCAAATAAAATTGAAGATTACCCATAACTCCCCCTATGAGACCAGAATCAAGTGTCAATATGCATAATTACTATTTTTCCATTTTAAAGTTTGAGACGTTTTGTCTGCAATATGCTGTTCACCTTCCCATTATCATGATCTCTGTTTCACAAAGATTCCTCCAAACATGTTGTAATCATTTGCAAAACTTACTGAAGTGGGGAAGAATTTTCACATCCCCACTAAGAGGTACAATGATACCAGTATCCAAAATTTTTTAAACACTAACAGAACAAGAGTTGTGTCATGATCACAAAATTGCTGTATCTTTAAATATTTGTTCACAAAATAGCAGGGCTTCAGCCTTCTCAAAGCAGTGCACAACTGGTTAATATTACACTCTTGGGAATCTTTTAAATAAGTGTCATAAACAGCCAACATTAACCAATAATATTTAATGTGAGCATTATATGTGAATGGGACATAGCTCAGTGATAGAGAATGTAGGTAGCATGCAGAAGGCCATGTGATCAATCCCTGGTTTCCCCCAAATTACAAATTAATGAGCATAATGTAGTACTTATTTTCTCCTTAAATGGAGTACTATACTGCCATAAAGAAGGATAATCTTGAGTCACTGGCACCTCAATGGATGCCCTCAACATCATAATATTAACTGAAATAAACCAGAGGCACAAGCTTAAGTATCACATTGATTCTCTTACATGAAAAATTCAAAATATAAATAAGAAGAAAAATAAAAGACCATAGGAAAAAGGAAGCTAGATATTTTGTAAATGGGAGGTTACCAAGCAATGGAGGTAAGGGGCTTAGAGTGGAGGAAGGAGTGGGTGACAGAGGAATAATGAGGTGCTTTGCCCCAGTGCCAACTCCCCATGGTGAATGTCATCGTTATTTACCACAAAACCATGTCCCCCAAATTATACATGAACCACACTGAACTTAAATTGCCGACTTAGTCTAATTTACCATTTCTTCCTGCAATAGATAGGAAGAAAAATAAGTAGTTATGAGAATTCTAGGAAACGCTGGACACATATGTCATTTCATTGCAAATCAGATGGTGTTCCTATGTACTTTCAGCTAAACTGCTCAAAATCTAATTATACTAGGAGAAAAATGTGATTCTGTGTTTTTTACATAAAATATTATATTTGGGAATTTTCCCACATACTATCACAAGATCGAGGTAAAAACATTATGACCACATTATAAATTATGCCCACAGGATTATACCACCCTGTCTGATTGTCAATATTTTGCCCTAATAATCTCCAATTTGTTATGGAAATGTTTGTTACTATCAATGATTCTTTTACTGTTCTTTCAGATTTGATTAATCAGACCATATTTCTTCTATAATTTCTGATAAACACCTCTGAACTTGAAGTAGTTTATGTAGTGAAATGTTGAAAAAGGTAAATATTTCCCATGTACCGATAGACTAACTAGCTTTAGTACTTTGGCAGATCTGACTGTCACAGCAAGTGATTATTTTAGTGCTGTCTCAGATTTTATCCATGGTAGGAGGCCAAACTTTTACCTCAGACAACAGCTACAAAATCTTTCCTGGGCCATAAAAGAGAATATTTGACAATTTAAAGTACTTTCTTATGGTTGTACTTGGAATTGGTACTGAAAAGGATCTGGAGTCCTAGATATGCAAATATGTAAGGTAGAGCCAGACCCTTAACTTAAGCAACTTCTAAGTTATTTTCATGCAGTCAACCTTACATCATGCAGTCAGGCTGTGTGTTGTAAATATTGTTTCTTGTTTTTTTTTTTTTTTCCACTACAGAGTTTATTGAGCACCTCCCAGGGTCTCTTAAAAGAAAAAGATAAAAGAAAAAAGAAAAACCACAGTAACAATGATTTCTCATTCACTTTTCCAAGTTCCTGTCTTTGCCTTAGACATTGAAAGGGGTCAAAAGCATTTGAAGAGGTCCAAATCAAACAGGTCTCCACCCCTATGCTAACTGTTTCCTCCCTGTGATTTGGTGATGTTTTTCATTTTCATTTTTAATTTTGTAGGACAAAAGAACAAAAACAAAATAATGAAAACAGGCATAAAAAGTAACACAAAAACAATAAAAATGATGAAGAATTTCAAAACAAGGTGATAGGAAATTAACAATGCTTGTTGTGTTACATATAGTTCTCCTTAAAATGATTGCTCAGATAGCCAGATATAGGCATGTAAGAATGATTGAACAATTAAAATTAAACATTGACTATTCCTTTCAAGTATCCAATACAAATTAATAGTACAATTATCTTAGCTAGCTTATGTGTGTGTATATATATACATATATATATTTTTTTCTCTCTTCTTCTTTGCTTTTTTCCTTTTCACAATATCTATTGTCCCTTTCAGATCTTATTTACTCTTTCAAGTTCTTACACTAGGGAGACAGTATGATGCTTACACATATGGATCTGACTTATTTCACTTATGAATATGGTCTGTACTTGCACTTCCTACAGGTTTGCCAACCTGAACAAATACTGACCTTGCAGTGGATGACCCAGTGGTGGGCAAGGGCAGCTGTCTTAGGCATTGAAAGACATTATATCACCACCCAGGACTTCCGATTAGCAGTTGCATGTAGCGTTCAGCTACAGCTGGAGCAAACCCAGAATGTCTGCGGGTCTCACCACGGAGCCACAGATGGCTTTGGAAGAGGCTGATTTTCTTTGGGATAAAGAAGGATGCTCTATTATTGCTTTGGAGTGATCAATCCCACTGTTACATTTCTTCTGATGTCATCAACCCCATTTCTTCTGCTTCCCACTACATGTTGCTGCTATTTATCGAAAACTCTCACTATCTGAGCAGCTCTGTAACTTCCTCTCATTTGTGTTACAGTTATGTAACGAGAAAATTGTCACAGATTCATGGAATAATTAAAAGAGGCTTAGACGCCTAGGAAAACCTGCACGCAGATATGAGTATAAACATGTTTCTATTTTTACCTTCTATATGGATCTCAGCATTACTGATATCTGGACCTGACCGCTGATATTCACATTGTTATTATTTAATGCTATTTTATTTTCTACGTGATATTTCACTTTCTCCACTGTTTTACTAATCTAATTTCACAAATGAGCACGTTAAAGTTTTGGATACTAATTGAAAAATAAATTTTGACCTTTAATTTTTATTTAAAAAATAATTCCCCACCTCTTCATATCTGTTCAAATATTGCTAACACTCTCTTAAACACTTTTCTGAATGTGTGCTCTACCATAAAATGGTGGAAGATCAATGTTAGGACAGAAAAGAATGACTATCATACACTTTATTAATACAAACATACAAGCAGATATCACACGCAATGAAAATTCATCTTTAACATACATACAGTTCTGCAGTACAACATGTCATTTTCACAATTTTATGTGATGCAATCATCTTCTATAGATGAATCTATAGATGAGGTGTTTCACACAGGTGAAAATGTCACTTTTTCAAGTCTCAATTATTGCTTACATTTGTGTAAACACTTTATATGTATATAAATGTACACAGTAATTGTTTATACATATAAAACACATAGATATGGGGGTGTGTTTACACTTACAATTTGACACATTATTATCATTATTTGCTTTCAAATTTTTATTTCATGATGTTTATTTTTAAATTGTTTTTAGATGTATTCATTGTTAGTGTTATTAGTACCTGTTTATACTACATGCAGTTTACCCATTGACTTGGGAAATGAGAAAATGTACATAGTACATCTTTTTAAAATAACCTCCTCCCCCATTTCGTTCCCTTTTCACCATTATCATTCTTATTGACATTATTAATCTTATTATTAATCTCATATTTTTGGCATTATAATTCTCACATGCATTGAGGTTTTTAGGTCCCTCTACTTATTATATTCTGATTGTATAAAATATCATGCATTCTCTAGTGACATAAAAATTTACTATATGTGAAATATGTTTCCCATAACTAACATACTTGCTTAATTTCACATAGCATTCATCATCAAGTTTTTGTTTTGCATACATGTGCGTTCCCTTCCATAAATTTAAATCTTCAGAGTAAGATGTATGTAGCGTTCTATTTATCACATTACTTCCAACTGCACTAAGCAATCTAGAAAATGTTACTAATTTTTAGAAAAGAATTAACACAGTCCTTGATTGTGTCTTTCGATTGTTTATAAGGTAATCTATTGGATATAGTGCTTCATATCTAAGCTGACTTTCAAAGAAACTTTCTGTATCTCTTTCCTGTAGATGTAAAACTGCAAAGTACCTATCACAATTACAAGGAATAGGCTTATCTTTGTGACAAATAAGAGCTTCCAAGGGAGACATTTCCCTTAACTCACTCAACTGTCTGCATTATATGGTATGATTCTAACATTCCTCTTCAACCTCCTGGCGGAGTTGAAGGAAACCTGTTAGTGTTGATGGGAATTAGAACTAGTTCAACTATTAGTTGTCAATGAGGAAAGATATGACTTAAACAACAGAAAAAAATTCCATTTGATCCAGCTTTTTCCTTTGTAGATATCTACTCCAGAGATTTAAAAATACACTGTTTCAGTAATTCCATGCTATTCCATATTCAATGGGGTAAACTCACAAGAGCTAAATCGTGGAAATAGCCTACATTTATGTTCACCAACAGATGAATGGATAAAGTCAATATGGCATTTATGCATAAATGAGTTTTAATTGGTCATAAAGAAGGATAAAGTTGAATCATTTGTAAGAAATTGGTGGATATTGGAAACTATGATGATCATTGAACTAAATTAGTGACAGAGGTTAAATATATTATTGTTTGTCTCTGAGAATATCAAAATATAAAAATGGACAATAATAAACAACAAGATCCACATTTTGTAGTCAGAAAAGGGATCTAAGTCTAACAAAAAGGGGAAGAAAATCGAGGACAAGTAGAATTAAGAGTCAGGATGCCTCATGTACATTTAACAGTTCCCAAGGATGAAAGTAATTGTTTCTGTTCCGTATATATATATATTTGGATGCATTTATATATATACATATATATAAAAAAGAAATGTTCAAAAAGTTCCCCAAAGTGCTCAGGCTGAGTTTTAAACTATAACACAGCTGAGAACTTCAGTTTCAGAACGAGTGTCAGAGATCCGATTTTCCATAAATTTAGAGCTGATCTCATGTCACAAATAGCAACACGGCTGTTGTTCAGAATAAAGTAAAATTGGCTTACATGAGATGAAAAACTGATAAGGCTCTTATCACATCGATCTTTACATGGCATCCAGTTGAATAAAAATCTTCACTCCCCTAACTCCTCATTTTCTCTGATCTTCTTTACATTGTCAGCTGCTATGTAAATGGTGTATCACATCTGTGTAAATTGCAAAGGGAATTTAGAGTTATTGTACCTATTTACCCAAGAATAAATAAAAAGTCTGATCTTCATGAAGAAAGAAGGGTGGGGCAGGGAATATAGCTCAGCAGCATAAGCACCTGCCTGGCAAGTGCAAGGTCCTGAGTTTATTCCCGGTACCAGAGGGAAAACAAGACAGGAGGGTTTAATTTCTTTCAGGATACAATAATAATAATGCTACAGTATATGGAAAAACAACTGTCAAAATTCACTTATAAAACATGGGATTCAGAGCTTTTTTGAAATAGCTAAGCCAATGTCATCGAGCACTGTGGAAATTCTCATTTATTTTAGTGCATTACATCAGTACACCCAGAGACAAGTCCAATGAGAAACTGAAATACTTGAAAGGCAGATGTATTTTTTCATAAATATGGAGACACACTTAATTACCTACTCATACAACTTGGTGCACCTATAGAAGATAGAGGGGAAGACAAAAATAAGCACTCACATACATTGGAAACATTGATTCTGATCATTAAAGTCTCAATACCTTTGAGAGTATGAGATGAGGCCATTTTCCCCTTCCTTCTCAGAAGCTCAGAGTATGTGCATCAAAGAAAGTCTAAACTGATGGCAGTTTTCATAGGATGTCTGGTAGCAGGACATAACAAATGATGTTGGTTTAATTTAAGACTTTGCTTAGGTATTTTACAAACACCCTTGTAGGCAGAGATTGTCTACTTTTAATATTGTCCTGCTTAACTTATTAGAGTGGTGCTGAGGCTTATGCCTGAGTTGATATGTGACCTTTCTGTACCACCAGAAAGGAAAACTCCACATGCAGCATTTCTAGAGCATTGTGCTGGGTAAGCATCATTGTTGAGCTGTTTTTCTTGGTGTAGGGAGTGGCTGAAGCTGGAAACTGATCACATGTGCCTGGGCAAGGCAAGGGCAGTGAGAGGACAATGATCTCCCAAGGCAAGCCACAAAAACAAGTTGTTCCTGCTCCTGAATGTGAGGTGCTCAGGAAAGCTATACAAAGTTGCTGGACACAGTGGTTGAAATTGGTACCAACCTCCTGAGAGTATAAATAAACATGCTACAGGGTTGAGCAGTTTTCTCTCAGCTGGAGAGAGGGCTCCACCTGACCTCAGCTTTCTGTCTATTTTGTTTCTACAACTTCTTACTGTCCTCCCACACAGTTGCCAGGGAACTTTGAGAGCTGTGTGGGAGACAGCATTTGGGAGATGCCTAGGAAAATAGTAAAGCAACCTTCTGAATGTGTGTGTGTGTGTGTGTGTGTGTGTGTGTGTGTGTGCATGCTTGCTCATGGCTGAATGACTTTGGGGACTTTAATACCGTCTCTCAGGTTCTGTTCCCTTGCTCCGCTTTCTGACCACCATGAAGGAAACAGATCTGCTCTCTCATATCCTTGCACCATGACGCTCTTGTCTTGGAGCTGACTGTGGACTGAACTCCTCAAAACCAGAAGCCAAATAACCCCTCTTCTTTACACTGTGGAGTATGGTATTTTGTCCCAGTGACAGTTCAGCTGACTAGTATCAGAAGAAATATTTTTCTTTCTTGTGTCCTGGGTTGCTCCATCTGCAGCTCTTGCTATTTTATTGACGTTAAGGTCACCCACATAAAGAGATGTCTGTAAGTGCACGTGCATTATTTCAGAGATAAAACTTGATATCTATGATGTGAATCATTCAATCATAGGTATCAGTGTGTCCCTCATTGGTGTCAGTGTTTAAATTTTTAAAACTATTTCTAACAGAACACATTTCTAATTGTCACTCTGATTAGCCCTCTCTCGTGATGTCATCTTTGTAGGTTGATTTGCTCTTAGGAGTACCATTAAATTGATAATTATTTTTAATCTCAACTGAGAGTATGACATTTTTGTTTCCTTTTCTGGAGTCCTTGGAACTGAGATACATTTTCTTTGGTACCATTTTCTTAAATGACCTACCTGGTTTCAAACTGGTCTATAACAGACATAGAACATTTCACTTCTGATGATACTGAGTCAGAGAATTTTCTTTGTGGTGTAATTTAAGAATAATATAAACAGAAAAAGAACTAAAACAGCAGAATAAAGTGAATGATGGTGCCTCTGAGTATCAGTCATATCACAGCAATATGTGAGCACCTATGTTTATCACAGTGCAGTTTGTCATAGCTAAACCATGGAAGCAACCCAAATGCCCAACCACTGAGGAATGGATAAAAAAGTTGTGGTATTTTCACATAATGGAATATACTCAGCTATAAAGAAAGATAATGTAGAGGCTTTTATAGGAAAATGGACAGAACTAGATTCCATACTTGTTAGTGAAATAAATCAGACATGCATGTGTAAACACCATATCACTAGTGTAAGAACCTGGAGGAGTGAATAACATCTAGAAGATACAATATACTTTTTGAAAGAGAAGAAAACTCTTCAAAGGGAAAGAATAACTGGAATGAGGGAAAAGAGAAAAGAACGAATGGGAAATGCGCACACGCACACCCACACACCCACACATACTGGATAGCTAACATAGTGGTACTACTGACATTTATTGCTCTCCTGAAAGGAACAGTTAATGTTTAAGTGTGTGATCAATCTTAAATGTCTACACCAGTTTATCTGAGTATCCAAATTGAAGATATCAATATGTAATACAACAATCATTGTTAATTTTCTATCAGCTTGTCTGAGATTCTGTACTGCTCGTGTTACTTTCTAAATGTATGTGTGTTCATTAAGATGTTTTCATTCTTTTATCTTTAAAAGAAAATTGAAGTGAACTTCTATTACTGAATTTCATTCTATAACAGGACTGAATGATGCCATTCTAAGAGAACTTAACTGAAATATAAATGAGATAATGAGATATTGCCTATGAAACAGAACTATCCATATGTTCTTATGGATATATACCATTTTCTACATTCACTCTCATTAGCATTTCTACCTACTTCCAAAATATCCTTTTTTCCCAGTAACATCTTCTGCATGCCTCACAAAACTAGTCCACAATTTCTGGACACAACTAAAATGCTCTACAATTATATCAGACTACAGTCCTATTACATGAGTGTCTCTCTTTCCCTGAATTTATTCAATGATCTTAAACATTTTTCAGTGTATCCAGTATGAATTGCAATGTGTATCTGAGATTTTTAATAGGGACAGATCATATTTTTTATTCTGTCAAACACTGGCATGCAATTTATTCTAAATTGTCACATTATAAATAAAATTGAATATGCACTTGTATGCCTGCACTGATAGCAGAGGTATCATATTTCTTTGGTGGATGATCATGAGTGTATTTGATGAATCAGGCACCTGTACAATACTTTATTTCCAATATCTGAGTGTGACAATTTCAGTTCCTCTAGATTTCATCAATGCTCAGTATGGACGGGTGACATCACAGCAGACACTACAAGAAGCACGTAGTCATCAGTAATTCCAGTTGTAATCTAAACTCCCTAAATCAGTGGACATGTAGAACATCATTTTTACACCCTTAATTACTTCTAGTATTTTTCCTGGCAAGATTTTCTTTAAATCATTTGTCCTATCTGAATTGGCTTGTTTTATTTCTCATTATAAAGATTCCAGATTCTGATCATAATCTGTTTTTTGTTTGTTTGTTTTTCTCCGGTACCGGGAACCGAACTCACGACCTTGTGCTTGCCAGGCAGGCACTTTGCCACTGAGCTAAATCCCCAGCCCCCTGATCATAATCTGGATAGAACAGACGTTATGCACACTTCAAAGTGTGCTTCATTTTGGAACACTGAAGATGCAAAAGATAACAGGCACTAATTTGCTGGTATCTGCACATACATGACCTATGTTCATGCTTCTCACACCGTCACTTTGGGTAAGGACTTAAGTACTGGAAATTTGGGAAGAGACAAGATTTCCAACCACAGCAATATCTTTCTTGTCCTTCCATAGACTTCTATGATGTTCACTATTAAATATTTTTCCATTTGTCCCAGTGGTTAGTATGGAAAATAGCCATGCCATATCTTAAATCTACTGATTGTTTATTATGATACCTGGAATCAAACTCAGGACCTTGTGCTTGCCAGGCAGGTTCTTGTGCCACTGAGTTATATCCCAGCTCTAATAATATCTATCACTTAATCAATAATCTTTTTTGTTTAATATATATCACATTCTAAAATAATTGTTACATTTTCCATTAGCTTAAAAATTTAGTAACATTAGCTTTTTTATAGTTTTAGACTTCTATAACATTCCTCCTTTATATGTGATTTACTTTCAATTCTCCTTTCATAACTAAAGGTGGCTAAAACATTAAAGATTTTAGATGACATAGTGTAAATTCTTGGTTTCCTCTGACTTTGTTGTTTACTGAAAATGTGTGTTTATTTGCTTCACTCTTGAACGATGTTAGCTTGCATAGCTACTTGCAGTAACTAATTCTGTAAAATGTTTCTTTGTTTCTCTCCTACAGTTTGCAATTTTGAAATATGTTTTTGAAATTTCTAGATTGACTCTGGTATCAAATGATCTACCATAACACCCCAATAATTAAGTAGCCAGCTAATAATTTTCTCACTCAGCACCACTTGCAAGGAGACCCTTGCTAGTGATTCTGAGAACAGCACTGAATACAAGACTTTTAAGTAGAGATTTTGAAAAAAAATGGGGAGAGGATCCGCAAGGAGAATACATGAGCAGGAACATTCTGGCTTTCGTGAGTAGCTGTCAATGTGCGGTGTGGTACAGGCAGCATCTCCAGGTTACCCACTATAGACCCTGCAGCTCTCACAGAACATTAGTCAATGCTACTTAGATTCTCTCTACACACATGCTTAACCTGAGAATCATGAAACATTGTATTAATTTTATACACTTGAGAACTTAGTGAAGTTTCTGTAATGAGTAATATCATTACAGAATGAATATCATTCTGTAATATCATTAAGGAAGTACAAGCCTCCTATATGACACAAGTCATTTTCAATATGGTGCATAAGTAGATATTTTATCCATGCGATATATGCCATAATGTTATACCAGTCAATGATTGAGCTTTCATAGTGAAAAATTGTCATTTAATCTATTTTACTGTTTCTTAACATCCAAGCTTCAAAGCACAGCAGCATATTTATCCTCCTTAACTGGTTCATAGTTCAGTTTTTCTGGTGTCAGTTAGGAAAACACATATATTTTTTATGGATTTTGGCCACCTAGCGAACCCTCCGATTTCCATCGTGTCCACCGTTAGCCTTGGATCCTCAAAGTCCCTTCTGTGACTTTTTAAGAATGTATAGTCTTGCCAACAAACCCCTTCTCTGGTGAAATTTAGCAAACATTTGCCTCATCTTGTAAACTTCATACAAATATCCAAAACTCCCTCAGGAAGTATACCATTACTGTGAGCGCAGCCATGCGTCCTGCATGGCTGAGATGGGCTGTATTTGACCGTGTTTTGTTCTCCTAATGAGCTTAGTAACAGGTAAAGTTTAATTCGAGGTGGATAATTGATTTTATGCAGTGAGAGAGAACAGTCTACATTCAGTGCTTAAAAGGCATGAATATTTATTTTCTCCCATGTTCTGAACCCTGAAGTGGGTTTGGGAAGGACAAAATGCACATTGTGAACTCATATTCTTTCCCAAACCTTAAGAGAGTAGCTTTAAAGTTACTTTCTAAGTGTAAAAATGGTTCCCTCCGCTTTGATCATATTTGACTTTGGGTATCAGTGTGGTAAATCATCATTATGAATATGACCTTCAGAAGAGCCTATATTAAAATCTGACAACAGATTTCAGTAAGGACTCACTTTTACTTCCAATCTGTTTAGAAATCTCTCCCACTTCACAAACAATACTGCTTTTTAAAAAATATGTCTTATCCATCATTGTCAGAATTAATTGTCATCATGCTCAGATATAGATTTCCTCCTGCTTTTAGTTGCTGATACTTACATTGTTCTTTAAAAATAATGCTCTGTAGAGGCCAGCACTATAGCTCAATGGCATAAGCACCTGCCCGGCAAGCGCAAGGTCCTGAGTTTCATTACTGGTACCAAAAAAATAAATTCCTCTGTAGTCCTCATTTGAAGCCAATTCAAATTATGATAACCAATTACAAAAATTTATACCAACAATCAAAACATACTCTAATAGTCATACTCTGAACATACCGGTTACAGAATAAAATAAAATAAGCAAATGTAACAGTCTAGCATAAAAATGGAAGTCAAATAAAAATATCAGTGATTTAAAATCCACATTTCAATGCTGTATTGAAAAGATACGTGATTTTTGTTTATCCTGAGGTAGAAATGATGTACAAGTCACTAACTGATTATTTTCAGTTATGTATTGAAGAAGGGAACTTTTTCCCATTTGATATCATAAAATTTCTCATTTATTTCCAAAATAATTTTGCTTCATTTTATCTTTTATTCATTAGAAGGAATCCATTTTTGAATTGTGCACCACTATGAGAATGCTGGTATACTTAAGAATTTTATAAAGCTTAAACTGTGGTGTATGTATAATTGTCTTTCTAGGTTGCTCATTCACCCTGTTTATTGTGATATCCATTTATGTTGCAATTGGCACACTTCACACCTATCTATGAATAAGCAGCTTTGCATGGATGTATTATATTTCTGGAAAATTATATATTCATGGAGGCTATTTTTCCTTCATGTAGACTATTTTAATTAAGACTGAACAATCATGTAGACATCTTTTAAAGAACTGAAATGTCCCATCTCCTTATCACATAATTGGGAGTGGAATCATTGTTTCCAGGTTCTTACTTAATTATTCATTGCCATCAACATGAGATAAAAACCCATAATTCTAATTTTCTAGCAATTTTAATTTTCACTAGTAAATTTTGTGATATATAGTAATTACTTTCAAAACTCCGTTAATCTATGTAAGTAACACATCACAAATTTCTTCATATATTGATCTCTACTCCTTCCCCCTTCAATATCTTCTTTCTATCCTTTTGCAAAACATGTGACTCTTTGTATCCTATTTTCCATATTTGATGTTGCTGTTTATATATAGTGTATGTGTGTGTGCATGTATGCATGTGTGTGTGTGTGTGTAAGAAAAAACATGGGATACTTAACTTTGTGCGCCTGAGATATACGTCATTCAAACATTATTGTTTCAAGTTGTATGCATTTTCTGACAAGTGATGGAAGCCTACCCTTCTTCAGGGCAGAATAATGCTCCACTGTGTGTAAACAGCACACTTTCTTATCCTTTCACCTGTTGATGTATGGGCTTCTTTGTGCTTATGAGTTGCGCTCCTGTAATCAATGGGTATGCATCACTGTAAAGGGACAACTTTAACTCTTTCAGGAAGATACCTGCAAAAAAAGAGGTAAGCCAGATGGAACATTTTGTTATAGTTTCCTGAGAAGCCTGCAGTCTGATTTTCACCCCCATTTCTGCATTGGAGTTGTCCGAACTTGGTTTGGAAACATGATCATAATAAACACAACACTGTTTTATTCATGTTTTAGGTCAATAATCACTTCTTGAAAAGCTTTCCATTGACGGGAACCTCTGATGTAATTAAATCATTTGTATGCAGTGTAAAAAATGTGTGAAAACTCTGGTATTTTAGATGAGACAGTGATGGGCTCAAATTACAGGATTCAAGATATTTCCTTGCTGCTTTGGTGACACTCCAATGGCTACCACATTTCAGCTACAAGAGGTCGGCTACCAGCTCTCAAGAAAAAACCTTCAGGGGCTTCCACAGTGCATCCACGTGACACTGAGGTCCTGCCGCACCCAACAACATGGGTCTGCAGATAACAATGAAAACCTCAGCTTTTCTCACAACACTAATATCTTTTAGTCATATTTGACAGTAGACCCCAGGTTAGAGGTAAAAAGTTTTGTTGCTTTCATTGAGGTAGATTTCATAAGCTTGCTAAAAAACATAGCTTTTACAAAATGTCCCGGAGTTGGTAAACAATGTGAAGTAGATTGTATAGGTGGCTGTAAGTCCTAAGGTGAACTTCATAATTTCTGAAGGGCAGTCTCATTCACCCATTCATCTTCTGTACACTGTTAGCTGCCATGGCAACAGCATGTCAACATCCTGTCATTGAGAAAGAAAAATTCCCATCAGAAATGACAGTGGTTATCTTCTCTGTTTTCCACAAATCTAACTATTAAAATCTTTGTTTCTCAACATTCATGGAAGAAGAAAGGGGGGAAAAAAGTCCAGTCAGGTTGAGCAAAACTGTACTCTTTAGCCTAACAGGCAGAAGAGTACAAAATGTAATGTTGACACAGATTTGCATCTAAAACAGAAAAGTGAGAGTTGCTCTGGATTGTTGTCATGTGCAGTGTATATTCCGTGATATGTTTTGTTACATTAGATTTTATATTTGGAGACAAATAAAAACTATAAAGAGTCAAAGGACAAATGTATAGTTTAATGAACACAGACAAATAAGGACTTCGACTCTCATATCAAATGGATCTGGACAAGTAATAGTAAGAAATGTGCACACACACAAACACATGCACACACACACACACTCCAATGCCCTTGCTCAGATCACTCTAACCTTGCTGCACGTAGCTGGCTTTGCATGAAGGTTTATGTCTGTGTCAAGGTCACTGACTCCTACAAATCCTCGACCTTTCATGGTCATTTTAATGTAGTGGAAATGCCAGCAGTTATATGGTGCCAGATCCAGTAGCAAAGTTGGACGAAGACACTTCGTCAGCTTGTTGTGGGCCTCCTTTTCTGTTGAGTGGTGCTTGGCGGCAGATTTCACTTTAATTTTGATCGTATTTCAGAAAGACAAATACAAGTTCAGGAACTGCTTCACAAACTGGTAAAAACAACGGCACAAGCCTACCTGAATGCAGGGTTGGGAGTAGCGGGGGTGTTCTCAGATATGTGAGGTTTACTCTCACTTTTCTTTAAAACTTAGACATTCACAACATTGTTTGCTCAAACTGCCTGCATTGCACAGGAATTAGCAGTTGTTCCCTTTCAATGTGTGCAAACTTCCTCTGAGTTATTCATATCTCAGTGAGATACGGGGAAGCACAGTGCTCAGTTCAGACATCGGCCGTGTGAGGTCAAGTCACGTACTGAGGAATAATACATCCAGCTGATTTGATAACTGAACCCTATTCTTCCAACTCTTCATCATGTTTAATATATATTTTTTACAATTTACATGACCTTCACCTTAAATGAATTTCAAACTCTGTGAATTATTCTTATCATGACTATTCTTGGTTTTTCTAATCCAGTTTGAGTAGTTCTGGATAAATTAAGTGGGTAGCAAAAAAAAAAAAAAATTGTGGTCAATACCAGAATAGAGATTCATAATCGATATAAGAAAACAATTGGTAATTTCAACTTTTTTTTCCACTGTCTTTGATTATTACTTTAATTTGCTTTACTTTCTATTTCATTTACTTTTGGGCATACTGAGATTTGAACTCCAGGCTTTATCACCAGCACATGTTATCTTTTATTTTACGTCTGGGTCTCACTCAGTCACCAAGTGGCCAGGCTGGGCTTGAATCTGTGATCCTCCTTCCTCAGTCTCCTCAGAGGGCTGCTATTATCAGCATGAACCATGAAGCACAGCTTGCAGTGATTACTTACATTTAACCAGACTCTTGTGAGATGTGTAGGTACCGGCAATTCAATTCATAGATGCTGTCTTCTCATTGGACCAAACCAAAGGGTGAAATATTTATTTTCAACAATGAGTGTAAGTACACTCCCCTTTAGCTAGAAAGAGCCATACAGGAGCTATGGATATGTGTTTTGTGATTCATCTTCTGTATTAGTAACTGGGATGTAAGAGAAAATGACACAAATGTCCTTGAAATATTTCCTATGATTTCTGTTCTCTTTCAGATACTGAAAGGTCACATGTCCAGGCCAACTTAAACTTCTCCTCACACTAATCTCATTAGGAGAAGAATAGAAAATTACATAAAGTCCACCACTGCCAACCTGGAAATGTTAAGGCTGAAGCTTGTGGGATGAACAAGTGGGTCATTATGCATCCTCCCGGAGGAGCAGTGCTATAAAAGAGGCGTCAGCTCAGACTCCCCTCAGCGTCTCTCCTCCTCTGGTCTTCTCCTGAAGAGGAAAAGCATCTCATACAAGATGCAGCTTCTCCTGCTCGCTTTCGCGGTCGGTCTCGTTTCTGCGCATGACCATATCGACCCTTCGGAGGTAACGCGGATAAGCTGGTCTTCACTGAAGTCTTCTGTGTGTGTGTGTGTGTGTGTGTGTGTGTGTGTGTGTGTGTTCCTATGTATTTGTACCCCTGTCGTTACTGTCCATAGTTAATTCTGATTTCTGATTTTCTAAACATCTTTTTCCATGTATGTCTGTATTCCTGAGAGAACATCATGATTTTCCAAATCTCTATCTTTGCAAAAAGAATAGTCTCTGTATGCAAAACCTAAAACACTAAAGTGAAGGTTTTAAGTGTTTATGGAATATTGGTTTGTGTGTTTGGTTTTGGTTTCTTTTTTTGTTTGTTTGGTTTTCTTTTTCCGGTACCAGGGATCAAAGTCACAAACTTGCGCTTGCTGAGCACGCACTATGCTACTGAGCTAAATGCCCAGCCCCCGTTTACGGTGTTTGAATGCACAACTGTTCCTACTGTAGGAACTCTAAACACCTTACATTCTGTGTGATTCTGAATCATTACTATGAGGCCTTACATGATTTTCCTCTCAGGGATCAGAAGCAAGCGGTAGGGTCAGATTTCTATTTCTCTGTGGAGGTGATGTATGGCGTGTCCAGTGGGTCTTAAGGAGGCAAGAATAAAGAAATCACTAAATTTTCCGGTGTGATCTCTCCTGTATAGGTCAGTGGTGACTGGCGCACCATTTCCGTGGCCGCTGACAATTTCGAGAAGATCGATGAGGATGGCCCGATGAGGATGTATTTCCGACAACTACAATGCCACGAAGAATGCAGGAAGCTCGCCGGCAGGTTTTATGCCAAGTAAGCAAATCTTATCCAATCTAAAGGACCCATCCATCCAACTACTGCCATGTGGTCTGTGGTCTAATGTGAAAGTGTCCAATATGACAGTCAAATGGGAGCTCTAGTTTTGAGATATCAGCATGACATCGTGTTCCCCAGATCTCGATACCATAGGAGATATAGATCATGACAGTGGTAGGAGCATATTGACATAGCAACACAATGGATGGTTGAATGGCTGGATGGGGTATATATGTCTATATGCTTCTACCACCATTATGATCTATCACTCTTGAAATCATATTGATTGATTCTCCCCTGAATTAGCAGAAATTGACAAGTACCTTGGTGCATAAGGACTTCAGCCCCAATATTTGCAGCAGGCCCAGTGACTACAGCTCACGTACTGAAAAAGTGTGGAAAACTCTTTTTATTTTTTATTTTTATTTTTATTTATTTATTTATTTTTTTGGTTTTTCTCCGGTACCAGGAACCGAACTCACGACCTAGCACTTGCCAGGCAGGCGCGTTTGCCACTGAGCTAAATCCCCAGCCCCGGGAATCTCTTCTTAAATAGTGACACAGATTCATGTGAAATACAACCGCAGTCCTCCCTGTGATGGGAGATTGTGTACACCCGCACGCTCCCAGAAGGTACATGTCGAGGTTTGCAGACCTCTCTGCCTGAAGCAGTTGGGGTGACAGTTAAGGGAATGTAAGGGATATGGGACACTGTTGGTGGTAGGAAATTCGCACAGCCCAGGAAAAGCAGTTTGGACACTAAGGTTTATCTAACCCGACAGCCCACACCCACCAGAATTGGCCAAACCTATGTTCGAATAGTGAAGCTCTGTTACAACAGAGACATTATGTAAGTGGAACATGACACATTATTTTAGTATCAGCACCCCTGTTGTCGTACAAGTCCCATAATTCCTCAGGAGGTGGACGTGGAGGGTGTTGAATAAGCTGTGTTTTGTGGATCTGTCTTTCAGAGCGAACGGACAATGCCGAGAGTTCAACAGGGTGGCAGTACTAGATGAAGAGAAAGGCGTTTACGTCGCGGAATGTGAGTACTTGAGGCAGTAGGATGACCCCATGGCTCCAGCCCCGCGGTGCAGGCAAACTCCTGCTACAGCTTGGTCCCACTGATCTGAAGCTGGGACTCCAGAACACTTTGTGGTACTAAATCCTAGAGCAACTTTGCAAAAGCTATAGAAACTTCTAAGAATTCATTACAACCTAGAATCCATTCCATGTCACCTGAATACATGCGTGGGATATCTGGATCCATGGCAAGGGTGGGAGGTTCACAGAAAGTGTGTGAGGTGTGATGGGCAAATGTGGTATGTTCAGTTTTAAAAGTCCTTCACCTAAGCAGATATATTGCTGTGAGTCCCCCTCAAAATCCTGCCCTCAGTTCAGACACACTAATCCCATCCTTCGTGCCAGCAGTCAACACATTTTTGACCAAAACGTTTAAGGAGGACGAGGAAAGAAAACTCCAGATCTGCTTCAGAAATTGGCAAGAACAATGGGATGAGTGTGTCCAAGCGAAGGGGAGCCTTCGCAGGGGGATTCAGAACAATGAGATTTTTACCTCAATAATTTCTAAAAAACTTGAACATTCACTATAATTTTGATTCCCCCTGTATTTTGTATGCTCTTCAGGGGAGAAGATCTGAATAAACCTAAATCAAATGATGAAACTTTTTCAAAATAGGTATTATGCCATTAGAAAGTATGTCCACACTTTCCTTTCATTGAATAAATTTATTTATGTGTAAAATATTGCCTAATAAATAATCCAGGTTTAAGGTACAATGAAATCACATAAACCCCAAATCTTAAGAATGAAGATGACAGGGAAAATGTGCAAAGGGAGTTGCAGATCATTTGCACTTCAGTTAAAATAGTGAGAGAAAGGATATCAACTTCTATGTCTCTGAATTAAAATAACTTCCAAAAAGTAGTCCTGGGTATAAAATTAACAGTGAGTAGTTTTTACATGGAAAGCAATGTACACTATATTTCTCTCATCTTGGACTAAAAAATGTTTGAACTTGTACAAATGTGATGATATACCAGCAGAAAGGAAGTAAACTCCAATGACACAAACTACATCCAACATTTTTCAATAATCTAATGGGCATCTCTTTACTTTATTATCTACTGCGATGAAAGTGGTGCTTTTTGAGCATATATTAATATGTTACATTTCAATTTATACTCGTGGAATTACAGCAAAATATTCGCTGGGCTTAAAGGGCAAGGGATAAAATTTCTGACACTTTATTGATTGACTGATTCACTGGTTAGTAAGGGGAGGTTTCTTTCACCTACCATTTACCTTGTCATGGTAAAACAACATATGATCTGCTAGGATTGACAAAATTGCTACTATTTAGGTGGTAGGATGTGAAGCAGGTCCTTCTAACACTACCTCTAGCACCTGATTCTAACATGTTGGGGAAAGTTTAGAAAATAGAGAATTTTTGAAAGAGGAATTAACACTAACATGTTACGAAAAAATCATGTCAACTCAATGGGAAAAAGTTAACTATTGTGAGTTTTAAAAATGCTTTTTCAATTGTAGATGCCGGAAAAAACATTTTCAAAATTATTGCTCAGAAGGATGATGTCCTGGCATTTTTAAACCAAAATATAGATGAAGAAGGCAAGGAGACAAACATGATTTTAGTTGTTGGTAAGTATGGGTGGATTTTCTCTGTAGTATGGAAGATATGCATGTGAATTTGACCTGTATCTGCATTTGCAGATGGAGGGGTGTGTTTGTGTATTTTGTAACTATGGGCCCAAGGGTAGAAACGTGTTCACAAACAAGACTGCAACTTTCATCTTGATGAGATTAAGGATAGTGAGTTGATTATGAAAGTAAAGATATGCATAATTGTTGGGGTCTTAATAAAAGGTTTTGCGTATATATATATATA
>NW_004955499.1:3168834-3207839 GCF_000276665.1 Chinchilla lanigera | reverse complement strand
CTGGATACATCATCACACTTACTCACAAAATGTACTTAAAACTGAAGATTTCTGGTCCATTATGGATACTGCCTTCCCTTACAACTCACATTCAACTTCGGTTTTGCTGATTTTAACAGTGTATTTGTGACAAGATAGTCTACGTTCTAGTTCTGTATTCAGTGCCATCAACTTGTCAGATGAAACATTAAAATTTAAGCAGGTACTGACTAGTAAGTCCCTGACATGCACTCTACCTTCTCTATAGTAATTGTACCCGTTTTCACCAACACTTATCCCATCGTTAATATTCCCACACATTATTTCTCTGAATGCATTCTCTATCAACTCAAAATCTGAAGACCGACATTTAGTCACCTAAGTAGTGATGCAAGTCTATAGTTCATATATCTACGCACATGCTGATTTCCCATAATATCACCACGTAGGTGATGCTTGCTCTAGATATAATCCTGCAGCTCAAGGCTTCAAATTGTGTTTCTCTTCTGCTTATGGTAAAATCTTCATCAACAGTGAAAATAATGTTTTTGAAAATCCAACACTTCCTGAACTCAAAATGGTCTTTAATATACCTAAGCCTTTTCACCCTCCAATTCCCTTTTGTGACATTTACAGCTTCAAATGGTATATGCATTTTCATGATACAAATGTTGTTGTTCATGTTTGCATCAGGAAAATTCCATGATTGGAACATGTGTTCAGTTGCCCATGGTTCATGAGAGTGCTAATCACGTAGCACATTACTGTAACTGCGCAAGCCTGTCCACTTCACGGAGTATCAATTTGTCAAGAAAAGACAGTTGCATATGTATATTATTATTAACATATATATTATAAGAACATAATATATTATATATAACATATATGATATTACTATTATATTATATAAAATTATTTTATATTATATATAAATATATATATTTTTCCCTTCTTTCTTTGTCTCTTTTCCCTCATCCCAGTTGTTTCTTCCCTTTGAGCAGTTTCTTTCCCTTTAACAGTATCCACTATACCCTTCAGAATTTACTTAGACTTTCAGGTTCTTACACTGCAGAGACAATAGCGTGCTTACCCATGTGGGTCTGATTTATTTTGGTAATGAATATATACTCTGCTTGCACCCATTTACCTATGATAGCCTCCAGTTAATCTTTCTTTATACTTGAGTAATATTCCATTATGTAAGAATATCACGTCTTTTTTATCCATCTCTCTGTTGATGAGCATTTGAGCTGCTGCCGTTCTATAAAAATACCACAATTGTTTTATCCATTCCTGTGTTGATGGGCGTTTGGGTTGCTTTTATTCTGTACAAATACCACATATTTTTATCCATACCTTAGTTAATGGGAACCTGGGTTGTTTCCAGGGCTTAGCTATGACGAATCGTGCCGCTATAAGCATGGGTGCCTATGTGCCACTGTGGTATGACACTTTCACTCCATGCCATTTCTTTCTTTCTTGTTACCACGGGTGTGCAACACACGCTCTTCACAGTCCTTGTGTGGAGTTTGCACGAGTAAATCTTAATTGCTTTTTACCTCCTCTTCCCCCGTGCTCCCTGCTTTCTTTGATGTATCCCATTATTGTTCCGGAAGGTTAATGAAACAACATGGGTCTGCAGATAACAATGAAAACCTCAGCTTCTCTCACAACATTAATATCTTTTAGTCATATTTGACAGTGGACCCAGGTTAGAGGTAAAAAGTTTTGTTGCTTCCATTGAGGTAGATTTCACAAGCTTGCTATAAAACATAGCTTTTACAAAATGTCCCGGAGTTGGTAAACAATGTTAAGTAGATTTTATAGATGACTGTAAGACCTAAGGTGAAGTTCATAAATTCTGAAGGGCACATTCATTCACCCATACATCATCTGTGCATTGTTAGCTGCCATGACAACAGCATGTCAACATCCTGTGATTGACACAGAAAAGTTCCCATCAGAAATGCCAGTGGTTCTCTTCTCTATTTTCCTCAAATCCAGCTATTAAAATCTTTGTTTCTCAACATTCATGGAAGAAGAAAGGGGGGCAAAAAGTCCAGTCAGGTTGAGCAAAACTGTATTCTTTAGCCAAACAGGTAGAAGCATACAAAATGTAATGTTAACACAGATTTGGATCTAAAACAGAAAAGTGAGAGTTGCTCTGGATTGTTGTCATGTGCAGTGTATATTCCGTGATAAGTTTTGTTACATTAGATTTTATATTTGGAGACAAATAAAAACTATAAAGACTCAAAGGACAAATGTATAGTTTAATGAACACAGACAAATAACAACTTAGACTCTCATATCAAATGGATCTGGACAAGTAATAGTAAGAAATGTGCACATGCACACACACACACACACACACACACACTCCAGTGCCCTTGCTCAGATCACTCTAACCTTGCTGCACGTAGCTGGATTTGCATGAAGGTTTATGTCTGTGTCAAGGTCACTGACTCCTACAAATCCTCGAGCTTTCATGGTCATTTTAACGTGGTGGAAATGCCAGCACTTATATCGTGCCAGATCCAGTAGCAAAGTTGGACGAAGACACTTGGTTAGCTTGTTGTGGGCCTCCCTTTCTGTTGAGTGGTGCTTGGAGGCAGATTTCACTTTAATTTTGATCATATTTCAGAAGGACAAACACAAGTTCAGGAACTGCTTCACAAACTGGTAAAAACAATGGCACAAGCGTACCTGAATGCAGGGTTGCAAGTAGCGGAGGCATTCTCAGATATGTGAGGTTTACTCTCACTTTTCTTTAAAACTTAAATATTCACAACATTGTTTGCTCAAACTGCCTGCATTGCACAGGAATTAGCAGTTGTTCCCTTTCAATGTGTGCAAACTTCCTCTGAGTTATTCATATCTCAGTGAGATACAGGGAAGCACAGTGCTCAGTTCAGACATCGGCCGTGTGAGGTCAAGTCACGTACTGAGGAATAATCCATCCAGCTGATTTGATAACTGGATCCCCTATTCTTCCAACTCTTCATCATGTTTAATATATATTTTTTACAGTTCACATGACCTTCACATTCATTGAATTTAAAATTGTGTGAATCATTCTTATCATGACTATTCTGGGTTTTTCTAATCCAGTTTGAGTAGTTCTGGATAAATTAAGTGGGTAGCAAAAAAAAAATTGTGGTCAATACCAGAATAGAGATTCATAATCGATATAAGAAAACAATTGGTAGTTTCAACTTTTTTTTCACTTTCTTTGATTATTACTTTAATTTGCTTTACTTTCTATTTCATTTACTTTTGGGCATACTGAGATTTGAACTCCAGGCTTTATCACCAGCACATGCTATCTTTTATTTTACGTCTGGGTCTCATTCAGTCACCAAGTGGCCAGGCTGGGCTTGAATCTGTGATCCTCCTGCCTCAGTCTCCCCAGAAGACTGTTATTATCAGCGTGAACCATCAAGCACAGCTTGCAGTGATTACTTACATATAACCAGACTCTTGTGAGATGTGTAGGTACCGGCAATTCAAAGCACAGATGCTGTCTTCTCATTTGGCCAAACCAAAGGGTGCCATATTTATTTTTCAACAGTGGGTGCAAGTACACTCCCCTTTAGCTAGAAAGAGCCACATAGGAGCTATGGATATGTGTTTTGTGATTCATCTTCTGTATTAGTAACTGGGATGTAAGAGAAAATGACACAAATGTCCTTGAAATATTTCCTATGATTTGTGTTCTCTTTCAGATACTGAAAGGTCACATGTCCAGGCCAACTTAAACTTCTCCTCACACTAATCTCATTAGGAGAAGAATAGAAAATTATATAAAGTCCACCACTGCCAACCTGGAAATGTTAAGGCTGAAGCTTGTGGGATGAACAAGTGGGTCATTATGCATCTTCCCGGAGGAGCAGTGCTATAAAAGAGGCGTCAGCTCAGACTCCCCTCAGCGTCTCTCCTCCTCTGGTCTTCTCCTGAAGAGGAAAAGCAGCTCCAACAAGATGCAGCTTCTCCTGCTCGCTTTCGCCATTGGTCTCATTTCTGCACATGACCATATCGACCCTTCGGAGGTAAAGCAGATAAGCTGGTCTTCACTGAGGTCGTGTGTGTGTGTTTGTGTGTGTGTGTGTGTGTGTGTGTGTGTGTTCCTATGTATGTGTACCCCTGTCATTACTGTCTATCATTGATTCTGACTTTTGATTTTCTAAACATCTTTTTCCATGTATGTCTGTATTCCTGAGAGAACGTCATGGTTTTCCAAATCTCTATCTTTGCTACCAGAATAGTCTCTGTATGCAAAACCTAAAACACTAAAGTGAAGGTTTAAGTGTTTATGGTATTTTTATTTGTTTGTTTGGTTTTGGTTTCTTTTTTTGTTTGTTTGGTTTTCTTTTTCCGGTACCAGGGATCAAATTCACAACCTTGCCCTTGCGGGGCAGGCACTATGCTAGTGAGCTAAATGCCCAGCCCCCGTTTACACTGTTTGAATGCACAGCTGTTGCTACTTTAGGATCTCTAAAAGTCTTGCATTTTGTGTGACTGAATCATTACTATGAGGCCTTACATGATTTTCCTCTCAGGGCTCAGAAGCAAGCAGTAGGGTCAGATTTCTATTTCTCTGTGGAGGTGATGTATGGCGTGTCCAGTGGGTCTTAAGGAGGCAAGAATAAAGAAATCACTAAATTTTCTGGTGTGATCTCTCCTGTATAGGTCAGTGGTGACTGGCACACCATTTCCCTAGCAGCTGACAATTTCGAAAAGATTGATGGGAATGGCCCGCTGCAGATCTATCTCCGACATCTAGAATGCAAGGAGGAATGCAAGAAGCTCGCTCTCAGGTTTTATGCCAAGTAAGCAAAACTTATCCAATCTGAAGGACCCATCCATCCAACTACTGCCATGAGGTCTGCAGTCTAATGTGAAAGTGTCCAATATGACAGTCAAATGGGAGCTCTAGTTTTGAGATATCAGTGTGACATCGTGTTCCCCAGATCTCGATACCATAGGAGATATAGATCATCACACTGGTAGAAACATATTGACATAGCAACACAATGGATGGTTGAATGGCTGGATGGGGTATATATGTCTATATGCTTCTACCACCATTATCATCTATCACTGTTGAAATCATATTGACTGATTGTCCCCTGAATTAGCAGAAATTGACAAGTACCTTGGTGCATAAGGACTTCAGCCCCAATATTTGCAGCAGGCCCAGTGACCACAGCTCACGTACTGAAAACGTGTGGAAAACACTTTTTATTTTTAAATTTTATTTTTATTTATTTATTTATTTATTTATTTTGGTTTTTCTCCGGTACGGGGAACCGAACTCACGACCTAGCGCTTGCTAGGCAGGCGCGTTTGCCACTGAGCTAAATCCCCAGCCCCGGGAATCTCTTCTTAAATAGTGACACAGATTCATGTGAAATACAGCTGCAATCCTCCCTGTGATGGGAGATTGTGTACACCCGCACGCCCCCAGAAGGTACATGTCGAGGTTTGCAGACCTCTCTGCCTGAAGCAGTTGGGGTGACAGTTAAGGGAATGTAAGGGGTATGAGACAGTGTTGCTGGTAGGAAATTCGCACAGCCCAGGAAAAGCAGTTTGGACACCAAGGTTTATCTAACCCGACAGCCCACACCCACCAGAATTGGCCATGTTCGAATAGTGAAGCTCTGTTATAACAGATACATTACGTAAGTGGAACACTGACACATTATTTTAGTATCAGCACCCCTGTTGTCGTACAAGTCCCATAATTCCTCAGGAGGTGGACGTGGAGGGTGTTGAATAAGCCGTGTTTTGTGGATCTGTCTTTCAGAGCGAACGGACAATGCCAAGAGTTCAACAGGGTGGGAGTACTAGATGAAGAGAAAGGCGTTTACGTCGCGGAATGTGAGTACTTGAGGCAGTAGGATGACCCCATGGCTCCAGCCCCGCGGTGCAGGCAAACTCCTGCTACAGCTTGGTCCCACTGATCTGAAGCTGGGACTCCAGAACACTTTCTGGTATTAAATCCTAGAGCAACTTTTGCAAAAGCTATAGAAACTTCTAAGAATTCATTGCAACCTAGGATCCATTCCATGTCACCTAAATACGTGCGTGGGATATCTGGATCCATGGCAAGGGTGGGAGGTTCACAGAAAGTGTGTGAGGTGTGATGGGCAAATGTGGTATGTTCAGTTTTAAAAGTCCTTCACCTAAGCAGATATATTGCTGTGAGTCCCCCTCAAAATCCTGCCCTCAGACGAGCACACTAATCCCATCCTTCGTGCCAGCAGTCAGCACATTTTTGACCGAAACGTTTAAGGAGAGCGAGGAAAGAAAACTCTAGAACTGCTTCAGAAATTGGCAAGAACAATGGGATGAGTGTGTCCAAGCGAAGGGGAGCCTTCGAAGGGGGATTCAGGACAATGAGATTTTTACCTCAATAATTTCTAAAAAACTTGATCATTCACTATAATTTTGATACCCCCTGTATTTTATATGCTCTTCAGGGGAGAAAATCTGAATAAAACTAAATCAAATGATGAAACTTTTCAAAATTTGTCGTATGCTATTAGAAAGTATGTCCACACTTTCTTTTCATTGAATAAATTTATTTATGTGTAAAATATTTTTTAATTGATAAGCCAGGTTTAAGCTATAATGTGATCACATTAAACCCCAATCTTAAGAGTAAAGATGACAGGGAGAATATCCAAAGTGAGTTGCAGATCATTTGCACTTCAGTTAAAATAGTGAGAGAAAGGATATCAACTTCTATGTCTCTGAATTAAAATAACTTCCAAAAAGTAGTCCTGGGTATAAAATTAACAGTAAGTAGTTTTTACATGGAAAGCAATGTACACTATGTTTCTCTCATCTTGGACTAAAAAATGTTTGAACTTGTACAAATGTGATGATATACCAGAATAAAGGAATTAAACTCCAACGACACAACCTACGTCCAACATTTTTCAACAATGTAATGGGCATCTCTTTACTTTATTATCTACTGCGATGAAAGTGGTGCTTTTTGAGCATATTAATATGTTACATTTCAATTTATACTCGTGGAATTACAGCAAAATTTTCGCTGGGCTTAAAGGGCAAGGGATAAAATGTCTGACACTTTATTGATTGACTTTGATTCACTGGTCAGTAAGGGGAGGCTTTTTTCACCTACCCTTTAACTCGTCATGGTAAAAAACATATGATCTATTAGGACTGACAAAATTGCTACTATTTAGGTGGTAGGATGTGAAGCAGGTCCTTCCATCACTACCTCTAGCACCTGATTCTAACATGTCGGGGAAAGTTTAGAAAACAGACAATTTTTGAAAGAGGAATTAACACTAACATGTTATGAAAAAATCATGTCAACTCAACAGGAAAAAGTTAACTATTGTGAGTTTTGAAAATGCTTTTTCAATTGTAGATGCTGGCAAAAACTTTTTCGAAATTATTGCTCAGAAAGATGATGTCCTGGCATTTTTTAACCACAACATAGATGAAGAAGGCAAGGAGACAAATGTGATTACAGTTGTTGGTAAGTATGGGTGGATTTTCTCTGTAGTATGGAAGATACGCATGTGAATTTGACCTGTATCTGCATTTGCAGATGGAGCGGTGTGTTTGTGTATTTTGTAAGTATGGGCCCCAGGGTAGAAACGTGTTTACAAACAAGATTGCAACTTTCATCTTGATGCGATTAAGGATAGTGAGTTGATTATGAAAGTAAGGATATGCATAATAGTTCTTGTCTTAATAAAATGTTTTGCATATATATACATATATATATATAATGTGGTTTTGCATATATATATTCAAAATGTACTCCAAGATAGTCCCAAAAAGAAATGCCAAATATAATTGAACTATGTCACCTAATGCAGCAAAATTTAAAACCTGGTTTCAGAACATTACTTTCCCTTAGGCCTGATTGTCTTAATTTCTACTTTAAGACCTTTACCTGGTGGGTGGGTGGGGAACTTGAATCTGCTGCTCTGTAAAAAGACAACACATCAGATTTAGGTTGTGAAACACGAAGTTCTCAGCGTGTAAATAATTCTGACTATTGATTATTTTTATGGGCAGCAATAGAAACATGAGATCCTCAGTGGTGTTAGACTTATACATATTTCAGGTAGATTCCGTGAGGCTTGGTTTAAGAAGGATGAAGAAGTGTTTCTTTTTTATTTGTTTTTCTTGCCCTCCCTGCTTAAATGACACAGATTAATAAGCTCAGACCATTCTGGCTCCACATTTGGTTAAGAGTTCAGCAAACAAGGGAACGGATGCAGAACATAGAAAGAGAAAAGTGGGAAGTTACAGGGCGCAGAGGTTCAGAGCTCTCAGACACAGCCATCTGCGTGCCCCAGGTGTGTGCAGAGATTGCATATGATTTCAGGACACTGAGACTCACAGCATGGGTGAACTTTGGTGCGCTCAGTACTCCTAGGAACTGTACACTGATGTGATGTTCACTGCTGGATGTTACCCAATGCCACTTAAGTTTTCCCGCGGGAAGGAGGGAGGGTGGGGACTGTGGGATTTCCCACATCGCTCCGGCACAGCCTGGCCCTGGGAATGCTTTAGAAAACATGCAGCGTCCTGAGCACACCTCCTCAGCTTTCCCTTCCGTGAAACGCAGGAAAAAGAGACAGTCTGACAGAGGAGGAAAAGCAGAAGCTTGTCAAGGTCGCTGAGGAAAAGGGAATTCCAAAGGAAAACATAAGACACGTTGCTGAAACAGGTAGGGACACCCGCCGGCGTAGGATGGTCTCAAAATGCATTTGGAATGCAAACGTCATCAGTATTACACTCGGTTTGGAATTATGACAGCAAACTTGAAAAAAGTGTACTTTAATTGAACTGCTACTGCGGCTGCTTAGATTTATCGATAACTCCCACCACCTTGTTTATGTCTCTCTTTGCCTTCTCTTTTCCTCCGCAGACACCTGTCCGGAGTAAAGGTGTTGCTCTCGTGAGTAGTAGCATCGTACCTGTAACATTTGATAGTCTCCACGTTTTGTTTTGTTTTGGTTATGTGATGTGTTTTATTTGCCAGAGCGCTTCTCTTCTCTTTATGTTTTTGCTTTGTTTGTTTTGTGTTCTCCTATAGGAAAACAAAGTACACATTTCCGAAAAAATAACAGGGTTTTTTATGTGGTGACGGTATGAGTACCTTTTTGGAAAATACGCTTATTTCTCCACTTTGAATTATGAGTAGACCTGATGAATCCCAGGGTGAATAGAAACTCTTAGAATCAAAATCTTTGTTAATCTTACATCTTACTCTAGAAGATATTTGTGATATAAACTTATGTATACTTGCCCATGGATTATTGATATCGATTTATATACTTTGCCGATTTCCAAAGTAATTATTGTGCAGGCTCCAGCAAAAGTGATGCACTCCTAAGAAAGCGCTTATGACAGAGTCCGAACATTCCCGGATGGACACGCATTCCTACGCAGTGGATTATACGTGATTCCTCCAGTGTTTATCAGCAAGTAAAACCTCGAGGGTTTTCTTGCCTTCTTCATCCACATTGAGGTTGAAAAGTGCTATGACTTCATCTTCGTTACAAAAGATTTTGCAAATGTTTTGATTTGGATTCAGGAAGAACAGGCTACTAATAGCTCAGCTACACTCTTAACATATTCTTGCTCTTGTTTTCTCACAGATGCTGTGGAGGCAAGGACATTTTCCACACCACCTTCTCGATGACATCCGAATCATGAATTTCATGGTCTCATCTCCTGATCTTCCAACTTAGACTTTCTTTCCAGTGAAATCATGAACTTGTGTCCTGACTTTCCTTCTCATCCCTGTCTGCTGTTTCTTGATCTTTCTGCATCTTCTTTGATTAAATAAATTGATGTCCTATGCAAACATAAACATCTTTGAAGAGATTCTCTTTGAAATTTTATAATACACAACTATTTAAAAATGTGGGTCTGCAAGAGGACAAGAGATGACTCTTACTTAGGGTAATTGCAGAGTTTTCTGGTCTGTTATACTTAGTGGGGAAAATGTCACCTACATCACCATGGATTCAGGTTTTTATGAAGTAATGCAAATTTTGTATTCCTCACCCTTTGACAATGGGTGGTAGATTTCTCTGGAAGTGTCATGGGAGGAACTTTTAGGATATAATGAAAATATTCCCCCTGAGAAAAATGATGGCAGACATTGCATTGCTAGAATTAGTTAAAAAGTCTTGTTCTTATTAACTCCCCCAAAATTGATAAAATTGCAAACCTTCACTCATGGACATGCACGTAAATCATGGAAAAAAAAAAAAGAAAAAACAAACACAAAACAACAAAAGTCTAGTGGGACCGAACCTATGCACACTGTCTACAAAATAAAATGTTGGTAAATATGAAGAGTAAAAGAAATATAAAAAGTCAAAATGTACAACTAGTTCAGTGAAAAACGATTATGAGAATGCTTAAAACCTATACTGAACTAGAGAACAAATTATACATAGGCCCAAGACAAACCTCACTCCTCAGTAACTGAGATGAAAGTTACTATCAAATTCTGCTATTGATACACCTAGATTTAATGAATGAATGAAAAACAAAACCCAGTTATACCTTGATTACAAGAAACTTCCTGGATCTCTAAGGATACATGTGTACTGAATGTAGAGAAATTGAGCAAGAAATCTCTTGCAAAGGGAAGTTGAAAAAAAGCAGTTACATGGTATTAATACCAGATGAAACAGACTTTAAAGGCCAACATCAGCAAAAGGAGACAAGCATCATGTAAAGAACCTCTCAACGTTCAATATCAAGAGAGGAATGCAATTTAAAAATGGAGAACAGTCCTTATGGACATGAAAGACAGAAAGACATTCGTCAGCCAACTGCTACAAGAAAAAAGTTCCACCTTAGTGCACTGTGGAGAATGAAATTAAACCGTGTGACAGCAGTCATACACCCTAATATTTTGAAATATTTGTTCCCTTGGGATGTTTGACATACTGTCCATACTAGGAAAATAGTCCCTCTTCAAAGGTTGCAAATCTGTATCTTGCATAGCTTTGTGGGTGTAATTGTTGAAAAACTGGCACAAATCCCTGGAAAAGAACAGGTCTTTTGGTGACAAGGTGAAGGCATTTTGCAACACTCTGAGCAGTGAGATCTCATTAACCCCGTTTGAATTCCAGAGTGAGTGACATGTCTTGCTGTTGTAAGATCATTTGTAACTCTTACATGAGACACTCTAAGCCACTTGTGTAACAGACATAAATACTTACCCATGTGTCGTAGACACCGCTATGAACTTTAGAATCTGCCAATGTATGTGCCGACAACAAGCCACAAAAATTAATGCTTGCGTTTGAAAGTGTTCCTTATAGAACCCCTAGATTTTCACACTGATGGAGTTGTGTAAAGTGTGAGGTTCACTCCGCCCTAATTCCCGGCAGTAGAATTTATCTCTCTAGTTCCATCCCTTCATGGCATGAGGAAAGGGAGTATTCTGAAGAGGAATAAACCAATTGGCTTCTTAATCTAATAATTTTTTAAATATAAATATCCCCTTCCTCCTTTCCTTTGTCCCCTCCCCATTATTCCTTCCTGTGAGCATTTTCTTTCCTTTTCACAGTACCTGTTATACCTTTTGCATCTCCTTTACTCTTTCAGTTTCTTACACTGCAGAGACAATACTATGTTTACACATAGAGGTCGGGTTTATTTCACTTATTAATGTGGTCTATGGTTGCCTCCATTTACTATAAAACCATAGAGTCTATCTTTCTTTACAGCAGAGTCATAGTCCATTGTATAAAAATACCACATCTTTTTTATTGATTCTACAGTGGGTGGGCGTTGGAGTTGTTTCTAAGATTTAGCTCTGACACATTGGCTGCTGTAACCCTGGGTGCACATGTACCTTCGGGGCACTACTGATTTCTATCATTTCATTGAGAGGAACCGTCAGCGCTTACATTTTTTCATCAGTTTTGCATGCCGGTACTTGTTAATGTGAGAAAGTACTTTGTAGATAACAGTATGCAATATAATAAGCATTGTTAATTTCCTATCAGCTTGATTTTAAATTCTGTGTTGTTCTCACTGTTGTTTTGAGTTTCTTGTCTCTTTAAAATTAAAAAAAATGAATAAATACATTTAAGTCCTCACTGTATATTTCAATCCCATCTTGTAGATGGGCTGGGTTTCACAATCACAACTGCAAGTCAAAGGACCCGCTCTGGTTCAACAAATTTCAGTGGTTTTCCTTGAGAAATCAAATTTCAAGGTTGTCTAATGTATTCAGTTAATTTTCAGAATTAGTAAAAGGCTATCTCTGATAATTTTATAAATTTGTAAACTTTAAAGATTTTTGTCAAAGGGAACATATGTCTTGGGCCCTTCCTCAATGATTCCACCATTCCAGAGCAACATATTCTTCTTTCCTGCTCCGTTACTCATGTACAAAGTTTAATTGAAAGATTTTGGTGAAAAAAGCAAAAGTGTCCACATGCTTCAGTAATTTATTCTTGGCGAGTACATATTTCAGGATTTCGTCTGCAATTAACAAGCAACGCCATATGTCAACATCTTCTGGTAATGGATGTTGCCCCATGACTGGACTCTAAGCAGGAATAGCACTTTGGCAATGGCTCTTGCAAGTTGTTAATCATCATTGGACCTGCATCTTCTACTTTGGCCTTGCAGCAGATTTCTCCTCCAGCTTCATCTCAGTGACTAGTAACTATTCTTTTCAGAAACGTGGGGATCCTCTGCCAGGAGAAACTAACAGAAGAATGCATGGTGGTGGGTATTTATGTATCAGAATTTTCTTTAAATTCTTTTATACATCTCACTTTATTATCATCTTCTAAATCCCAGCCCCAGCTTATACCACCTTACTGATCCTCTTCAACAACTGAAGACTAGAAGTGTGTCTGACAGCACTTAAGGTGGCACACTTCTTAAGTGGATTTTACCAATGAGACATGCACCATTCCTTCCATCAGTGGAGCGTATGCAATAGACACCACAAGAGCCTCCCTTACCCTGCTGAAAGTGTGTCCGTGATGTGCCCAATCTCATCTGTCAAGTGACATTTGATAAAGCATTCATCTTCCATCATAAAAGTCAATTCCTCTCTGATCTTCTTGTCTCAACCTGACACATCCAGGAGTTGTACATTTTCTACTAAGAGTGAGGAAAGTCTGCAGAGCTCCCCAGGTTCCCTCTTGGGGGGGTTGGAAGGAAATCATCCCACATGATAATAAGGATTCTGCTGTATTGCTTTGGTAACACAAATGCTGCTGCTCCTTCTTTTCGTGCCCTAGAGATGGTTGTCTCTTTTTCCTGTACGTTCTTCTGCCACTGTTGGTGAGAGGAGCTTGTGGTTAAGGTCCCTTGAACACAGAGACCTGGATACATCATCACACTTACTCACAAAATGTACTTAAAACTGAAGATTTCTGGTCCATTATGGATACTGCCTTCCCTTACAACTCACATTCAACTTCGGTTTTGCTGATTTTAACACTGTATTTGTGACAAGATAGTCTACGTTCTAGTTCTGTATTCAGTGCCATCAACTTGTCAGATGAAACATTAAAATTTAAGAAGGTACTGACTAGTAAATCCCTGGCATGCACTCTACCTTCTCTATAGTAATTGTACCCGTTTTCACAAACACTTATTCCATTGTTAATATTCCCGCACATTATTTCTCTGAATGCATTCTCTATCAACTCAAAGTCTGAAGACCGACAGTTAGTCACCTAAGTAGTGACGCAAGTCTATAGTTCCTATATCTATGTACATGCTGATTTCCCATAATATCACCACGTAGGTGATGCTTTCTCTAGATATAATGCTCCAACACAAGCCCTCAAATTGTTTTTCTCTTCTGCTTAGGCTAAAATTTTCATATAACAATGAACATAATGTTTTTGAAACTCCAACACTTGCTGAACTCAAAATGGTCTTTAATATACCTTAGCCTTTTCACACTCTAATTCTCCTTTCTTACATTTACAGCTTCAAAAGGTATACGCATTTTGATAATACAAATGTCATTGTTCATGTGTGCATCAGGAAAATTCCGTGATTGGTACATGTGTTCAGTTACCGTAACAGTGCTAGTCATGTAGGACATTGCTGTAACTGCACATGCATGTCTATTTCATACAGTGCTAATCTGTCAAGAAAAGACACTCAGGGATCTAGAAGGGGTCTAGAAAGAAGACAGCTTGGTGCAATGCGATGTCTATATATAATATAATATAATATATATATTATATTATGATTAACATGTATATATAAATAATAGCATAATTTATTATATATAACATATATATTATATATAATGTTATATATATTATAATATTATATTATGCATCAATATATATATATATTTCCCTTCTTTCTTTGTCTCTTTTCCCTCATCCCTGTTGTCCCTTCCCTTTGAGCAGTTTCTTTCCTGTTAACAGTATCCACTATACCCTTCAGAATTTACCTAGACTTTCAGGTTCTTAAACTACGGAGACAATAGTGTGCTTACCCATGTGGGTCTGATTTATTTTGGTTATGAATATATACTCTACTTGCACCCATTTACCTATGATAGCCTCCAGTTAATCTTTCTTTATACTTGAGTAATATTCCCTTATGTAAAAATATCACATCTTTTTTATCCATCTCTCTGTTGATGAGCATTTGAGTTACTGCCATTCTACAAAAATGCCACATTTGTTTTATCCATTCCTGTGTTGATGGGCATTTGGGTTGCTTTTACTCTGTACAAATACCACGTATTTTTATCCATACCTCAGTTGATGGGAACCTGGGTTGTTTCCAGTGCTTAACTATGACGAATCGTGCCGCTATAAGCATGGGTGCCCATGTGCCACTGTGGTATGACACTTTCACTCCATGCCATTTCTTTCATTCTTGTTACCACGGGTGTGCAACACACGCTCTTCACAGCCCTTGTGTGGAGTTTGCACGAGTAAATCTTAATTCCTTTTTGCCTCCTCTTCCCCCGTGCTCCCTGCTTTCTTTGATGTATCCCATTATTGTTCAGGAAGATTAATGCTCTTACTTACTATTGTCTACCCTTTAATGTGCCCTTTATTTGTTTATAGGTAAGATTTCTCATATAGGGGAAACCATGAAATAATTAAGGTGTGTGTCTGGTTCATTTCGTGTCCTGTTTAGGTGTCACGGTGCATACATTTCCCTACATGTGACTCAGGCTTTCCCTTCTACATGGGAGAGTAATACTCCATTGCTGGTAAAGGCAATTTCTCTCTTCAGTCATGTGTTGATGAACACATAGGCTGCTTCCAAGATTCACCTTTTATGTGTTGTGCTTCTCTAAAGGTCTGTGTGCATGTATCTCTATAATAAAGTATCTTCAACACTTAAACAAAGGGGTCTAGAAAGAAGACAGCTTGGTGCAATGCGATGTCTATCATTTTGAGGAATCTGTGGACTTATTTTCCAAACCATGTCTGCCTTGGAGCAAGCCAACCACAAACTAAAGACATGGGAGAGGCAAATCATCTTTCCTGCTTTAAATTGCTAGTGTTAGATACAGTCTTTCGTCCCAAGAATGACAAAGTTACTAAGGCATCAGTGGTCACGCACTTTTAGGACAGAAAATCACTCCTTGATTAACAGTTCTCATTAGAGTGACCCTTCCAAATAAACATTTATTTTCAGCATTCATAAAATGTGTAAGAACTCATACCCTTTACATATGGCACATAATGGCACACATTTCTGGCTTCCAAGAGAAGATTTTTTTTCTTACTGCATAACTGTCTCTGTGACCAATGATGTAATTCAACTACAACATCTGAAACCCCAGGTCTCTGAAGAAACACTGAGGAGGATTTCCACAGCATGTTCTTCCGTATGTTGAGAACACACCACAGCTAACAACTTAGTACTGTAGGTAGAGACGAAAGGCACAATTTCTCCTGCACAGCAAAATATTTTAATCCCCGCTTGAGAACGGACCACGTATTGAGTAACCGGTCCTGCTGCTTTTATTTGAAGCAGATGTTACTCAGGCGGTAAAAAAACACGAATCAGATTTTTTCCTAAATTCACTTAGCGTTGAAAGCTCTGAGAAAGGACTTCTCAGAAACACCACGGTGAGTTCGCTTTCTCAGAAACTTGGTCAGTGAATTCTTCACGATTTCTCAAAAGCTCAGGATCATTTACCTTCTCTGCATCCTCAGCAGTAGTATGCTGAGCCTCCGTCACCTACAAAGAAATTTTACTACACAGACGTGACAATTCACATCACTGTGTTTTTCCCCAAATCAAACTGTTATTATTACTGTGAATCTCTTTCCACTGAGAGATGAGCAAAACAGGGTTCTGTTTTCTTATTTAAAGAACCAATTATTTTTCCTCTGAAGATCTTTTCATCTCCTCTGTGTATGCTGCTTGGCAGACATGGATGTATTTGACAGTGTTGTGTTGTGTTGTTGTTGTTGATATAGTTTCTAAAGGGATTGCTGGTAGGTGAAGCTTAAGTTGAGATGGATAATGGACCTTATGCTGTCATGATGGGTGGAATGCAGACACACACATCATATTACTCTATTCTTTTATCCACAAACCTGCATGCATATGCTTTCTCCTAAGGACAACCATGGCATCACAATGGCTGGACAGAGAGGTGGAATTTCCACCCACATTCTACTAGTACTTTTGTGTGTTTATTCCAGAATCCATCGCTTAGTGATCAAAGGGCTTGTAGAATATGATAGGGACTTTACGTGAAGTTGTATATCTGCTGATGGACAACAAAACCACAAAGGCGATATCCAACCCTGAATCTTTGAAAATGAAAGACTGTACCCTAAAGCTTGGCTATAATTCCAGAAAATCTCTAGCCTTCCTTGCACACCCTTGGGAAATTAATTACAAGTGCAAATAGGTGACATGCAGGGAATGCTGAGCTTTGCTGGAGCATCTGATTTAGTGTTTATATGTAGATGCATGATATTAACCAGTTTTTGTCTTGGAATATCTGTAGTAAAATAGCAGGCTTATAAGATGGATGCGATCATACTGCTAGGAAATAAAATTATTCTGCTGCATTTGAAGTTCAAATCGTGATTTATTCACTGACAAAATGCAACCAGCAGTCTGTGAGTGGAAAATTTCAACATAGAGCTATTTGGATCTTTATGGGATTTCCAGGGTGCGTGTGTGTGTGTGTGTGTGTGTGTGTGTGTGTGTGTGTGTGATATTTTAAGGAAAATGTTTTCCCCACATCCACAGCAAATACTTGTCTTGATTATTAACAGCAAATAATTCAAAATCACAGATTTATAAAAGGGGAAGTTGAAATCTCATGTCTGAGCTGCATTCTAACCAGGGAACTTATTACAGGATAAAGTAACCAGCACCTTCCTCCCGCTTAGTAAGAAACATAGAAGACTTATAGTTTCCATTGCACAGAATCACATGCAAGATGTGCCTAACACTGAAGTCCTTGGAGAGATTTATTGTATAATTATTTATTCACTCAATAAAGACCCATTGCAGTGACTGCATAATAAAGTATTTGGAGCAATCTTTTCTTGATACAAACATGAAACCACAATATTCAAAACAAAACAATTAATATTTTCCTTTTTAATTTTGACATGTCTTCCTCTTAACATTCTATATCAACTCTTCCTTGAACAACAATCTGTTGAAATCAGTTAAAAGAGTCACTATGATAGGGAAGAGTTTCTATAAGTCTCTGCAATAAGGAAGTTTTTCAAACCTTTGAATTTCCCTAAATATCAACTGAACTAAAGTGATATCACAACAGCAACATTGTGACTGTGTCTACATGTGTGGAGGAGGGTCCGGATTAAAGCCTCTACTAATCAGCTAGCAGAAGGTGAGCATTAATGGCCAGGACAGTGCTGAATTCTCAAGCACAGCCATTGTTAAAAACGCAAGGAGTCCCCACGTACGTCGGAGCTGGTGAGTCCCTTGCTGATGAGAGCTGCTTGGCACACACAAAGTTAGGTATGGGTTTCTCGTAACCTCCCAACAGTAAATGCAGATAAATCACATTAAAATTACACATCCCACATAACAAAATAGTCAGACAAATATCCTAACTTTTTAAAACATAGCTAAATGGTAAATATGAGATAGATAAGTGGACTTAAGCTGTCACAACGGATGGAAAGCAGACACGCACATCACTTTTGTATGTTTGTGTGCACGCATCTATTAGATACGGTGTCCGCATATGTACTTGTGTTTGTGAGCTCTTTACAAGTTTTGAAATGAGGACCGCGTGGGTTAGGGTGGGTGTAGACAGAGAGCGAGCACAGGGGAAATAAAAAGGTTAAGATGCAAAGTTTCCATGTCCCACACCCCCACAATGAGTGCAGATTTTATGTGGCAAAACATATATTATTAAACAGAATGAGAAAAGGTAAAATTTCCCAAAATCTTCAAAGAAAATTTTTCTTAATTTGAACCTTATTTTAAAACAATGAGAGCAGTATGTGTGATTCCAAATATGTGATTTAACTTAATTCAAAATAGTTATCAAATACCAACTCTGTAGGTGGAATTCACTGATTTCTAAAATCTTTCATTTTATTGAAAAGTGCTAAAACTGATACTCTGATATTTTTCTGGAAACTTCTTTTATTTGACTATCAGGATGGAGTAATTAAAATGCAAGTATATAATGTATGCATATGTCAAGCATTTTTAATTACCTGACCAGTACAGTTTAAGTATTCTTCTGAAATGGAAAGTGAAATTTTTGAGTATTTATTAACTTTGCATTTGATATGATATACTTCAGTGAATGTTTATGCAATTGTTCTATATTGTTTATTAGATTGGGTGATGATTTCTTGGCAATTAAAAGGTTCAAACTCTCCCGCTGATTCCAGATGTGAAAACACAGCTTCCCTGGGTTCCCTTCCAATCTCCCCAAATCTGAGCACCCTGTTTTCTATATTACAGAGACACATAAACCTATGTTTGCATTTATCTTAATGTTTTGTGTTTTTGAAACAGGGTCTCACTATACAGTTCGGGCTGGTCTTAAGCTCACTTTGTAGCCCAGGCTGGTCTGTAACTCTCAGTGATCCTCCTGCTTCAGGCTCCTGAGTGCTGGCATTACAAGCATGTGCCACCATGCCTGCCAAACCCATGTTTATATCTACTCTGTTACTTATCTTTGTGATTTAATTACGATACTTTTCAAATAATGCATCTATGAAATATCTTTTAATATGTAAGTAGTGTATACAAAGGATAGCAGGTGTAATCATGTCTGCCAAATATGGTAAAATTATTTTGAAAATCATCATTTAAAAAATTTATGATATACATTTGAAATATATTATGTTCACATTCCCTGCATGATGTCGGTGCAGGTATATAACACTTTGCAAAAAATGTGAAGGAAATGAGGTTCTACTAATTGTGCTTGGATTTTAACACTTTCAAGAAAGTCACTACCTCCCAGTCCATAATGCTCCATGTTCATGATTTCTCAAAGTTGGATCCTCCTTTACCTTCTCCACACTGTCTGCAGATGGGACAACATTTTGTGCAGCTCCTGTCATCTGCGAAGTCAACTCCCTATCAGAAAGGACAGTCAGCAGCATCTCCATTTCCCAGTGACCAAACTGTTACAATAACGTAGCGGTGGAAACAAATGACTGTCATGAGCTTGTTTTTCCACTGTGTGCTAAACAGCAGCAACATTCTCCAAATATCCGTTCACAGCTGGTAAGGAAATCAGTCAAGGAAACTTGCAGTACTGCTTCATAAAGAGAAACAAGCAATTATACAAGAGTCTTCAAAGAAAAGGGAGACTTCAGGGTGGATTCATAGGAATGCATCTTTTAATGGGATAATTTATCCTTATTTAAATTTTCACCAGAACTTTGGATGACATTACACAGCTGGGCTGCTCGGGAGGGCAGCAATCACAAGAAATGAATGTAAACCTAATGTGTTGCAGTATACTTCAGTTAATTTCCTTGACCAAAATTTTTTGGATGTCCTGCATTCCATTAGTTAACTTCAAAGATAAATAAATTATATCCTTAAAAACTTCATACTTTTGATCATTTTAATCTTGTTTGTTTGAGAGGAAACAAGTGGAAAAATCTGTTGGCAAAGATCAGCAGGTTTACGCAGGCAGCAGAAGTCGCTACTTAAACTGTTCCACTGGAAGAGTTTCATTATCACATTTCACGAGACATATGTAAAGAATATTTTATTTGCTCGTAGAAATATAGACATGTAATACACAGCAGAAGACCTCTAAGGAATTGTCTTGGGCTTATTTTCAATCAAACCAGTGTACAAAGAAGATTTAGACATCATAAATACCATGTGCATACATTTATCTAGTAACTTCTCTCATTTTGTTCATAAGATTTGGCTTCAAACATGCATCATCTTGCAGCTTCACTGTTGAGATTCTTAACTGCACAGTGGGAGACAAGGGGAGAACCAGGAATGTATCACCAGCACAGCATCATGTGTGGATGAGTTGTGCTGGTTGTACGGACTAGGAGTTCCCCTAAGATTTTCTCTTTTGAGCGTGTCATCAATGACATCTCCCTCTCCCCCTGAATCTCCTGCCTTTGAAAGATGACTGGGTCACTGTGGTTCTATCATTGTCAGTGGATTCATTCATAAATGAGACCATGGCTGGATGTTCTCATAGCAGCTGGTGTCTGATAGGAAGTCTTGGGCCCCTGAGGAGTGACCTGCAGGGCTCCTTCTTGTACCCAGCTCCGCTCTTTGCTCTCTGCTTCCCAGCTAGCATGGCTTCCCAACTCTCTTTGGACATTCCCTTCTGTCACCTGGATTCTCACTCCCAGCCACCCACCAATGGGCTAAAACTGAGGACGAAGATGAACCTTCCTCCTGTAAGTCTTTGACGTCAGGAATGTTGCCTTCTGGGCCGGGAAACTGACTAGCTCCGCAAGTATATTGGGATCCACCAAACTGTAATGTCCCACTTCCGTCTTTGTTCATGGATCGTATAACAACCGGACATCTTCTGAGGTCAGATAAGAAAAATGCAGTGGGTTTTTAAGCTTTCTGAGACTTTGTGGACTGTTTCAGATGTAGTGTAAGACAGCTGAAAACAAGAGAAATTTTAGAGGAACTACAAGGTATATACCCCAGCTTCAAGTTTTCAGGAAACCTCTCTAAGTTCTGCACATTCATCATTAAATACCATCCATGCTGCTCCACCCTCTATTTCTTTGCTCATTGCTTCATGTACGTCGTGATGTGTGAGGACATTCTAGACTCGCTTCCGTGGAGGCTCACTGTTGAAGACGGTTTATTCTGATTATTTCTGGTCATTAAAAATTAGATACTTTTCTTCAAAGAGATAAGTATCTCCTTGTTTATTTACTCATTTAATCTCTTTAGAATTTGTATACTGATTCATGCAAACTCCTATTTATAGCAGTATAGCTCAAAATCGCCAAATCTTTGTAGCAGCCCAGTGTTCATCAATAGATGCATGGGTGAAGAAACTGGTTTTTACACACAACGGAGAACTCTTCCGCCAAAGAAGGGTGCATTTGAAGTATTTTTAGGAGAATGGACTCACGCTGAGACTGTTGTTTTGAGGAAGGAAATGCTCTTTTTTGAGAAACCAAAGTATAACCATTTTGAAAGGTGGACAATAGCAAATAGAGACATTGGTCCTGCATAAAAAACTAATGCATACAAGAGATGGAGTGGGGAGAGAAAGTATTGTGAGAGTTAGGGAAGTGAAAAATATTAGTTTGTGTTTCATAGATGGGTCAACTCTCCATAATGCACGTAAATGTACACAGGTGTGTGTGTGTGTGTGTGTGTGTGTGTGTGTGTATGAATCCTGCATGGCAAAGAAAATTATATTGGGAAAGAACTCCATGACATGGACATGGTGCTTTCATAGGAAAGAAAAATCTCTAATTAAAGAAAAACTGAGCATTTTTTTTTTTCAAATCTGCATATTGATGATTCAGATGTTCTGGGGAAATAGATGTTTCTACCATTTTTATCTTATTATCATCCATGAAAATGAAAACAAAAGGAAATTGAACTGAAAGGAAATCTATTTTAGTTAGAAATGTTGCAGGTAATTTGTATGTGTTCCAAATGTGATCTAATTTCCAAAAACTCATAAAACAAAATGAAATAGGTAAAATAACCACAAAATATTCCATCAAATATGCACATATTTTGAACATCAGTTAAAATCTACAAATAAAGTTCTACATGCATAATTTAAAATAATTTAAAGTAATTTGTCAACTGTAGTTTTGTAATGATAATTTAACAAATGATGAAATAATTCATGTCATGAAAAGGTATTAAAAATAATGCACTAATTCTGATTTGGGAGCTCATATTATATAAAGATCAATATAATGCAATTAAAATTCTGCTATTCAACATGTACCTCCAAACATATTAATAAATTCACTAGTTTTTTAAAAAAATATCTACAGAAGCAGAAAGAGATATATGGAACATGTATTTAATGATATATTTATTTGTAGCTGTATGCAATGGCATTGCGATATAAGCAAAAATCGGTGGACAAGTGACAATTGAAAAGCAGACTTGAGACAAAAGCTTCAGAGTGTGGAAACACAGCTCCTCCAAAACCCGGTCCCTCTCCTCAAAGTCTACTTTCCGATTTCCTAAGTTACGGTGACACTTGCACCGTGTTTATACTTATTCTCATTATTAACTTATGGATTTAAGGTAAGTAGAAATTTCTTATCAAATGGTTCACCTCTGAAAAATACTTCGATATTTAAGTGGTGTATTCATGGAACACCAATTGTAGTCCTGTTTGTCAAGTATGACAAAAGTAAATTTTGAGGGTTTTTACATTCTTAAAACTGTTATGAGTCCGTGTTTGCAGTAAATGATATTTACACTCTTTTGGGGATTTGCTACATGTACATCTCTCGTTTTAATTCTGCTCTCACCCTCCCTTCCACTGTCCTACTCCCACCCTCCAAACCTTCAACTTCTCTTCCTTTGAGAACATCTATCTCCCTACTTCTCATTATGTGTTTTTGTACTTTGCTCTTTATATAAGATTTGAAATTCTCATATAAGAGAAACCAAGTAATATGTAAATTTCACTTCTCTGGTTTGTTGCACCTCACATTATTGTCTTCAGGTGAATATATTTTCCAAACAACTGTATGTAAATGCCACACTTATGCAGTCATCTGTTGGCAAATTGAAGTCAGCTACCACTGCAGACTTATTGCAATATCTAAAATGAGAACAACCACATGAAGTGTCTGCTTCTCAGAAGCACAAATGGTCCACTTAAGAAAGTTTAACACTTCTTCACAATAGAGAAACACTACGTAAATCATCACTGAGATTCCATGTTACCCCGGAAAGCTTGACAGTCATTGAGAAGTCAAATAAAACAAATGCTGGAAAGGCTAAGTAGAGAAAGCTACTGATTTACACTAATGATAGGACAAGAGACTGCAAAAATCACTGTGGAAGTCAGTATGGAGATTGCTCAAAAATCTACAAGTGCAAATTCCATACAACCCAGTTATTCATCTTTTAGGTATCTTCTCAAAAGAGATAAACAAATTAATTATGATGATAGATGCATACCCACTTTTATAGGAGCACAATTGTGTAGAGCCACATCTTGAAAGTGGTGTAGGTGTTCAAGAACAAATGGAAAATATCGTATGGTAATTACATAAATGGAGCCCTACTCTGGCACAAAGGATGACAAATTTGAGGTATTTGTAGCAAAAGAAGTGCACCTTGACACTTTAAAATTAAGTTAAATTGTATAGACCCACAACCTTAAATGTGACATGGTATATCTTCTATGACAAGTGTAATATATAAAAAAGAAAAAGGAAAAATAGATTCTAGGATTAAGGTAGATACTTTAAATCTTTTTTTACCAGAGATGGAGACCAAGAGATACCGGGAAGAGGTAGGAAGAGAAGGAGTTTGAAAAATTTGGTATTGTTTTGTTTTTCACTACTCTCTTAAAAAAAAAGACATGATCCAATGTCTCATGAGGAATATCATTACTATATCATACAAATGTGAGCTAATTAAAAGTGAAGATGAATGTAAGCATTTAAAATTAAAACTTCTAGGGGCTGGGGATTTAGCTCAGTGGCACAGCACCTGCCTGGCAAGCGCGAGGTTGTGAGTTCATTTCTTGGTACCGAAAAAAAAAACAAAAACAAAACAAAAACAAAAAAAAATTAAAACTTCTAAAATTTAATTTGGAGCGAGTGAAGCTGTTTGCACACAGGGTAGATAGAAATGAACAATTATACTTTTGCCTGAATCCAACTACTCAACTTCTATTTATATAACTAAGGTGTGGAACATTCTATTTATTTAAAAGACATCTACATGACCTTTGAGTCTTGCTTAAAACCATCTACATTCCAAGGGAAAAATATCTATCAGTAGATTTGAGTAAATATGCAGTCTATCCACACAAAAATACTCAATGATAAAAAGGAATAAACTATCCAAACCGTACCATAACATCATATTAAAAAGGCTGAATGAATAATCCAAAAAGATAATTACACTTCCACTAACATTGAAGGTTTTCAACATTTTTTAGCATACCATGATCTCAGTGGTTTTATAAAATACAGAAAGAGAATCATCTTAAGAAAGAAATGATGCCCAAGGCAAAATATATTTTGAAACTAAATGGAAGCTTTGAAGATGAGGAATGGAAAAAAAGAAAACTTCTCATTTTTGCACACAGGTCTGAAAATTATCTATTGTTCCACTATGTCTTGGTGACTTTTCTCTCATTGCTGGGACAAAATACCTGACGCCCAAAATTAAGGAAGGAAAGGTTTATTTTGCTTACAGTTCGTGGAGGTTTCAGTCCATACTTGGCAGATTATAAGGCAGAGTGGCACATGGCAGAGGGCTACAGCTCATGGCTGCAGAACGCAGCAAAGCAACAACCAGGACACACTAGGGAGGAATGGGGGAGGAATGCCCTCAACCATCCTTTTCCTCTCCTTTACATATGCAAACTATCCACCCCAGGGCGGGAGCAGCTCTCACACACATAATTAATCAAACTCTAAAAGCCTGCCCCATCGCGCATGAGGCTTTGGGGGAACACCCAGACACAAACCATAACACACTACATATGCAAAATTTGGTATAGACCACATTTACCTAAATAAGACTTTGAAAACTTAATTTCTCAGATCCTTTAGAGAATTGAATTGCAGATTTCAAACCCCTCATAGAGTTTCCATTCAATTTTTACTATTATCATTGCATTAAACCATGCTATATTTCTAGGTGTATCATTCTTCTTTGACCAGGACACTGAGAGTGAGGGTTAGTACAAATATGACAGCATATGGCATGACTGCTCTTTAAAAATTACTGTAAGTGTCATAATTGGAGTTGGTTACAAATAGAGAGGTAAAATGGTGGGTTTAAAATATTTAAGTATCAGTACCATCAGTATAAAGAGTGAAGACTCTGCATCATATTCTGATCACAATTAGTTATTTGAATGTTGGAAATTATCCATTTATTATGAAAAAACGGTATTGAAGGTCCTAGGAGAGCTTCCTAAGCAGAGTACAAAGTAAGAATGAGTTCTGGTTAAAATGTGCTGTCATTTTCTTATACGGTCTCTCTGGTCATATGTTTAACAAGGATTTATTACAACACCTGCAAGTCAGGTTTTGTGAAAATGGAGGGTCTTACTTTTACTTTAAAAAGTATAACTTTAATGTCACTCTCCTTCTGTTAGGAAACAGTGTAGGAGCTGGTGATACACAACTTGTACGTCATCCAATTCAGAAGTCAGGACATGAGACAGAACAAATATTGTTGGTTTAAAGCGTTGAAAGTGGATTTCTCGCTCATGATATAAAGTCTTTTCTCCAGCTCAATTTAAGATTTCCTCGCTACTAATCTCATTTCACAAAGTCAAGCACTTCCAAAGACAGCCAGTCTCTGCCAAGCAGGATTCACTGAGCAGATTTACACAAGATTCTCCGATGAAAACTAATTGGGTCATGAAATATAACGGGAAATCAGGCGTTCTCTACAACTGTCAGCAATTCCAATTCTGTGCAATGACTCAGCTCTACTGAGCTCCTGCAGAAGGGGGTGGGAGCTCCTGCAGAAGGGGGACAGCAACTCCAGCAAGACGAAGGTTCTGCTGCTCGCTGTTCTGTTCAGCCTGTTTTGTGATCCACTTTTCAGTGATACCGAGGGTAAGATGATGTGAAGGGAGGTCTGTGTGTGTGTGTGTGTGTGTGTGTGTGTGTGTGTGTGTGTCTGTGTGTGTGTCTCTGTGTGTGTGTGCCTATGCACTGCTTATTCTAATTGATCTGGGTTTATTAATGAAGACTTGTGTCTCCACACCTCTCCACGACCTTCAGTCCATCCCTCCATCTTTCAACTGTGTGTATCTTCTACCTCATTTGTCTCCAGACTCAAAACCCTAATGCACCAACAGTCTCCTGGGAACTTCCCTTGCATACTATGGCATTGCACATCACCTCTCTCTTTTACATTTTATATGTGAATCTGTGTCATCACTGAACTTTGTATGACACTGTGAGTAATGATCCTGGTTTTTCTCAACAGGTTCTGACTTCTTTAAATTTTATCCTGTGGATACTTCTTTAAATTTTATCCAGGGTGATTACTTCAGGTTATGTAATGGAAAATAGAGGGGTTGTTCACTGCTCTTTCAAATGGCAGTTTCACTCTGTGGATGGCAGGTTTGGGCCCATGAAACGCCTAGCAACTAACAGGAAGTTAAGTGAGAATTTACCAATTTATGAACAGTGGGTTTGACTTTATAGTGCTTCTGGGAAGACCTTCTTCAGCTTTTAACCAAGTGAGTAAAAGTTACCTAATATTTGTTTAATTTTAAAGATAAAAGAATGAAAACATATTATCAAGCATACAGACATTTACAGAACAGCACTAAAAACAATACAAGCAATACAGATTTTCTTTTTTTTATTTTAAGAAATACAAGAAGGAAAACATATTAACAAAAGCACAGCCATTTACAAAATAGTATAAGAACAATACAAACAAAACAGAGTTACAGGTAATAAGAAATTAGCAGCGGTGGTGGAATGACATATTGACATGTTCAAATTGGTTGCTCAGATAAACAAATATAGGCATGTAAGATTGATCGAACAATGAAACATTAATTGTTCCTTTCCCTAAAGAAATATAAATCAGGAGTACAACTACCTTAGCTGTCTTGTCTATGTATGTTTATGTGTATATATATCCATCTTTATGGCAGCACAATTTGTAATAATCAAATCCTCCAAGCAACACAAATGCCCATGAGCTGAGGAATGATAAAAAAGGTTGTGGTATTTTTACATAACGGAATATTACTCAGGTATAAAGAAAGACAAACTCAAGGTTTTGTAGGTAAATGGACACAACTAGAGACCATACTCATAACTGAAATAAATCAGACCTGCATGTGTAAACATCATGTTGTCTCCCTAGTGTAAGAACATGAACAAGTGAATAAAATCAAAATAGTACAATAGATATTGTTAAAGAGAAAGAAACTGCTCAAAAGGAAAGAATGATTTGGATGGGGGAAAGCAGAAAAGAAAGAAAAAAGGGATATTTACCTAATTTTATAATAGCAAAACTTACTTATTCTACATGAGCACCTTTCTCAAATGTGCTTTAACACATTTTATTTTCATGAGAGATCACTGAGCCTTTGATCTTTACCTGTTGATCCATTTTTAGCTAACATGGGACCTTATTATCAGCAAGACACCACGGAATCCTCTGATGTGTTTTTCCTGAAGACTGATTATTGAGCTATTCTCCATGAATTAGGTCATTTCTTGTACATTCAGTCTAGCAATAAGGGAAGAACATTGACTTGGAAGTGCAGAATTTGTGCCAATGGATTTCCTATCTAAATAATATGGTCTTTAAGTGATTTTATGCATACTAGAAATGAATAATATACTTAAATTGAAGGTCCACTTTCATGACAATGGTCATTGAAAGAGTAATTCTCCACCTGAAAGTTGGGTCACTTTCTCCTTTTTCAAATAAAATTATCAACACTCACCCTTTAGAGGACAAAAGCTATTTCTGAGGTCTTGTTTCTAATGCCTGGTAATGAGTATGGAAGTCAATGGAGATCCCTCTGAAAATGGAAATACAAATTCCATTCAACCCAGCTCTTCCTCTTCTAGGGATATTTCCAAAAGAGTTACAGATATTACATTGCAGTGATCCTGAAGCACTCACTTTTGTATCAGTGCAACCCACAAGAGCTAAAGCTTAGAAACAGCCTGGATGACCACAAGCACTTGAGTGGATAAAGAAAATGTAGCCATTATACAAAATGGATTACTACTCTGCTACAAATAAGGAGAGATGCAAGACTTTTGCAGGAAAAAGAATACATGTTGAGATCAAACTATTAAGTGAAGTAAATAAGATACACAGTTTAAATATTACATGCTTTCCCTTGCATTAGAAACACAAAATTTTAAGAAAAAAGCAAAATGAAAGAGAGATAATTGAAGGCAGGGAGATGGATTTTTTCAAAGAGAAAGGGATCAAAAGAGAGAGGGAGAAGGGAAATTAAGGGGGGAAAGGAGCTGAAAAAAGAATTAAGATGTGTTATGCATGTAAATGCAGTCTCTGCAGAGAGTGTAAATGTGGTGTACTCCTTACATGTATTCACACAAAGAGAGAAAAGTTTTGCCACGGTGGGAGCGTGTGATGAAGAGTAAAGTTGCTCACAACATGGTAACCTGGAAGAAGATACAGAGTTAAATGACAAGCTGGGACAGAGATAGATCCTCCTGGCACACACCAGTGACCTGTCTCCCACCGAGCCACAGACCCTTAAAACAGACTTACCTACTGGACTTTTTAGTGTATGAATCTAAACTCTGTTTATCACCTCCATGGTCCAATCACTGCCCAAAGCCCACACCTCTGAACACTTGAGAGTTCTGGGGGACATTCTAGACGTAAGCCCTAGCGAGTTCAGTGGATAAATGAGTACTTCACTTACACAGAAGTGAAATGAATGAGACACACATGCCTTATCATTTATTTATTTATTTATTTATTTATTTATTTAATTTACTCATGTATTCTTGGTCTTTTTGAGGCAGGGTCTCACTATGCAATTCAGGATGGACTTCCACTCACTGTGCAGCCCAGGCTGGCTTCAAACTCACAGGGATCCTCCTTCCTCAGTCTCCCAAGGGCTGGGATTACAGGTGTGAGCCACCATGGCCAATGACGCAAAGGCTTTAATATTGCATAGTTTCTGTTGTATGAAAAAATGAAAATGTAAACACAATGAAAAAAGACTCCTAACAGAAATTAGGGAAAACATCTATTTTAAATAGAAAAGTCATCAAGAGATGGGAAAGTGAGCAGTCTCTGGCAAAGGAATGGCGATATGTTATGCAGATGCTGCAACTCCAACTCAGGGAACACAAACTTATGCCAAAAAGAGGTACAAAAAGTTAAAAGCTATCAATTCTTTTTCAGAAATTGTTTTATTTGATTTGACAGACAAGATTACAATTAATTGCTGGTCACTGAATAAACTATTAAACAGAATGATATCTCATAGATGAATCATGTATAAACTTTATGGTAATTACTTCAAATGTCAAATTTAAGAATAATGACAGACATCAACACAGCTTTGTTTATCAGTGTAATGCAGGAAAGACAGAGGTAGACTTTGGGGAGAGGGGAAATGGATGTAGGGAAGCTTTCTTTCCCCTACCTGAAACCAGCTCAATAATATTTTCTTCTTAACTGTTAGAAATGTCATCACCCAATCCATGTCAAAAGTATAATCTCTGTCAATATGCAATCTCCTGCTTATATATGTACATCTATATGATATGTATCAGATATTTGCTCTATATTTAATAGTAAAAGCAAAGTTAGTAAATCCTCAATACATCATTTTCTATCTCAGTTGAAAATAGAAAAATACATTAATAGATATGTTTAAATGATGAATATATTTTGCATCATTTTTTCTTAGTACCCACTTCTGGTGCTTAAATGAAATAACTTCATAAATCAACATTACAGTACCACTTTTAACACTTTTTGAATAAAATGCAAGTTTGGCTTTTGTTCAATTAGTGTTACACAACTGGGATTGCAAGTTTTTATTACTTTAAATCTTATACATAAAATCAAAAATTATCACTCCCATTGTTTTAAACTCATGTTCAAATTAAGGAAAATTTGATTTCAAATTTTTTGTGCTATTTTATCTATACTTATTAACTTTGCCTTTGTTTATTTTTTTAAAATGTGTATGTTTACATCAAATAAATGGCTCACACACACAAGTATACTAGTGGAGCACATATATAATTAAGATGTGCACACAGATGTATAAAAAAGACATATTTATCATTTAACAGCTTTTAAAACTTATACTCTTTGTCTTTTTCTCTCCCCCTCTCCCTCCCTCTCTCTCTCTCTCTTTCTCTCTCTCAAATAATATGTGGCTTAATTTCCAGAACTATCAGTATATTTGGTCCTCATATTTTGCATGCTTATATATGGTGATCTGAGCAACTGATTTCAAGACAACCATATGCAATGGAACAAGCATTAGTGAATTCCTACCAACTTGTCTAGTGAAACTCTGTATTATCTTTAATTTTTCAACTAATAATTATTTTTGTTTTCTTCAATGGTTTGAACAACTTTCCATTCTAACATCTGGTAATCCGAGCAATGTAGTTGAAAATAACAATATGTAATATAAGAGCCACTGCTAATTCCTACAGTTTGTTTTGAAACCCTGTATCACTTTTAGTGTTCTTGCTTTGTTCTGTTTATGTTTGAAATATTAGTATGCTGCTATTGTTCTTTTATTCTTTTCCTATTTTCTTTAAAATAAAAAGTGTACCAATTCTTACAAAGTATTTCTTTTACTTTTTCAAAATCAGCAAATTTGCATTTCATTGCACAAAGTGTTTAAATTTAACCCATCTTAATTACACAGTAGCTAATCACCACACACCTACACACGAAGATGCATGTTCCAGAATAGCTACAGAATCTGGAAACTTATTCATGAGAAGACAGAGAAACAAACTCCAAAAGGACGAGTGATTTGGAGAAAAACTTACCAAGAGAAAATGTCCAGAGAAATTGAAGTCCTAAAAAGAAGTTTACTTTGTGCACTGATGGAGAAAGTCGAATTATAATTGTAATCAGGGACAAGTTCATGCTTCTTGCGTGTCTGTGATCATAATGCTTGTCCATGCTGAGCACTGATGAAGTTTAGAGCAGCTGAAATTCTCACATGCTGATCATGGCAATGAAAAATTGCACAGGTGACTTGATTTAAGAAATATATTAATGAGGATATACCAAAGGAACACGCCTCTTTCTCCTTTGCACAGACTTATACACGCATATTCAATTTTTCTTATAAAACTGTAATGTCAGAATAAAATTCATGACATTATTTAAATTATGTGATCTGTACCTATGAAACATTTTAGAGCTATATCAAGGTCTTGTATGCAACTCACAACTAAATACATAAAAGGGCTTAAAGTGATCAAGTTAATCCAAGAAAAGAAAAAAATATTTCTATCCTATAATTCGAGCCTAAAAAAATTGTAGAGCTTACCAGCATTTCCAGTGCTAAGAAAACTAAGCCAAGAAAACTAAGAAGTGGTTCTGTGAACAGGGGAAGAGGTATTTCAGAAAGCAGTAGAAATGCTAATGATACTTCATGTGGAAAATGTTTCATAGTTCTATTCATTTGAGCAAAAATTTCAATTGTTACAGTTTTCATAGGAGATATCTTGATATATCTCACTTACCTTCCAGGTTTTTTTTAAACCTTGCATTCCAGTTTAGATTTAAAAAAAAATCAATATTCAGTGTTATGATAGAGCAAAATTCAGAAATACAGATTCAGTTCAATTTCTATCTTTATTGTGACACTCTGAGTGACTGCCCTCCATTCTAATTTGTTTTCTCTGTTGTATCTCTGTTAACATTATTCTCAATTGAAGGTTGGGAAAACAGCAAATATACTGAGTACTCAGTGTGTTTTGAACGGAAATGTTTCGTGAGTCCTGTAATAGAAGCATAATATTTACAAAGTTTAAGAATACCGTGGTAAAGAATATCCACCTCAATTGCAAGTATTAAAAAAAATCTTATAAAATAAATACAGATTACAAAGAATTACCATTTTGAGTTCATACATAGGTCTAAATGAATTTACAGAAGTAAACTTTGGGTGATAATTTAAATGGAGTGGAAATTAAAATTTTCTGCTGTTAGAAATGTTTTTCTTTTAAATATGTAATCATAGACACCAATGTGGGATATACTATACCAATGCTTTAGGGCATGGGTGTCAAATTGTAGCTCTGTAAAAGTCCAAAGAACCATCTTGATTTTTTAGAAATCACAGCACACTGAGGATTTTAGTGGTAATAAAATAACACAGGAGTTGGAGAGAAAAGTCTTTACCTTTGTGCTCCATTTCTGAACTGAAGACACAAGAGAAAATAAAAATTACTTCCAGTTTGGTCTTATTTCCTGTCCCTGTCACAAAATATCTGAGCTGCACAGTCTAAGGGAGGAGCAGGCTAACTTGCCTCATGATTTGGCGTTCCGTCCCTGGTCTTCCCGCTCCAAGGCAGGAACATCCTGCTGACCGGTGTGGGTGAGCAGAGCTGCTCATTTCAGGGCAGTCAGGAAACCGGAAGGGGAGCAGCACCTGACCGGAAGGGGCCATGTCAGCTCTTCCTCACCAGTGCAGACATGCACAGAAGTAATCTTTACTAAGCCCTGAGAATATCTGAAGACAACCTAGGTGACAGTTAATTAAGCTGAGCCAGCACAATTCCTCTGAAACAGCACATGGTGGATTTGCCCTTTGTCCAAGTATGGGGAATTCACAGATCCAGTGAAACGTAAGCCTCACCTAAGGCTAATCTGATTAGTAAAGTAAGACACTCACATATAAAGCAGTCGGCCAGCAAGGATGTTTGCAGAATACACGAGCAAAATTACTTCCAGTTGTTACTTCTTAAGATGAGCAGCCATTGCTTTGTTATGCATCTCTCCACCAGAGAAATAGTTGAAATAGCCTCATGAGCTTAGTTTCACATCAACAAACATGCTCTGACCTTCCACAGAAGGAAGGGGACAATGGGCAGAAACACACAGGTTCTTCTGCTTGCTTTTGTACTGGGTCTGGTTTATGCTGATCAAGAGTCCCCATCTGAGCTCACCTTCTCACAGGTACTACGAACTGAATGATCCCAGCTGAGGTCTTCTATGCATGTGGGTGCAAGGGTGTGTGCGTGTGTATTTGTTTTTCTGTCTTCAGTTTTTATGTGTCTCTCCACTCGTATGAGCATGTACATCAGTGTATCAATGTAGTTATGAAGTAATGCATCTCTCTTCCAGCTCTGTATATTTTCTATCAGATTATTCTCTAGGTGTTGAAGCCAAATGAATTTAGAATTTCCTCAATATACAGGACATTAACTTAGCTAATTCAAAACAAGTTCTCAGTCCCATGTATTATATGTGAATTTGCAATGTCATTTCATCTTATATTTTTGTAAATTTATGGCATAGATCCCTATTTTATGCATGAAGAAAAGATTTGTGTTATCGTCCTTGAAAATGCTCAGAGTTGTTACTTTTTTCTTTCTTGGAGCTGATCGGAAAAGATCCACTGTCGTTTCTGGAGGAAAATTTTTTTCAGTTATAGGACCGTGGTCCACCATCTACACAGCAGCAGACAATGTAAAGAAGATCCATGCACCTGGGGAACTGAGATATTTATTCCAATGGATTTCATGTAGTGATAAATGTATTACAGTCTTCCTGTGGCTTTATTTTAGGTAAGAAAATTTATCTCAGTTTGAAAACCAAAATGTTTACCTCTGTGACGTAATGTTAGGTCTCAAATTTACATTATTACATAGGGGTTCTGACATTGATTTCGAAAACTGTTCTCAGCTGAGGTGGAGTTCACAAATCAGCATGAATGCTCTGGGGAATTTCTTCAGTGCCCTCTTATTTGCAGTATGTGTTTTCTATATATGATAAGTGCATTTCCCCAGGTGAAATGATACCTATACATATGGTCTCTTCATCCATTCAATTCTCCTTTTCCACCCTCACTTCTCCTTGGTCTCCATTCCCAGATGCTCATCTCATCTACAAAATGTGGACTTCCCTCTCTCCTATCATCTAGCTTTCATTTTCTTCTTTTAATTATTTGCATTGTGTGTTTCTCATATAAGATAAACCATGGAATATTTACTTTTCTGTTGCTTGTTATTTTTGCTTTGAAAGTCTACTTTGATATAAAGTCCTGCACACAAAAAAATCTCTGGCAGAAAAGTGGATGGAAAATATTAGTCACTCAGTGAATACTTCTGGAAAGAAGGAAGTCTTTGTAGATTGCTTAGTGTACTGGTGGCAATGTGATAAATTGAAAAATACCTACATGTACCTTTATTGTAAAAAATTATTCAGGAACATAGACGTGTTCTCAGTATTTAGAGCATTTGAAGTGCTCAGCACACTACACATTTCCACATCTATGCATATTGTTCCCTCCGTGAGATTTGGTAATTTTGGTCATTCTTCTATTATAAAATGTGTGTTGAATGCTTAACATGCTCTAAATATGGAATTATTGAGGCTATCATGAAACGTGATCAAGAATGAAAGTATCCGTTATGGACAGAGAAATATTTCACATGAATATCATTGACTTTATTGAGGAAAGAATGATGTTTTTAATCCAGCAGAGTGTGTTCAAAGGCAATGATAAATGCATAAAGAAGGCAACACTAATGTGTTCAAAGCCAAGTTTATACACATATATGTGTCTATGCCTGCTTGTATATATAAAGCTATGTACATATACATATATATATATATATATATATATACACACAGTGTTTATAAATAACACAAAGATACTGTGACTTCAATGAATGCTGGATTTACAGTGGGTGGTGTTTAATGTACAGTAAGATGACAGCGGTACACAGAACTGGAAAAAGTAAATGTCAATCTGTGGGACAGAACATTATATGTCCAAATTTTAATTTTATAGTAATTTTATCCTATCTGCTTGTTTGTAGTTATTCAGTGAGGAAATGATAGTCTTTCTTTTATTTTTTATATTGATTGCCCAGCATTTTGTGGTAGAGTATTTTAAGGGAATACAAGCCATGTAAGTATAAATATGTTGTGTGGAATCTTTCTTTTAAATAATATTTCAACTAAAGCTCAAAAATTATTTCTGAGTAATGAGATGAACTTCCATGTGCTCATTTATAAACTTGTTTTAATAAAACAGAGTAATTTGGAAAACAAATAGCTTTAAACAATAATAAATTTGAATATCAGCTGTGAGTTTCCCAATCAGTACTGCTGAGATCCAAAAGAATACATAAATATGCTTAAGCTTTTACTTCGGGGCAGCTTCACACTTCCTACTGTCTACACGTCTATCGGTCATGTTAGAAGTCTGTTATAGTCTTTTATAATCTTGATCTCCCTCTCTATATATACATATATATATGATATATATCATATATACTATATATATCACACATATCACCTATATATTTATATACATTATATATATATATATATATATTTATTTATTTCAAACTAGTAGAAGTTGGTGACCTGCAAGAGCAGTGAAAACTTCCAATAAATAGCAGCAGCACTTACAGGAAAGGCATAGAAACGAGTTTTGTTTTTCACAATTATTTACCTATTGATTGATTACTGCTTTATTTGAGAATTAATTAAGGGTGGGATCATTCTGATGGAAACACTGTTGTATCTAGCCTAAACAAGAGGGAGAATTGACTCCATGCAAATCCACTAGTGACTGCACTGCAAGATCTGTGGATACCCAGGGGTACTGCAGTTGGGGAGGCAGCTCCTGACATCTAGAAATCAGAGGTGATGATTGGTGAGAGATGCCCACCAACACCCAGGATAGCTGTCCTTGTCTTAGCAATATTTCATCCATTCTTAAGTCATCATGAGCTGAAGTGGACAAACATTTTACTGTAACACAAGAGTGACAAAAAGTGCCAAATCACACAGAAGGAACATGTGCATAGAGGTGGAAATGTCTGTTGAATCTAAATGCAAGTTCAGGAGCTCAGAGGACAGGTAAGAAACCAACCATATCGCGTTTTTCTTTGTGATTCAGGGATTACCAAGGGTGTGAATTTAGCTTTGAACTTGTAAGAAAAATGACAAACAATATTTACCATTCAGAAAGTGAGTATGTAAACTATAAGAATGATTCTATGAGCCCAATGGAGATAGGAACTCTAATTTCTAGTCTTAGTTCTATCTCAAATATCTGAATATCCAAGAGACCAGGTCACTTTTTACTATTTCTTTCAAGAACAAAAATAAAATATACTTATAATCATCAAGCATTCTGTTTGGGCTACAAGTGCAGGATAATTTCATTTTGCTGTTTTTATCTGAGATTATATTTTTACCTCTTGCTATGAAGGAAATTACAGACAAATCCAGAGATTATTTTTATGGCATTCAAGCATAAGTATGCAACTGAAGTTACTTAGAGTGTATAAATAATTTTAATGAATTTTATTGGTTACCACCCACAGAAAATTTGTCTTTCATTTCACAAACCATTTAAATTTTAGGAGTTGTTCATCAGAAACTGTAGAAAAATATGCCTGGGAATCAAATCACACAGAACCCTATAAGACAAGAGAATAACAACAAACATTCACAAACCACATTATTAATTATTTAAGGGCATTACTATGACCACAAGCATAGTGCTATACTCTGCGTCAAATTTCAAATTGTTCATTATCCCAACATGAGTCTTGTACTATTACGTGATCAAATGACTATATATTACCCTTTAGGGAAAATATATCATGTCATATTTTTCTCCTTGTCTAACTATATTTTTAATCACTTAGCTGTGTTTAGTAACGCAATATGTTATGTATCTTGGTTACCTTTCTCTTGCTGCTGAGAATATACCCAATGCCCAATATTAAGGAAGTTGAGCTTTGTTCAGCTCACAGTTTGTGCAGGTTTCAGTCCATAGTTGGCTGGCTCCAAGGCAGAGTGGCACATGGCAGAGGGCAACTGTTCATGGTGGCAGAAGGAGGCAAAAACAAAAAGAACAAAAAGGGGGGAGTGGTGAACAAGCCTCTTTCCCTCTCTTATATTTTATGCAGGCTACTCACCCTAGGGTTTGTGTGGCATTCATGCTCATAATCCCAGCATTGGACTATGACTCAATCACAAACTCTACAAGCCCACCCCATGAGTGTATAAGGCCTTGGGAGGATACCTAGACATAAACACTATATTATAAGATGATACATGTGCAAAGCATGTCCTAGTATTGTCATGACAACTTATTTTGTCTCTTACCTATTGTATAAGTAAATGGTATATTCAACTACATGGGAAATTTAAATTCAGTATGATTTCATTATACATTATTGTAAAATATTCTGTTTTTAAATTATTAACATTTGTAATACATAATGTTTACAGTTTTTGAGTAGGTGATACAAGCACTCAATACAACTAATTTTCTTTTTTGACCCCTTTTCCTTCCATCCTACCCCACTCTATCTGTCTAGTGGAGTACACTGCTCATAACATTTCTAGAGCTGGTGCATTCACATAACGTATCTTCTTTCCCCTTTTCCTTCCCCTCCCCACCCCCTCTCTCAAACCTCCCTTCTTTCTTGGTCACCAGAACAGACTCATGTTTTCCTTCTCCATTTTTTATTGTGCTCATTCCTTCTATTTAGGGTTCTTTCATAAAAGAAACCTTGTGATATATAAGTTAATGTGTCTGCCATATTTCGTTTTATATTGTGAACACAAGGTACATTCTGTTCCCTGCAAATGACTCAGTTTTATCTTCTGTATGGTGGAGCATCTGTCCATGTATAGTAATACCATATTTAGTTTGAATTGTTTCGAGAAAACCATATGTATGCTAATAATGTGCTACATCTCCAGCCACATACTGTGTACACGTTAATTAACTTTGACTTAGTGTTGAGTGCACATCACAATTGCGTCAAAAAATGCCAAAAACTTAATGCTCAGTTTTTGCCAGCTGAAGACCAACACCCTGTACTTCTGTACATCAACCTTGTCAGATACAAATATTTTGTGTTGGAGAAACATGTACTGTCCAGGAAATATTTAGAAAAATTTGGACATCTCATGATAGGAGAATGCTTCTTCACCTCAGTAACTTATGTTACAGATTGCAGCAAGTATTGGGTACATTTAGGGAAACAGAGATTTTCACAATGGAAAGGGTGTAGAACAGCAAGTTACAATCAAGATGAATCAAAAGTCACAATGGGAAAATATTGATTTTATTACTATTTCCATGTATTTTTCTGTTGTCATTGGTGCAGATAACCAAATGTTTGAAATTTTTGTGGGGTCAGACTTTCTCTTACTGATGTGTCACTTTAACAGGGCTAGAGATGGAAAAGAAACTCATGTAACTTTTTATCTTGGTAAGTATTGGACTTAACTCTATATGCTCTAAAATATATTACTTGACCTATATTTTAAATTTATGTGCAAAGGAAATCAAGCACTATTTTGAATTAGTTGCACATGACATTGCACCTGCCACTTGGACTAAAACTAAGACCCTAAAATGGGGCCAGTTGAGAATAAGGAAATGTATCCACCACGGGTGCTATGTGATGATATTCATAAACAAATGCCTCATGTTTATTGTAAGATCTGCATTGTGTTTGTGGATGGCCAACACAGATATCAGAAAGTGTAAGACACAGGTAAAGTTAGAAAATATCTCCTGGGGGCTGGGGATTTAGCTCAGCGGCAAAAGCGCCTGCCTGGCAAGCGCAAGGTCGTGAGTTCGGTTCCCGGTACCGGAGAAAAACAAAAACAAAACA